>NW_020187364.1:499635-517913 GCF_900000015.1 Plasmopara halstedii | reverse complement strand
TCAAGAAGAACTATGGAATTGGTATTGGACTTGCATCTGTGAAGCAGTGGGAGGTTTGTTCAGGGCTGTGCGTTTGGCAAACAGACTCGGGTAAGTTTTCAGGCAAAGTCTTCTCAGCATGCTACCAGACTTTTGGAAGTTATTCACAGTGACGTGTGTGGTCCAATGCGAACTTCGACATTCAGTGGTATGCGGTACTTTGGCACGTTTATTGATGACTACTCGCATTTTACCAGGGTGTATTTGCTACAAAACAAGTCAGAAGTTGCCAACAAGTTTGCTGATATTGTTGCCTTCGCCGAAACACAAACTGGCAACGTTGTGAAGGCGATTCTTTGTGATAATGGTGGCGAGTACAAGTCAAGTGAGAAGACCAAGCTCTTTTTGCGCCGCGGCATTGAGCAAAATTTCACGCCGCCATATACACCGCAGCTTAATGGAGTTGCTGAGCGCATGAATAGGACGTTGGTGGAATGTGCTCGTTGTACGCTTGAGCAAGCAAAATTGCCAAAAACGTATTGGGGTGAAGCTGTCATGACTGCCAATTTTCTGCGAACTCAATGCCCAACGCGCAGTATACCCTTTAATCACCATACCAAGCCTGGACTGGAAGGAAGCTGGTGTTGGCAAACCCAAAACTATTTGGTTGTCATGCTTTTGTGACGGTTCCAAAAGAAAAGCGGAGCAAACTTGATGCCCTCGGTAAACTTTGCCGAGTCGCTGGCTATACCGAGCATAAAAAGGCTTATCATTTTGAAGATCTCAAACTGGTAGCGTTTGTATCAGTCGCGACGCCAGTTTTCTTGACAACGTCTTTGCTTGTGAAAAGTCAAAATTATCTCAAAAACTAAGTTGCTGACGATTTTGAGTCAACTACAGATGAAGATGCGCTGTCAAATGCTGTTGACCAAGACGAAGGTACAGTGATGCATGAAGACAGTGAGGATACCAACAGCAAACGACATGAGCGTACGCAGTCTTTAGACGATACTACCGACTTTCCAAGCGCAAAGAGATTTGTCCAACGCGACACTTTTCAAGGTCTAATCAGGTCCGGAAACAAATGTCTCCAGCGAGCACAATCACTTGAATCGGCAAAAAAAGGGCAAAAAGTGAAGCGAACGACCCAGTACAGCAAGAATCAAGGGCTTGATAAATTGTCCGCCGCAGCACAAGATTTTTGTCGTGGATTCAGTGGGAGAAATGCTGATTACATTCAAGTCGGCTATGGAATCCAGCGACGCAAGCAAATGGGTAATGGCCTGCGATATGGAAATGGGGTCACTTCGCAAAAATGACACACGGGAGCTTGTGCCACCTCCACGTGGGCGCAAAGCTATTGGTAACAAATGGGTTTTTCGCATCAAGAAGAACCAAGACGGTGTGATTGAACGATACAAGGCACGCATGGTAGCTAAGGGATTCGCGCAAAAGTACGGCATTGACTATGAAGAGATATTTGCGCCTGTGGCCAAGTTTACTTCAATTCGGTTCTTGTTGAGCCTAAGTGCAAAATACAACTTGACGATTCATCAGATGGATGTCAAGACTGCTTTTCTCAACGGAGAGCTTGAAGAGAATATTTTCATGGCGCAACCAGAGGGATACGTTAGTGCAAGTCATCCCGACCATGTTTGCAAGTTGAAGCGGTCGCTGTATGGATTTAAGCAATCTTCACGCATGTGGAACAAGAACGTTGACGATTCCATGCAGCTTTTGGAGTTCAACAAGTGGGAATCAGATCATTGCATTTACGTGAAGCGTCAAGTCCAAGATATGATTTTTGTGGCACTTAATGTTGAAGATATGATTCTCGCAAGCAGCAGTCTCAAGATCCTCGAAGAAATAAAACAGGCACTTAGTGAACGATTTGAGATGACGGAAATGGACCAACCTAAAAACTTTCTCGGAATAAAAATGGAGCAAGATATGACAGCAGGAAAGTCTCGATACGGCAGACAAAGTTTGCATGTGACGTTTTGAAAAAGTTTAAGAGGGAGCACTGCAAACCTGTTCGCACGCCTCAAGACCCAGGTCTCAAGCTTACAAGAACGATGTAGAAGGTGGCTGCAAGCATGAAGATACCATGGTCAACGTGCCATATCGAAATGCCGTTAGATGCCTCATGTGCTTGATGGTTGGCACACGACCAGACTTAGCGGAAGCAGTGGGAATTTTATGTCAGTTTGTGGCGGACCCAGGCCCAACCCATTGACAAGCTTTGAAACGTGATTTCCAATATATTCAAGGCACGAAGGTACTACATGGCTACTCAGATACTGATTGGCAAGTGATGTGGAATCAAGAAGAAGCAAAAGCGGCTACGCCATCATGATGAATGGCGGCACAGTTAGTTGGAGAAGCAAGAAACAGCGTATGGTTGCTTTATAATCAACGGAAGCTGAGTACATGGCGCTTTCGGAAGCAACGCAAGAAGCGATTTGGCTCAAGATGTTTCTTTGCAAACTCAATGAAATGAAAACAAGAGATGCATTCAAGATTTTTGAGGACAATCAAGGCTCTGTTGCGCTTGCAAAGAACCCCGACTTTCACAAGCGCACAAAGCATCTCAACAGCCGTTACCATTCCATACGTGCGAAGGTTGACGACGGTCAAGTTGTTCTCGAGTACATTTCGACGTCGAAATGGTTGGCGGATATACTGACCAAGGCAGTACCTGCAAGTAAGTTTTTTATTCTTCGAAGTAAGCTCGGAATTCAAGCACCAAGGACTGCCAAGTCAAGTGGGGGTGTTGTTAAAGATGCGCCTCGTCGTGCAGACTAGTGGAGCCAAGGAAGCGTTTCGACGAGCAGCCGTCAACCGGTAGATATCGGGATTACCGGTGTGGACAGGCTGATTGCGCAAATTGCAGTTTTTGTGGGGACGAAGTATCCAGTGGAGTATCCAACAAATAGTCTATCCATAAGCGCATAAGAGGTATTTAAATCCAGGAAAAAATCCAGTAGAAAATTTGGTGGAATGTTCTAAATAGGCTTAGAGGTAGCACAGCAAACTAAGGACCTTTAATAAATTCACTTTGCATGCTGCCAAAACATAAACACTTGCCTTAACATTAGTTAAGACGCAATTTGGAAAACAAGTCAAGTTTGTACGACACGACGGAGCTCGAGAAATTGCAACGCATTCGCTTAAGACATTCTTCGAGGACTAAGGTATTGAACAACAAGTTATAGTTCCCTATGCACATCAAGCAAATGGCACGGCAGAGCTCGCCATCAGAACAATCGTGGTCATCGGGCGTAGCATGCTGCATCATGCCAAATTGGACAAATGCTTCTGGTGTGAATCAGCAATGACCGCGATCTACATCTAGAACCGAATGAGGTTGATAACAAGACCCCATTTAAAACTGTGTACAAGTTCAAGCCAAGCGTCAAACATTCGCGTGTTTTTAGGTGTCAAGTGTATGCCTTGACCCCAACGGGAAAACGGCTCAAGTGGGATCCAAAAGCGCATGCTGGTATTTTTGTGGGTTATGTAGAGACATCGAAGGCCTATCGAATGTTTGATATTTAAGTGGGACAAGTCATGATCAGCCGCGATGTCAACTTTGATGAGGCCAGCTTTGGTCCCTTCGCTTCAAGCCTCGAAGGACTTCCAAACTATGATGACAACCTCGATGCTGTCTTGCTCAGCATCACGACAAAGACACAAGCTACCCAGGCGAGCGCAAGAAGTGCTCAGAAACAAGAAATTCTAATCAAGAATCAACAAGTCGACACTATCAAGTTGGACTAGAAGAAGCTTAGAGCTGGCTTAAGCAGTTCACGGCCTCAAACAAGCCTTGCACGTTTGGAATGAGACATTTGACGAGTTTGTTTGCTCTATTGGATTTCAAGTATCGGCCTTTGATCCATGCCTGGACATCAAGCACACCGATGATCATTGTGTACTGCTATTGGTTTACGTGGATGATGCTCTTATTACTGGGAGCTCGGCCAAGCTTATAACACGAGCCAAAAATGATCTCAAGACCCGTTTTGAGATGACGGATAGTGGAATATGTGAAATCGTTCTTGGCATTGAGCTAGTGGACAATGTTGATGGCAGTGTGACACTGTGTCAATGTCGCTACATCAAAGACATTCTCGAGCACTTTGTCATTGAAGAATGCAAAACAATGGTAAGCCCGATTGATCTGAGCTCGCGACTTTCTTCAAGCAATGCGACAACCAAGACTCTCGCCCCGTTTCGCGAAGCTGTGGGTGCTTTGATGCACTTGATGATAGCGACACGCCCGGACATTGTAGTTGCCGTTGGATATGTTTACGCTCCATGGAGAACCCACAAGCTGAACATTGGATTGCAATAAGAGAATTCTTCGTTATCTGCAAGGAACCAAATCATCAGGCATCTGTTTCAAGCCGGGCACCGAGGTTGATTTTCATAGATATTCAGATGTAGATTGGGTTGGTGGTCATGCCGACAGCAAGTCAACTTCGGGTTACGCCTTCATATTAATGGGCGCTCCTGTGAGTTGGAGCAGCAAGAAACAGTCAAGCGTATATCTTTCGACAAGTGAAATAAAATACGTTGCACTTAGCCTGGCAATTCAAGAAGGCAAATGGATCCATCGTTTTCTGTGCGATATATTGTCAGCGGCCGGTAAACAAGGACCAGAACCCAAGATATGAAGACAATCAGTCGTGCATCAAGATGACGAAGAACCCTGTGAACCATGGTCGAGCAAAACACATTGACATCAAGTATCACCACATTCGCGATGAAGTCAAGCGTGGTGAGGTAAGACTCGAATACTGCGAGACTTCGGTGATTTTAGCGGGCGTGATGACTGAGGCACTTCCAGGACCACGTCGCAAGAACTTAACGGAAGCTCTTAAAATTCGCGCGTGTTTGCACTGAGGGGAGTATTGGAGTTAGCCGGTATATCCAATGCGACCTACCCATGTTCCAGTTTCATATCGGTACGTCACTGGTACAACAGCGCTATGGCATCTTATGTATATAGTGTAGCACTCACTGATCGGCTAACATAAATCGGGAATCGGTATAGTGAGTCCAGTATATAAATTGATTGGGTTAGAGGTAGCAACAAGCTTGTGAACTAAGGACCATAAATATATCTACTTCGGAATTTTCTTTCTTCCGCACAAGTGACTATGCTCGGAAGTTCCTCGCGCAGGATCTTCTTCCCAGCTTGCCAGTGCCCAGCTTCGATTTCTCTCACCTTGCACTTTAACAATATTGTATCGCGTCTGCTGATTGCGTGATGATTGTCTGCAGTGCGATGTATTCGTTACTGCAGCTGTTGCTAGCAAGATGGATTTCCGCTTAGCGACAGATGTATTTCCGCAGCTGTTTATAGCGTAGTAATCTTTATCGCGACTGATATGTTATCGAAGCTATTGATAGCGAGGTGAAAATCTGCATTGCGATAGATGTGTCAGCGTGGCTGTTGACAGTGTGGTGAAATTTATTTTGTGACGAATGTATTATCGCAGCTGTTGATAGCGTGGTGATCTGCATTGCGACTGATATGTTTTTATCGCATTAATTGAAAGCGTGGTGAAAGTCTGAAGTGCGACTGATATGCTTTTCCAGCTGTTGATGGCAATGTGATAGTCTGCACTGCGATGGAGTCGTTACAGCAGCTGTTGATGGCAAGGCGGAAGTCCGCTTAGCAACGGATATGTTACCGCAGCTGTTGATAGCGTGGTGATCTTCATTGCGACTGACATGTTTCCGCAGCCATCGATAGCGAGGTTGAAATCTGCATTGCGATAGATGTGCCAGCACATCTATCGCGATATGTTATCCCAGCAGCTAATAGCAATTTGATAGTCTGCATTGCAATGGATACGTTACAGCAGCTGTTGTTAGCGAGGCGGAATTCCGCTTAGCAACTGATGTGTTATCGAAGCTGTTGATAGCGAGGTGATCTGCATTGCGACTGATATGTTATCGTATCTGTTGACAGCGAGGCGGTAGTCCGCTTTGCGACTGATGTGTTATCGCATTAATTGAAAGCGCGGTGAAAGTCTGCAGTGCGACTGATATGCTTTTTCAGCTGTTGATGGCAATGTGATAGTCTGCACTGCGATGGAGTAGTTAAAGCAGCTGATGCTAGCAAGGCAGAAGTCCGCTTAGCTACTGATATGTTACCGCAGCTGTTGTTAGCGTGGTGATCTTCAGTGCGACTGATATGTTATCCCAGCAGTCAATAGCAATATGATAGTCTGCATTGCGATGGATTTACTGTAGTTTAAGGTGCAACTCGTCGTGCAGACTAGTGGTGTCAAGAAAGCTTTCTGTCGAGCAGCTGCCAATCGGTAGTTATCGGTTATACCGGTGTGGACAGGCTGATTGCGCAAGTTATGGTTTCGTGGGTTAGCCAAGTATCCAGTGAAGGTTCCAGCAATGGGGCTTTTCAACAAGCGCATAATGGGTACATAAATCCAGAAAAGAATCCAGTAGAATATTTGAAAGAATATTCTAGATAGGCTAAGAGGTAGAATAGCGAACTAGGAACCTTTAATATATTCACTTTGCATTTTTCCATCCACAGCACAAGTGCCTTTCTTATTTCAGGTTATAAGCCCAAGCCCTGTCTTCCCGTCCTCCGCCACCACTGCCCGTATCAACAAGTTTGATGGTAGAAAGCTTCACACTTGGAAGTTCAATATGCAGATGGTGCTTTAAAAGGCAGACCTTTGGGAGGTCGTATTCGGAGAAATCAAGCTGGAGCAGTGCGTTACATCGTTGGAATAATCCATGGTCAAGCGCAAGTCTCACACGGCGATGGCGATTTTCTGCCTTGCGATGGGAGATTCTCAGCTACCGTTGGTTCTTCTGCTAGTGGTGCGCATGATGCTTGGTCACGGATGGAAAGACACTTCGAGAAGAAGAGCCTAGCAAACAAGCTCTTTATTCGTCATCGCCTCTTTGCGGCCAAGACGGAAGAAGGAGAAGACGTGCTGGAGCACATCAACAAGATCAAAACGCTGGCGGAGCAGCTCGATGCAGCAGGCGCTCCGGTCAGTGCGGACGACCTGGTCATTACGCTTCTCGCCAATCTCAGCGAGTCGTACGCGTTTCTCATCACAGAATTGGGGTCAAGAGCCGACTCGTTGTCGTGGGAACTCGTGACGTCTCGGCTGCTACACGAAGACTTAAAGCGCAAAGAGCAAGGTGGTGGCGTCGATGGAGCCGCGCACAACCAAGGTCAAGCGTTTGTATCAACGGGAAGTGGACGGCGCAAGGGACGACAAGTGTCAGTGAAGGGTAACAGCACCTGTCACTACTGCGGTGAACATGGGCATTGGATTGCCACGTGCCCAACTCGGATTTGCGAGAATGCCGAGCGACAACGGCCGCAGCACGCAAACATTGCACAGAATGATGACGATTTTGGCGATTATTGTTTCTCGGTTGGCGACATTGCGTGTACGGTCAAATCAAGTTGCGTGTGGCTGATTGACTCCGGAGCGACACAGCACATGACGTACTCGAAAGAGTACATAAAGAATTACAAGAAAATTGCACCAATCGACGTGCATCTCGCCTACGATGGTGTGAAACAAGCGATTGGAACGGGCGATATTGTGATGTCGATGATGACACCACGTGGAATGAAAACGGGTTTGCTAACAGATGTATGGCATATCCCAAAGCTTTCTCGTAACTTATTTTCCGTCGGACGTTTTACAAGAATGTTGGTCCAGTCATTTTCGAGCGCAATAGATGCTTTACGGAGGCAAAGGGGTTACGCTGGAAGCTTGGTGCCCGCGAAGAAAAAGAACTGTTCAAGCTATGTATGAAGCCAATTCATGTACAAGAAGTCAATGTGACAAGCTCGTCGAGATGCCATGGGGACACCACGTCGTACCTCTGGCACCTTCGACTTGGACACATTGGCTGTTCAGATCTTGACACCATCGTTAAGAAGAAATGTGGCGTTGATATCGGACTTACATCAGTAAAGCATTGGGAGTCATGTCATGGTTGCGCTCTTGGCAAACAAACATGTGCTAGTTTTCTGCCAAAATCTACTCAACGCGCTAAAACCGTTGGAAGTGATCCACAGTGACGTATGCGGTCCGATGCAGACAGCTACTTTTAGCTGCATGCGGTACTTCGTTACGTTCATCGACGAGTACTCACACTTTACCATGGTGTACTTGCTGCGAAAGAAGTCAGTTGCAAGCAAGTTTGCATCTTTTGCAGCATATGCAGAGACTCAGACTGGGAAAGTCGTGAAAGCTCTTTGTTGTGATAATGAGGGTGAGTATTCGTCTGGCGAATTAGCAAAGTTTTGTCAGCGCCGTGATATTGTGCAGAAGTTTACGCCGCCATACACGCCTCAGCTCAATGGAGTGGCTGTGCGTATGAACAGGACATTGGTGGAATGTGCGCGTTGTACGCAAAACTACCTATGGCGAATTAGGGGAAAGCAGTGATGACTACCAACTTCTTGCGCTTTCGGTGTCCCACGTGTGGAATTTCATTGGCACAGTCCCCATATGAAATGTGGACTAGAAGAAAACCCGTTTTGACAAAGCTAAAGGTATTTGATGTCATGCGTTTGTGACGATTCCGAAGGAAAAACGTGCTAAGCTTGATGTCGAGCTCTGCCTTTTTATTGGGTTTTCCGAGCTATGAAAAAGCATACCGATTGGAAAGCATGGAGAGTGGTCGTGTGGCAATAAGCCGTGATGCAAAGTGTCTTGAAGAAGTCTTCGATAGTGGAAGTCGTGATTATTGTTGTGGCCAAGATAACTATGAAGACAGTGGAGATACAGATGAAAACAACAAGAAGAAGATCAGGATAAAGACAAGGATGATTTAGGCACCAATCGCCATTCTCGTACGCAATCGCTTGAAGACACCTCAGAGACTCCCAGTGCAAAGCGCTTCGTTCAGCGCGATGAATTGAAAGGCCTCATTGAGTCTGGGAATAAACGACATTAGCAAACGCAATCGCATGAGGCGTCGGCGGAGCTTCTCAATGTCAAGCGCTCAAATCACCACAATGAGCATCAAGGACTTGACGAACTGTCAGCTTCGGCCGAAGACTTTAAAGCTGCTTACGTCGTGGATTCAGTGGGAGAAGTGCTGACCACTTTCAAGTCGGCAATGGAATCCAGCGAGCTGATGAATGGGCCGAGGCTTGTGACTCGGAAATGGAGTCACTAAACAAGAACAAGACGTGGGATATAGTGCCGCTTCCAAAAGGATGCAAAGCGATTGGCGGTCTTTCGAGTTCAGAAACATCAAGACAGAGAGGTCGAACGCTACAAAGCGCGTCTGGTGGCCAAGAGATTTGCACAAAAGTACGGCATTGATTATGAGAAAACTTTTGCATCAGTTGCGAAATTTCCCTCAATTAGAGTACTGCTTAGCCTCAGTGCCATTTACGGTCTCAGGGTTCATCAGTTGGATGTGAAGACGGTTTTACTAAATCGACTTCTTGAAGAGGACATCTTCATGGTGCAGCCCGACGGTTATGTTGACAAAAGTCATTCCGATCATGTGTGCAAGTTAAAAAGGTTGTTGTACGGGATCAAGCAGTTGCCAAGAACGTGGAACAATACGTTTGATGATTTTATGCTACATCTAGAATTCAAGAAGTGTGAATCGGATCATTGTGTGTACACAAAGCGTACAGCTCAAGTAATGATTTTTGTTGCGCTTTACGTTGACGACTTGACCCTCGCAAGTAGCAGTATCAACATGCTCCGAGAAACAAAACAAGCCCTTAGCGAGCGATTCGAGATGACCGGTATGGGCCAGCTCAAGTGTTTCTTTGGCATGGAGATTAAACAAGACACGGTAGCGAGGACAGTTTTGACGTTGCAGACCAAGTTTGCACACGGCATTTTGGAGAAGTTTAAAATGGCACATTGCAAAACGGTCCATACGCCACAAGATCCCGGTCTCAAGCTAACCAAAATCATGTGTGAAGGTGGATGCAAACATGACGAGACAATGGCTGGCGTGCCGTATCGCAATGCCGTTGGGTGCCTTATGGATCTCATGGTAGGCACGCGTCCAGATCTGGCAGCGGCAGTTAAAGAGTTGAGTCAATTATGCAGCGGATCCATGTCCAACGCGTTGGCAAGCTCTTAAGCGAGTCTTCCGGTACATTCAATTCACAAAAGATTTCGGTATTGAGTTTCAAGCAAGCTGTAAGTACGGGCTTCAAGGCTATACTGGGCTGGCGATATCGAATCAAAACGAAGTGGATACGCATTAATGATGAGCGGTGGTGTTATTAGCTGGCGAAGCAAGAAACAGCGCGCGGTGGCTTTGTCGTCAGCTGAAGCCGAATCCATGGAGCTTTCAGAAGCAACGCAAGAAGCGATATGGCTCAAGACGATTTTTGCGAACTCAATGAACTGAAAACAAGCAATGCAGTCAAGATTTTTTAAGGCAATCAAGCTTCATTGCGCTCGCGAAGAGCCCCAATTCTACAAGCGCACAAAGCATTTCAACATTCGTTACATTTCTTACCTGAGAAGGTTGAAGACGATCAAGTTGCTTTTGAGTACATTTCGACGTCGGACATGCTGGTGGCTATACTGACCAAGGCAGTACCTGCAAGTCAATTTAGTGCTCTTCGAGGTAAGCTCGGCATTCAAGCACCAAGGACTGCCGAGTCAAGTGGGAGTGTTGTTGTAGATGCACGTCGTCGTGCAGACTAGTCGTGCCAAGGACGCGTTTCTACGAGCAGCTGCCAGCCGGTAGATGTCGGTATTACCGGTTTGGACAAGCTGATTTCGCAAGTTGCGGTTTCGTGGGTCAGCCAAGTATTAAGTGATGTATCCAGCAAAGTAGCTTTCCACAAGCGCATAGAAGGTACACAAATCCAGTAATGAATTCAGTAGAATATTTGGTGGAATATTCTAGATAGGCTTAGGAGTAGCTCAGCGAGCTAAAAACCTTTCATATATTCACTTTGCATTTTTCCATCTAGTGCTTAAGCTACCTAAAACGAATAGGTTATGAGTCCAAGCCCTGTTGACGTGGCCTCTCCTTTCTCCGACTCTGCCTTTGTCGCCATGGATACGTCTACGCTAAGTGAAACATGTTCGGTGGTACCAACTTTCACAATGGAAGTTTAAGATGCAGATAGTGCTGGAAGAGAGGGAGGGGCATGTGGAAAGTTGCAAGTGGGGAAATCAAGCTGGAGCACTGCAAGAATGCGATGGACCAGTCGACCTACAAAAGAAAGCCACGAAAGGCGTTGGCGATGATCTGTCATACTCACAACTGTCGCTGGTCCGGTCATCAAGTGGTGCGCATGATGCATGGTCGCAACTGGAAGGACACTTCCAGTTGCGACCATGGTGGAAGAATATGATGAAGTTCTAGAATACATCTACAAGCTCAAGACGCTAGCGGAGCAGCTCGACGCTGTGGGTGCTTTGGTGAGCGAGAACGACTTGGTTATTATGCTTCTTGGCAGTCTTAGTGATTTGTTCCAGTTTCTCATAACAGCTTTAGATTCGCGTGCGGATACTTTGACTTGGAAGCTGGTGACATCACGGCTTCTACATGAAGACATGAAACGCAAGGAGCAGTGCGCTGATGGCCGCAGCGCCTGGGCAAGCGTTTAAATGAAAGATGCGAAGCGCAAAGGACGACCAGCGAAGAAAACTGGTGCGTCCCATAATTGCGGGAAAAAAAGACATTAGATCGCAGATTGTCCTTTGCGAGTCCAGAAAGATACTGAACGTTATCGATTGCAGCGAGCAAATGTCGCACAGTTTGAAGGTTCTGGTGACTATCCTTTCTGAATTGGCGGTAGCAGTGACTCTGTTCAATCGAATAAGTTCATGAGGAACTATAAGGGGTCTCCTAATATTAACGTACATCTGGCAGACGACGGCGTTGTACAAGCTGTTGGAGCGGCGACATCGTCATGTCAATGAAGACTTCGCACGGCGTAAAGAAGGGTGTGCTGACAAATCTGTGGCACATTCCCAAGTTGTCAAGAAATTTATTTTCAGTTGGATGCTTCACTAAGGACGTTGGGCCTGTTGTCTTCGACAAGGAAGGATGTTTAGCCGAGATGAAAGGTGTCAAGTGGAAGATTGGTGCACGCGAAGGAAAAGGACTGTTTCGACTTCAGATGACTCCGGTTGCTCGAGGGGAAGCGAATCCAGTAAAATTTACGACAATGAATAAGGATATCTCATATCTGTGGCATCTTCATCTTGGTCATACTGGACATGACGGATTGAGCGCAATTATTAAAAAGTATCTCGCTACTGGTATCGATATTGCGTCTGTAAACAAGTGGGAGATTTGTGATGGCTGTGCACTAGGCAAGCAGACTCGTGTACATTTTCTATCGACGTCAACGGATCGGGCAAGCAAGCTTTTGTAAACACAGCGATGTGTGCGGTCCTATGAAGCTCTCAACGTTTAGTGTCAAGCGTTATGTTGTGACTTTCATCGACGACAATTCCAGATATTGCACCGTATATCTGATCAAGAATTAGTCAGAAGTGGTGGGCAAGCTTGTAAATTTCGTAGCTATTCGCAGAAAAACAGACCGGCAAACGCGTAAAATCACTTCGCAGTGACAACGGTGGTTAGTATACATCAGCAAAAATGGCCAACTTTTGCTTGGATAGAGAAATTGTGCTCAAGTATACGCCACGGTACAAACCACATCTCAATGGAGTTGCGGATCGTATGAATCGGACGCTTATGTAGTGCGCACGTTGCATGTTGGAGCACGCTGGTCTTACTAAACACTACTGGGGAGAAGCAATCATGACGGCAATGTTTTTCCGAGATCGGTGTTCATCGCGTGCTAATAACTTCGAAAAGTCACCTTACGAGCCTTGGATGGCCAAGAAACCGCTGTTAGCCAGCCTAAAAGTATTTGGCTGCCACGCGTTTGTACACGTTTCAAAAGAGAGACGCTCGAGGTTCGATGCGAAAGCCGTGCTATGCCGATTTTTGGGCTATTTAGAGCACCAGAAAACGTATCGGTTGGAGGAAATATCAACAGGTGAAATATCATGAGTCGTGACGCACAGCTTAAAGTGTTGTTAAAGATGCGCCTCGCCGTGCAGACGAGTGGCGTTCAGGAAGCGTCTCGTCGAGCAGCCGCAAATTGGTCGATATCGGTATTACCGGTGTGGACACGCTGATTGAGCAAATTACGGTTATGTGGGTACGCCAAGTATCCAGTGAAGTATCCAGCAAAGAGGCTATTCACAAGCGCATAGAGGGTACATAAATCCAGTAAGGAATCCAGTAGAATATTTGGTAGAATATTCTAGATAGGCTTAGAGGAAGCATAGCGAACTAGGGACCTTTAATATATTCACTTTGCATTTTGCCATCTGGTGCCTAAGCTACCTAAAACCAGTACTTTCAAGTAATGTTTGATGGAGCTAGCATAATCATCGCAGTTAAAGTCTGGAAGAAAATGGTGACAACAGCTGATCTGGTTGATGGTCGTTACTGGCTTAGGACTTCACAGCTCTCTGTCAACATGGTTGAGTCGAGTTAAAGGATTGACCTTCATGCGCGTATGGGCCACGCACTTATCGCATCGATATCAACGTTGCCAAGAGTTCGTCGTGAGTGTCAAGAGGGTAAGATGGTTAAAAAAACATTTCCAAGCAACCCTGATAAGCGTCAGTATGCCGTATTTGAGCTACTACACAACTTCGACATTTGCGGTCCAATGGAGCAAGAACGGCTTGGTGGAAGCAGCTACTTACTGCTGATTGCTGACGAGGCCAGTGCATGCATGAAAGGAGAGTGTTTACATGCTAAGTCGGGCAGCGATGATGCGATCAAGACATTCATACTTAAGGCCCAGACGCAATTTGGGAACAAGGTCAAGTTTGTACGGCATAACGGAGCCCGCGAGTTTGCAACTAACACGCTCAAGATGTTCTTCGAAGACGAAGGCATCGAGCAGCAAGTCACATTTCCATATGCACATCAAACTAATGGAACAGCTGAGCGTTCCATACGAACGGTTGTGACTATTGGACGCAGTATGCTTAATCACGCCAAGCTAGATAAATTCTTTTGGGCCGGACCTGCCATGACGGCAGTATACATCAAGAATCGCCTCCCATCCCCAAAAATGAAGACAAAGACTTTCTTCGAAATTGTGCACTAGTCTAAGCCAAGCGTTAAGCATATGCGCATTCTCGGGTGTCGAGTTCACGTTTTGACACCGAAGTAAAAGCGGCTAAAATGGGACCCAAGTCTCGAGAAGGTGTGTTTGTGGGGTATGATGAATTGCCAAAAGCGTATCGAGTATATGACATTCAAGCCCAACAAGTGGTGATAAGTCGGGATGTTCTGTTTGACGAGTCATGTTCCGGTGATTTAGAAGTAGACACTCTTGATGATGTTGATGCAGCAAATTTGGATTTTGGCTTGCTAGAGATTGAAGACGACGACTATCTGTACACGACAAGTTTTACGCAAAAAGGTAAGCGCAAGCTGTGGACGCAAGAACACAATCCAACATGTAAAGGACCAGGGTCCAAATATTGTCAAACAGGCCTAGAAGAAGCAAGTGCCTGATGAAATGAGCTTACGTCGAGTCAAACGGCAATATCGCGCTCAAAACGTGTTAAGATCCGGTCAAGAAGTGCATGATTCTAAAGATAAAAACATTGATGTAATCTCTTCGGCTTTGTGGCGTGCAAGTGTGAACGCAGTCGAGACTATTGATTTTTTGGAACCAACCTCTTGTCAAGATGCTTTAAGTGGTCCTGATCAGCTCACTGGCGGAAAGTTATCCGCGCGGAACTGAATGTAATGCAGCTTCGTAGAGTATTTCAAGCCTCGAAATTACCGTCAGGTCAACATGCTATCGGCACGAAGTGGGTATTCAAGATCAAGCGTAAAGCTGATGGCTCAGTCCGAAAATTCAAGGCACGGCTTGATGCAAAAGGCTTCAGACATAAACATGGAATTGATTACACGGAAACATTTCGCCTGTGGTCAAGTACTTGATATTACGAATGGTGATTGCTTTGACTAAGTACTTTGGGTGGTCACTTGATTAAAAGATGTTGTAACAGCTTTTCTTTACGAAGTAATGAAGGAAGCTGTTTACTGCGATGTACCAGATGGGGTCGGGCTTGACAGTAATTATGACTGTCTTGAGCTCGTCAAGGCAATTTATGGACTTAAATAAGCTTTTTTCGCGTATTAGATGAAACCTTTGACGAATTTGTTTGCACAATTAGATTTCAAGTTTCTGATTTCGATCCATGTCTTAACATTAAAATTGTGGTAAGCCACTGCGTGCTACTTCTACAATATTTTGATTACTGGAAGCTTAACGGAGCTAATTGTGCAAATGAAGACTAGCTTAAAGAATCGCTTTAAAATGACCGACAGTGCCAAATGTGTTTGTTCTGGGCATCGAGTTAATAGACAATGACGACGACAGCGTAACAATGTGTCAGCGGCGTTACGTCGACGACATTCTCAAGCGATTTGGCATGGATGATAGCAAGCCCGTGATAAGTCCAACAGACATCAGCTCTAGGCTCATGCCAAGTGACGCTTCAACTAAAGTAAACGCACCATTTTGAGAGGCTGTGGAAGCGTTCATGCATCTCATGACGGCAACACGGCCCGACATTGCATTTGCTGCTGGTTATATGTCACGATTTATGGAGAATCCACAAGCTGAGCACTGGGCAGCGGTCAAGCGTATTCTTCGCTATTTGCAAGGCACAAAGTCTCATGAAATTTGTTATCAGCCTGGCGACAAAGTCGACTTTCGGGGATACTCGGATGCAGACTGGGCAGGCGACCATACGGATCGCAAGTCAACCTCTGGCTATGTTTTCGTTTTGATGGGTGGACCAGTTAGTTAGAGAAGCAAAAAGCAGTCAAGCATGTCATTATCGACTAGCGAAGCGAAATACATTGCGTTGAGTTTGGCGGTTCAAGAAGGCAAGTGGGTGCATCGTTTACTGTGTGAGATTCTACACGCGGCTAGTAAGTGCGAACCACGCCTCAAGATTTTTGAAGACAATCAATCTTGCCTCAAGATGACCAAGAATCCTGTCACTCATGGTCGAGCCAAGCATATCGACATCAAGTATCATCATATTCGTGATGAGGTCAAACGTGGTGAAGTGAAGCTCAGGTAGACCTCGACTATGCTAGTCAACCTTATTACAAAGGCACTGTCAGGACCACGACACAAGGATTTAACGACGGCACTCGGCATTATCGCATGTTCACATTAAGGGGGAGTATCGAAGATAACAAGTACACTGTGGTGTGTGTCTGTCTTCCTCGTCTATCCAATACGAACGCACGTAAGTACGATACGATAGTGTTATGATACTGGTACGATACTGGTATGATATCTTATGTGTGGTATATGTGATGTTCACTGATTGGCTTAGAGGTAGCAACTAGTTTGTAAACTAAGTACCAAAAATATATTTACTTTGGAATTTCTCCATCGACCACTCAAGTCTTTTTGGTCAGCTCTTCTCCTACAGCTTCCTTCGCTCTACCCTTCTAGGGGTGGAAGTCAGCTTAGCGATTGATGTGTTATCGCAGCTGGATAGCCTGGTGGTAATTCGCATCGAGATTGATGTGTTTGCGTAGTGGTTGACAGTGTGGTGATATTCTGCTTTGCGACTGATGTGTTGTCGCAACTGTTGACAACGTGGCGATATGCTGCAGTGCGACAAATTTGTTAGAGCAGCTGCTGACGGCGTGGTGATAGGGTACATTGGAACGAATGTGTTACCGCAGCTGTTGACAGTGTGGTTGTAGTCCGTTTTGCAACTGACATGCCATTGCAGCTGTTGACAGCTAAGTGGTAGTCCACTTTGCGACTGATATCTTATCGCAGATGTAGATAGCGTGGGGATAGTCTGCATTCGGACTGATACGCTATCCCAACTGATAATAGCAATGTGATAGCCTTCATTGCGCTGGATTCGTTACAGCAGCTCTTGTTAGCAAGGTCGAAGTTCGCTGAGCGACTGATGTGTTATAGCTGCTGTTGGTAGCGTGGTGATAGTCTGCGGTGCGACTGGTATGAATTCTAAGCTGTTGATAGTCTGCATTGCGATAGATTAATTACAGCAGCTGTTGTTATCAGGTAGAAGTCCACTTAGCGACTGATGCGTTATCGCAACTGTTGAAAGTGTGGTGATCTGCATTCCGACTGATTTGTTATCCCAGCCGTTAATAACAATGTGATGGTCTGCATTGCGATGGATTCGTTACAGCATCTGCTGTTATCAAGGTAGAACTCCGCTTAGCGACTGATATGTTATTGCAGTTGTTGATAGCGTGGTGATAGTCTACAGTTCAACTGATATGTTATCCCAGCTGTTAATATCAATGAAAAGTCTGCATCGTATGGTTTCATTACAGCAGCTTTTGTTAATAAGGTGGAAGTTCGCATAGCGACTGATGCGTTGTCGGAGCTGTTGATAGCGTGGTGATAGTATGCAGTGCGACTGGTATGTTTTCTCAGCTGTTATTAGTCTGTATTGCGTTAGATTTAGTACAGCAGCTGTTGTCATCAAGGTGGAAGCCCGCTTAGCGACTGGTGTGTTCATGCAGCAGTTGATAGCCTAGTGACCTGATTGTGACCGATATGTTATTCCAGCTGTTAATAGCAATGTGATAGCCTGCATTGCGATGGATTCGTGACAGCAGCTGTTGTAAGGCGGAAGACCGCTTACTGACTGATGTGTTATCGCGGCTGTTGATAGCCTAGTGATCTGCATTGCGACTGATATGTTATCTTTGCTGTTAATAGCAATGTGATAGTCTGCATTGCGATGGATTCTTTACAGCAGCTGTTGTTAGCAAGGTGAAAGTCCACTTAGCGACTGATGCGTTGTCGTAGCTGTTGATAGCGTGGTGATAGTCTGCAGTGCGACTGGTATGTTTTCTCAGCTGTTGATAGTCTGCATTGCGATAGATTAATTACAGCAGCTGTTGTTATCAAGGTGAAAGTCCGGTTAGCGACTAATGTGTTATCTCGACTTTTGTTAGCGTGGCGATAGTCTTCATTGCGACTGATTTGTTATCCCATAGCAATGTGATAGCCTGCATTGCGATGGATTCATTACAGCTGCTGTTGTTATCAAGGTGATAGCTAGCTTAGCGACTGATGTGTTATCTCAGCTGTTGATAATGATAGTCTGCTGTGCGACCGATATGTTTTCTCTGCTGTTAATAACAATGGGATTGTCGGCATTGCGATGGATTCATTACAACAGCTTTTGTTAGAAAGGTGGAAGTCCGGTTAGCGACTG
>NW_020187364.1:482395-499625 GCF_900000015.1 Plasmopara halstedii | reverse complement strand
ATACGACCGAACGAGGAGATTAACTCGTCGTCGCTTCTGAATGAAGCTGTCCTGGAGGACATCATGAGGTTGCTAAACGCACGAAGTGGATCGTCGATCCTAAAGGATCCCTCGGATCCGTAATGTCCTTTGGTAATGGAATTCAAGACGTCGTCTCCAAGGACCAGCCGTCGGTCCTACCTCGGACCGAGGTGTGCGTCATGAGATCAGCCTGGTTCCGGGAGCCAAATACTGCGTAATACGTCGATGACTCCTGCCCAAGGAGCAGTGTGACGCATTGACGCCTTTCCCCGTGCGAAGCACGTCGCAGAATGGTGCGTGAGAGCAAGTCTCCCCATTCGACTTCCAAGTTTTGTGTCCGGAAGCCGAACGACAAGTGACGTATTGATCACACTTACATTAAGCTAAACGCTGTCACCATTCCGGTACAGACGCCAATTTGTAGAAAGGATGTTCTCCAGAACAATATGGTTGGCTGTACGAAGTACAGCGCACTCGACTTGGTGATGGTTATTACCGATTGCTCATGAGAGCGAGTGATATTCCGCTGACAGTGGTGAGTGCTCCGAGCAGAATGCTCTGGGAGTGGCTGGTAATGCTCCAAAGGCTGACAAATGTACCAGCAGCATTTTTTTTGTCTTGTGACGCAGTTGTTCAGGCCCCATCGGGCGTATGCACATACATCCTTCGACAAAATCTCTTTATTAAGGTGCTTCTTTTGAAAGCGTGGCCTTCGAGCGAATCGCGCTAAGGTCAAGGCCATTGTGGACTGGCCGGTTCCGAAGGACTAAAAGGACTTGCGCTAGTGGCTCGGCCTCGACAACTAATTGCACAAGTATAGCGCGAATTATGCGGAATGGAGTTGGGACACCGAGCATCGGGAGCTTTTGAAAGGAACAAAGACAGCATCCTCTATGAATTGATACTGGCGTTGCCAAATCCGATCGTCCTTTTAGAGTCGTCTATGACGCTTCGGACTTTGCCATCCGCTGTGAACTGCTGCAAGCGGCAAGATCGGGTGATCGCGTTCAAATCTCGCCAGCTTAAAGCTACGAGAGGAGCTACCCAGTCCACGACAAGGAATTACTTGCGATATAGTATGCACTTGTCAAGTTCAGAGTGCTCCTGCCTAGCTCAAAGCCGTTTGCGATCTACACAGATCATGCATCATTACGCGCTACGACTCAGTCGCCTCACCTCTCGCAGAGGATAGTCAGGTGGCTCACCTTTTTTGCAGAATATAACTTTAAGTTGAAATATAAACCAGGAAGTCAGAATGCTTTGGCTGATGCGCTGTCGCGGATGACCACTCGCTCTCATGAGCAATTGATAATGCAGACCAGATTATGAGCTTGCTCATGCCACGACGGTGACGTCGTCAGTGACAGATTTGATCCGCGCCGCATACGCATGGTATGTGTGTGGCGCTGCTACAGGCTCCAAGAAATTGTCATTAATATTCGTTGAATACGGGCTGTTGTATTATAGCACCGATTAGACGGACACGCCACGAAGTGTGGCTCCTTACGATGAGGATTTGAAATACTTTATTTTCTGAGAGGTCATCTCGGTCGTGAGAAGACGTACATCTCGGTGAGCTGCCACTATTGGTGGCCCAAGCTGTACAAGTGGACGAACACATATGTGCGCGTGCGTGAGACTTGTCAGAGGGTGAATACTTTCTAATACAGCAGCGCTGTTGACCAGTTTACCGGTGTCCTCCGAATGTTGGCAGTCAATGAGTATGAAATTTGCTTTTGGCCTGCCAAAAGACTCAGCGGGCAACACGGGTGAGGTGGTCTTTGTGGACCGTTTAAGCAAGATGGCTCATCTTGCGGATATACCGGACACCATTGACGGGTGGGTACAGCAGCGCTTTTTGTGGACCCTGTCTTTCGACAATATGGACTCCCGGAGTCAATTGTTTCCGATAGAGACCCACTTCACTGGGAAGTTTGGTCGATAGTGTTCACGGTGCTGGGCACCAAATTAACTATGTCAACAGCAAAGCATCTGTAGACCGATGTTCAAACTGAGCGCGTGAAACCCGTCGTTGAAGACGTTCTTCGCAGCGTCTGCGCTGAGGCACCGAAGCGCTGGAGCGCCCTGCTGTCACTTGCAGAGTTTGCTCTGAACAATGTAGTGCATGCGTCTACCGGCTACGGGCATGCTCATCCTCGATTCCCGCTGAATCCGCCATCCTTTTTGGGTGGGGGAGGAATAGCTGAACGGCTAGCTGATGTCAGCCTCCTTACTGTCCATGAAGAAGTCGATGACTTCCTGTCTGCCGGACTAAGTGTCCCACGACACGCTCGCGATGCGATGGCTGAAAGAGAAACATGCATAAAGAATATGCAGACGGAAAAAGCAGAAGAAAAGCTGAGGGCGTTGAAATCGGTTTTATTAGATGCTAAAACCTTCCTACACATGCAGTCTCTGCTGTCTTTGAGACAAAGCTCCGTCCACGATTTATTGAACCTTTTAATGTCGTGGCAAAACGAAGCCTTGCGTATACGCTAAACCTTCCGAGGAGGGTGCGCACCTACCCGTTGGTTTATATGGGCTTGATTTAGCCGTTCCGGAATCCGACGCAGGCAAACGCGGAAGCATTGGCACCAGAGCGGCGCCCAATGGCGCTCGGTCACCTAGAAGTTAAGCTAGCAGCTAGTACGAGCACGAATTGCAACAATTTCCGTTTCCAACGGCGCAGGGCGCTCCACCGTCAAACAAAGTGACGTATTTGATTGCTCGACGGCTAGGAGCCGCTCCGACAGAGCGCGATAGTCCTCAACGTGAGGCAGTCGGTGCACAAAGTGTTCCAAGCTCTCAAGGTATTCCACACAGCGTTATGCGGCCTCGGAAAGATGCTCGGCGGAGTGCCGATGACGACGGACTTTCTCCTTCAAAGCTCGAAAATCATCGCGAGTCACCGGACGGCGATCGACCAAGTCGTCATCGCCCGCCGCCGACTTTTTTTGCAGAGAATGGCGGCGTCCACTACCTCGTGGAACGCCTTGAAGGTCAACGTCGTCGACAGAGTCGGACTCAATATCTTGTGAAGCGGCGGGGATATCCAAACTCCGAGAACTACGTGGGAATTTGAGGTGCCACTTCGGCAAGACTGCCCAGACGTTGTGGACGCTTATAATCAGAAGGATGATGACGCTTTGCACTTCTTGGCAGTAGCTCGGGAAGCCGAAGGGCCGGGAGCTGAGCTCAAGTAATGGCCCTGAGCTGCTGTGGTCGTAGATTCACCCGTGTGAATGACCACAGAGCTCGCAGGAGCGTGATGGATGATTCAATGTGTCGCATGGCGACAATACGCAGGAAGTCGGCGTTGCGCCTTGAATTTGGCCGACTCTAAAATAAGATGGCGCTCTTCGCGAACGTCCACTTTCTTGTGGCTCCGCTATAAGGTAGACAGCGAGGAATGTTTCCGGTGCCGCTGCACCCATCGCTCAAAGGGCGCCTCATCATCCGCAGCCCTTTCGCCAGAGGCGAGAAACACATGAATATTCCGCAGTGCGGGTACAGGAGCGCCTCCTTTTTGAGCTCGAAGTCGAGCGCGGTAACGATCCCTTGTGGTACCAAAAAGCGAGCTCGGAGAGATTTTCGCTTATCAAGCTCAGCTTGTGTATTGGCCGGTGACCCGACTACGTAGACGTCTAACGGTCGAGTGATCGCGTCTTTTGCTATCGTAGCGATATTCGCCGAGCAGAAGCCGTATTCCACACGAGGGTCTAGGACCGAACGTGGATACGAACGCATGAGAGCCGTCCTGTAAGCAGCCTCCAACTGCTGCTCCTGTGTCTCATCGAGGCGATTGGTAATAATACTACTCCCCCCGGAAGTCGGGAGGTCTGGGAACGGACACGGTGTCCACAAGGCTCGAGCAGAGCTCACGGCACACCTCGCTCTCCTCATCTTCCCATGCTAGGAAAGGAGTACCCGACTCGTAGTCAACTTCCTCCGAATCCTCGACGAGGAAATATGTCGCCCGGTAGCCGAGGGCTTGGGATGTGCTCCCCGTAAAGGTACTGTCCGGAGATGCTTCGCGTGGAGAAGACGAAGAAGGTCTCTGCCCACGGGTGCCCTCGTAAACAGCGAGACTAGGTGTCTTTCGTGTCATAGACACGGGGCTCATTGAGCAGAGAATGTATAAAGATGGTCCTTGGGACGTAACGGTGTCTCAGACACGCGAGCCTCGTATGAGGCGACAGTCAAATGCAAAGTATTAAAGCTTGGGGGAATGGTTTTACTCTGGGTACGTGTAACCTAGATTTATTTACTTAAGTACCCATAATGAGACACATAAGTGTAATGTAAATTTCATCTAATTATCCAATATTGTCTGAAAGTGTAAGGCAACTTTTATCCATTCATACAGTACACACTATAGAAAGCGTTTCTAAAGTAAAAATCATATTTGTTTACAAAGCCAAAAAAGACAACCGAACATACAGAAAGAGTCAAGACTGTAACATTTAATTTCTATCATCTCATGGCTGACGCAGATCAGAAGCGCGAACGACTGCATTCAACAGTCCGATTGAATCACTTTACACTGCAGTTCGAAGATCCAGCACTAGAGAAAGTCTATCAAGCTGAATTATATCCCCGGAAGAAAGCACTTTGGTTGCGTTCGCTGCTCCCAGCTGCAGCCTCTCAACTTCTATTCGCCCTAGCCGATGGCCTTGATTTTTCAATTGAAAACCTCTTAATATCTATTCCAACACGCATTTTCATAGCAGTAAGTAACCTGCATATCAAAAGTATTAAATTTAACATTTTCAATCCTTTAGATGTTTCAAGTGGCAATGTATATCCTTGTCCGATGGGATCTCGTCCGTGCTCAAGAACAAACAATCGTGTTGGTATCTGGAATCAGCGGAATCGTCACTCTCCTACTTTATACTCTCCAACGTTCAAGTCTTTGTCATTGGGTAATCTTTGTCACTGAAACTTAATCTCACGAATCCTCTAATATTTCATCTTTTGTCCTAGGATGCTCTTTTTGTAACCTTTGGACTCTCGTTCTATACCATCCCCAAGATTACACCTCTTGGTTACGTCTCGTCATTCTATGGAAGTTGGAGCACTACCTTCTTCTATTCAATTCTTGCTTTTACCATTCAATCACCATTGAAACGAGCTCCAGTAATCCTCAGTATGTGCTTTCTAGTGCCAATGGTTTGGATCTTTAATACCATTGCCTACTCTTCCGAATATCATGCTCGAGAACGTTTTGCTTTACGACGTCGATTAAGACGCGAACGAATTACAGTCGCAGTTGCATGTGATGATAGAGTACATCAAAAGGAAGAGAATGGATGGGTTGTTTTCAACTTACTATCATTACATGGGTTACTAGCTGCAAATCGAAAGGGTACAACTTCATTTCTTCTTGCAGTGATACTTTGGGGAATGATGACATTAGGAGGATGGACATCATTACCAAAAGGTTTGAAATTTGTTGATGAAGCCACAGGATGGGCGTGGTTTAGTCATTGTGCAGGAGGGACAGTATTTCTTGTATTACGAACGAGAAGGTTACGTTGGGTTGTGATTGTACCCGTTTTGGGAGCTTTTGTCTTATATCTATTGACTCTTACTATTCCTGCTTCGTGGATTATCATCTCAGCTCATAGTGTTGGATATGGTTTACTTTTGGCTTCAATTATCTTAACAATGGGTGTCTTTGGATGGTTTCTATGTGCTTGGCGACAACTTGTGAGTTTCTTAACCCGATCGTGTTTTTTATTTCCTCAATTACAAGCAGGAATGGAACAAGAATATCCACTTCTTGTAAGGATTGTATCTGAATATACTGCAGGATTTGATCCTGAGATTCTAGCAGCTCGTGTACCAATAACAACAGTAAGTAAAACACTTGGGACTCAATGTACGGATAGAATTGAAGATGGAAATGTCAAAATGCTTGCGACTTTTCAAGATACCAATTCAATGGTTCAGAAGAAAGATGAGATGAAGTTGAGTTCGAATGATTGTACGATCAAAAGTTCACATTCTATGATCACAAAGCATAAAGAATCAACTTTTGCTACAAGATCTACAATCATGTCGGTCTTACCATCATTTACACCTGGTAAATGTTTCTTTTGTTCACAAAATGAAGCGGAACATTTGGTACCTGCTTGTGGAATGTGGGGCAAGTGGACACATTGGCGAATGAATCAACACTTTCCTTCATCTCTTGATTCTAAAACTTCGAAAATCTCGTCAAACGTAGCCATGTGTACTTCATACTATGATCTTCAAAAGACAAAACAAGAGTTAGAAGTTCAAATTGAAGATGAAGAGAAGAAAGTGAAGAGTCTTTTGAAACAAAATCAAGATTTAAAAGAACAAGTCAAGAAGGGAGAGATGGAAAAACTACAACTCATGACAAAAGTTTATGCTATGGAAGAGAAACATTCACATGAAATTCAACAAAAGGAGATGCAATGGAATCGAAAACTTGCACTTATGCAGCAAGAATTCAATCAAACTCTTCAACATCATAAACTTGAAATTGAAACAACTACAAAAACCTTTTCAAATGCTTTGAAAACCAATGAATTACAAGTTGAAACGCTAGTTACTCGCCTTCAAAGTGCTGAAACTGATGTTCAAAGTCTTCGTTTGAAGTTAGAGACGAGTGAAAAGAATGTTTTCAAATGGAAAACTCAAGCAACAGCATCTCTTGACAAGAAACTTCATTCAACGCACGTCTTGTGTTCTCCCTCCAAGCTTCAAACGTTTCCTTCTTCAAGACGTTTACCATATGCTCAATCGTTAGAAATTGAAGGATTACGAGAATCAAGTCGAAAGTCCAAAGATGAAGTGGATTATTCAAAACAATGGCAACGATTTCAAGCTGAAACATTAGAATAAATCTAATGCTGGTGGTGACACACTACCATTGATGATGAAATCTTGATAATATTGTCTTAACACGTTTGTATACTTTCGTAGTGAATGAGCTGCATAGATTTGACATGACTCAGGATACTTGACAGATGCTGCAAGATGACGTAAATTATCTAAAATCGCTACTTCTTCACTTGGTAAATATCGTAGATAATATGGTAATTTTCGTTCTAAAGCTTCGTCAAGTTCTTCAAGTTCAATCCAAGGTTTTCCACCTGGTAATCCTTCATTCAATCCATCGGTTTGATCATCAAGTGTCTTGCGATTTAATGTACGAAATGCATGTGCACGATTTTGAGCTGCAATGGATTCCAATTGAAACTTTCGAGTTCTTGAATGAGCTTCACGACGTTCATGATGGAGAATAACAGCAAAACATGCATCAAATGCACGCCAAAGAGCTTGTTCTGTATTCAATTCATGAACGTCTGTTGCTGTTATATTCATATATAAAGTTGATGGTTCAAGTACATTCTTACCAAGTAAGAAATGATCAATTGGTGATTCCAAAACAATTCGATTTGCTCGTACACATCGATAAACAAGTAAATGATGATATTTCGTACGTACATCCTCATTCCAATGAAGAAACAGAGTCATATGACGTTGAACAAGAGCTTTGAGAATATTTTGTCGTACTAAGCCATCAAAATAATCCATTTGATGGTATAAAAAAAGTAAAGTACGTCCAAGAATTTCATGATGATCACTTGAAAGCATGACACGAATTCCTGCTGCAAATGTGATGCCTTGAAACGTTGGAGGTAAACGATAAACAATTTGATGTTTTGCTTGAGATGGAGAACAATCAAGTAACATGGCACTCGCACAAAACCATTCTTCAAATCGTGTTAAACACACATCGACACTTCGTGCATGCAAGACATTTGTACATTCATACATTGCAAGGATACAAATGTCAAGAAGATCAGGATTTCGTAAGAGTTGAATGACATTATCTAAAACGGTACGAATGGCACGAATCGATGCAAGTTCAAATGGAATTGCTGTTTCTTGACTTGGAAGTTCAAGTTCTATAGATGATGAAGGAAGAGGACCACAAGTATCACGTACGTACAAATACTTTGCCCAACATGCTTCTTTGAGTACTAATAGCGACACACGAAGTAAGAGCGTGTAGCCAGGTAAACAAGTCCATAAAATCTTGGAATCAAGTGCTGTATGAGCTATATGAAGACATAGAAATCCCATAAATTTCGAAAAAAATTCACCATCGTGAGTAAGTTTGAATAGCCAGGATGGAATTCCATGTTGAGTTGAGAAAATATTTGAGTCTGGACATTCTTTTAAATAGGGTGCATATCGAGTCCATTGAAATAACGTTGGATTGGAATGAATGAACGTATCTTCATCTTGAGTTTGTTCATTTGTACGTTGATTCTCGACATTTTTCATAAGGATTTCAAACCAACGTTCTAAAGACTTGACAAATGTCTGTGTACAGATTGATCGTCCACTTTGTGTAACACTTTCATTCTCTGCAAGCCATTGTTTGTCATGATATGCTTTTGAAATTTCTTCTAACATGGCAGATTGAAGAACTGGCACTCGAAAGAAACATACAGCAAAGACACGTGCGAAGAATCGTGTTTCAGCTAATGAAATGTACGATCGACGTTTTTGTCGTACAATGTCAAGCGTAGTGGCTGCGTATTGAAATGTAGCAATGAGCAAGAATCGATACATGTCGAAATCACGTTCACGTTCTATTGTCTCATCAAAAGATTCCATGCTTTTGTAATTCATTTTAATGTTTTCATTGTCACGTTTTGGACCATTGAATGAAAAGGATTTTGGTCCATTCGCTTTCGGAGTTTTATTGATTGAAACATCGTTCGAAAGTAAGTGAAATTCCACACGTTCAACGATCATTCCAATCAATTGAAAGTATAGATTTCGTAAGTCAATTGAAATAGTTGAATCGTTTGAATGAAGTTGTACGATCATGTATTTCCAAACAAGTAAAAGTGTACGACGACATTGTCGAAAGACTTTTCGAGATGAAGCATTCGCAGCATAAAATTCTTGAATTCGTTGTTGATTCTCGCGACCAGCCATTTGTTGTAGTAATTTGAAAAGAGCTTGAAATGTTTCAATCGAATTCTCAACATTAGCTTTCGTACACTCAGCAACGAGTTGAGGAATTTTTAAAAGTAATCGTTCCCACTCATGATCACTCGTTTTAATCTTTGAATCAGTAGTAGAAAATGTCGAAGTCAAAGACGTAGCGCTTGAAAGTGTTCCGGATGTCTCTAAACGTGCTTCAAGCTCTGCTGTACTCAACGTAGTTGATGTCGATGCATGGAATAAAAACGTCGACGATGTGTTAATATCTTCGTGATTGATCTCTCGAGTCGAGTGTTTACTCTGAAATGACTTAAGAAAGCGCTTGAATCTGTGCACCATAGCGCCAAGGTCTTTAAAGTTTAAGTGACTTGAGAATAACCCACTCGTTGCTATCTATTATCTCGTCAATCGTACCGTTTTGTCAAACGGGAGTCCAAACTTTCTAGATCGCGTGACAATCGATTGTGCCTGTCCTTTGGCAAGAGACGGAGAAGAGAGAAGAGTCTATTTTCGAATCTATCGTTAATGTAAACAGACAAGATATTATGTACGTACAATCAAAACTCTGTCAATATATTCAAGTTAAACAACCATGGATGCAGTAATTTCCTGATCTTTCGCTTCCGTTGATGGTCTTGTAGTAAACGACGCCAAGACATTCCCGTCAGCTTTAGCACGTTGTAAATGAAGTGTATTCATACGTACAAACGTCACTTTCTCCCGTGTTTCTCGATCTTTTGGTGCATCTAAAGCATGTAACAAAGCTCCTTCTCGTGCACAAGAAACAGGCATGACAAAGATTCGACATGCTAGAGCTTGTAACGTTGGCCATTTCGATCCTTCAAGAATCCAAAAATCCAATGGTGTGATCTCTTTTCGTTTTGGATTCTTCATACTTTGACAAAATGCAGTATATTCCGCACAAAGTGTTTCATCTTCCTGATCTTTTGTTCCAAATGTCAAAAGTTCATGTTCGACTTGGACTTTTTCTTCAGTTGAAAAGTTTTGACCAAGATATCGAGGATCTAAAAGATACGCAATGCGATGAGCTGAACCAAGTACTAAAGTCTCTTGTTCTCGTATCAATGTGACAATTGAGATCTTTTCAAGTGATGTCAAGACTTGATTTGCTTCAATTGTTGAAATTAATGTTTGAAATGACAGGAAAACTTCGGAAATTGCGATTGAAGATTTTGTTCCAGGTGTAAAAGTTGTTAAAAGTGCGTGAAATGGTTGAAATATTGCCAAATATTTGTCGAGTTTTTCAACAAACGATGGATGATGAACAAGTTGAAAAACTTGTTTTTGTTTCGAAGGAGAACAAGTGAAATTTTCAATTGAAAGCGTTTGAAAAATTTCAGCTTGAAGAAGTGAAAGATACGCTTGTGTTAATGAGATTCGACGTCGGATTGTAATGTGGACCACTTCACATGGATAAATTTCCAATTCGTTAGAAATGACTTTTAATTTCTCGTGGGGTACAAAATCAAGCAAATCGTAACATTGTAATGCAAATTGTTGCAATTCTTCCAGAAAGGGTACACTTGTGGTACGTGATCCAATAAAAAAAGTTTGTAGTAATGAATAGAATGCATACCGCATACATCCATGGAAATACATGGTAGGAAATTGAAGTTGAAATTGCTTGAGTAATGTTTTTCTTTCCATAGTTAACGGCATAATACAACCAGCAATTGGACAGGAAATGGATTCAATAAGTTGTACCACATGATGAACAAAAAGTGCCATATTTGTACCAGCATTTGGTACATGAGCAAAATCGACGTATAAGGGGTACATTGGAGAACTAGCTAATGTTGCCATACAAATTAAACGTTCTTTCTCTTCATGAAACTCAAGCGATAACGTTGCAGGTACTAATCCACTTTGAAGAAAGTGAAGCACTTGATTCTTCACACGTTCATAACATTGATCAAGTAATTCCGTCATTAATGTCTCTTTGGTACAAAGTGCCACTTCCGTACCATTCACTTGAAAAGCTTGTGACAAATAAGACAACTCAAGAGTACCATTTAGCAATTTATCCACTTCTATGGTCGTAAATAAGTGCATTGCGATGTTTTCATTCACTTTAACCCAATCATACTTTGTCCCACATTTTTGTGTATCGGATAGTGGCATTGCCACAGGATGAATCATTTTAAATGAGGTGCCACTTGCCACTGTTGATGGTACCATTTGATTCAAAGTGTAACCTGAAGTAACTCGAGATGGTACATAATTTGACTGTCGTCGATTTAATTCAGCCAAATACCATGGTGGTACATCACTTGGAGATAATGTTTCAATAAGCCGCAAAAATGGAGCACATTTCATTAAATGAGCACGCGCTTGTGCCCATTTCTTATGATATTGCACTAATTGATTGCAATGACGGCACTCGGCAGAAAAAAGTTTCTGAGGCTCCACCAATGACGTAAAATATGCCCAGGACCGTGATGGAGGACGACCGCGTGGACGCCGAGAGACGTCAATGAGCGGCTGAGTGGCGTCCATTGGATAGAGCGTTTATCTTTTTCTGCCGAGTAGTTTACCGGTATTGTGGCAAGTTTGAGACGGTAGCGTCCCTTTGTTTTAGAATAACTCGAAATATAACATTTTCAAAATACGAGTGACGGATCTTTCCCGCCATTTAGCCTTGAGCGTAGGGTGACCTTTAGGAGCCAGCTTCAGTAAACGAAGCTTGCGACTAGAACGTGAGGTAATGCTTGACTCTGATAGAATGAAGGACGAAGCTGATACGGTAGCATTCCAGTTCCGGGCAAACCCCCTATTCGATAGAAATACGAGCTGTTTGTATAGTTGACACAAATAGTAGCGATACCTTCACACTTTCTTTTGCTTCATCTCTCGTATGTAATTGTAAATCTCTTCCACGAAATTTTGGTTACCAAGTGATACTTGCAACGTATGTCTTGCCTTAGTCGTTAGACACCTAGTAAGTCGGTCAACACTTGCGATCAGTACAAATAAATTGAGAATATCGTGATCAAAGTGAATGAGTAACAAGCATGCACGCTTCATATTCTACAATGACCGCTGCATATATTATCATCTGCTTCAATTCTTGTATTATCACAATAAATTAGCTATTGATTACGAATCTTTCTCTTCCTATCTTTCATGCACTGATTTGTCTAAAGTGTTCAAATATCTTCATTCACATACATTTATATTATTAGCAATCACCAACTCGAATGTGATGCACTGGATGCTCGCTGTCAAGTGAGCGAATTTTGGCAAGTAAACTACTAATGTGATGTAAGGAAAGAAGTTTGGGAAAACTAAAGATAGTAAGGAACACGGTTGAAATGAATATGAAGATAATTCGATTATTCAAGGTTTTGTTTTAGCGAGGCGACTCGCAAGAATAAAATCCTCGGTTTTCTTGGTAGCCTTTTCAAGGGATTTGCCTTGTTGAATCAATTTCCGATACATCTGCATTGCTTGGAGATCCTCCCGAGATAAATTGTCAGAAAGAGATTGTAGTCTTGCAAGAAATGAAATCGATTTTGTTGCCGGGGTCTTGACGCGTTTGACTCGGAAACTTCTTTGTTCATCGCTTTCATCGACGCTTGAAGTGGTGCGCAACATTTTTTCAGGATTGGCACTGGTCTTCGCTATGTTTGAGGCTTCCTCTACGTGAGATGGAAGTCCGTTGCCATTAGCAAAAAGTGATGCTACGATCAAAATGGTGACTAGACGTATTTTTATCATCGTGGAGCTGATTCTCGATATATGAAATGCTGCCAACAACAAAAATTGAAGAATGATGTGGGATTATACCACGGGATCACAAATACCATTCCAGTTTTATACACGTGTTATTGTGCAATGCATATGTCGATCATCTATACAGATATGAATGTGAATAGTAGATAAGTGAGTTTGTAATGCTCTTCATTAGAAGCAGATGAATTGAAGAGGGATTTGAAGTTTCGGGGAAACATAAAAGTCACTCCTTTGAATTCAGGATACAAAGTCATATCTTGCAATGCTGTATCCATTGTCGCGAGTGTTTCTGTGCAAGATTAAAGTATGCGTACATCTTAATGATCGAAGAATTTTGGACTTTATGAATTGACGTGTATGACTCTGGTGTTAGCTTGTTTTGATCCACGTATATTTGACTGCCCTAACTATTGATCGTTAGCAGATCCGTAATCTCAAAGAAACAAGACATGAGACAGCTTTTTTGTTTGACAACCAAAAGTGTTTCTAGATCTATCACATCGAGTGGCCAGAACCCCACAATTGTGAGCGATCAGGTGTGACAGCGATTGAAATTGAAGTAGATAGAGTTTGAAGTGTTATACGTCAGAATCAGATGCACCCATGAAAGGTGAATACATAGCAATTACTCCTTGGAAGTTTGATACCTTACAGTTCCAAGACAGGTGTATCTCAATTTTAATGTCGCTGGCAAATTTAATCTCAGCAAGGGTTTCAAGCGTAAAGCGTCCCATCATCCGATGAACATCCACCAATGTGTCACTTTTTCTAGATATTTGCTACATGTGTTTCAGACATCTGCTACATGTGTTTCTGTAGAAGGATAAAGCTCATGTAGTGATGATCGAAGTATGTATGAAGTGACGTGAAAAAACTTGATGACTTCGGTAATCATATAGAAACTATGCTTCTATATAAAGACTACATAGTCTTGCCTTTTAAGTGATATGTCGATGTTATGTCACTGGCATGGAAAGCAAAGTGAGTCAGTGTACATGAAAGCAGATGAGAGGAAGAGAAGCTTCTTAGTCATGATGATTAAGTATACGAACGTAGTAGATTTGCAGGTAGATATGCAGATAATGACGAAAAGGTCGACGAACACAAATGTAGATTGTCTCATCTTAAATTTTCACGGAATCGTCATTATCTAGCCATCACACAATCTTCCTCACTGACGTATCAAAGCATCATCGACTCATACTGTCGTATTTCTGCTATCAGCAATAACAACTCAATTGCGTCACTATTCTATATCAAATTCTTCCGCTGTCATTTCGTCGCTGTCTTTCATGAACATAAATTGTAGTTTCTCGCGCATTTAACGAGATTAATGCGGGCGTCGTTCTCTTATATTGTGCTTGAGCTATAAGCAGACTGTGGTCATCAAAGCATTGATCATTGTAAGATCGTTATTAAAAAAAATATTGTTAGAGTGAATCCCAACACCCGAGTTTTCTAAGTGAATTCAGCCACTAATCTTGTTGAGATTGCCCCGCTGAATGGTCCGATACGGCGGTTGTGTGACCGCGGTTTCATACGACGGTTGAGGCACGTCTGTTACGACGAATAATTACGGAAGTTATCACGGATATGACAAGAGTCTTCCATTGTTTTAGATAATTGCAGAAGCTTCTAGTAGGATCAGGCTTAGAGGTAGCAAAGCGAACTAAGGGCTCGCTTAGATATTTACCTTCTATTCAACAGGTAAGCAGCCACAACCAAGCCTTCTTTCAATCTACGTCTATCTCGCGCAAAATTGATGCCGAAGTCTTCCAGTGAAGTTGGGCCCTCCGTGATTTCTACAATCGCTCGGCGTTTCACGGTGACGCGTGAACGATCTCAAGATGGAAAGTGGTACAAGCATGGCAGAACATCTGCACTCTTTTGTCGAGCTGGTAGTGGGACTCTAGACTATGGGGGGGCGGTAGATGAGTCACGCCAGTTGGTAGAACTTCTGAGTAGTCTGCCGTCGGAGTGAAATAATTTCGTCGATTGTGGAGAATGCGAAGGACATAACACTGATCGAGGTCAAGGAAAAGCTGCCCAAGGAATCAAAGAAACTACCAAGGAAAGAAGCTCTTCCGCGTAAATGGAAGCGCTTGACGATTCAAAGGTGGAAGGGGCAATGGACGAAAAAATGGTTTCCCAAGGGTTAAATGGCAAGTGATTCAACTTTTTCAAATTTGGACACTGCCCAGCCGGGAAGCAATTCGACAGCTACGACGCGGTGTTTGCTGTTGGTGAAGGAAGATCAGCAGGATGGTTGATCGACAGCGAAGCGACTTCCCACGTGACCCCGCACAGAAAGGATTTGTTCGATTACAAGGGTTGAAGCAAGCGTTGAAGCGACGATTGCAGACGGCAAGAAGTTGATCGTCAAAGGAATCGGTTTCGTGAAACTGACCGGTCTTGACGGAAAAGCTATTCGCACGATTAAAACTCTGTACATTCCAGAATTCGACAAACGTTACTGTCAGTCGGCAAGCTTGTGGAGCGGGGCATGAATGTGGAGTTCTCGCGTTCGTCATGCGTCATCTGGAACAAGGATCAAGCAATTGCGTCGGGTACAAGAATCGGAAAGGATATGCTTGACTGTGAGCAAGAAGAAGCGTGTCTTGTGGAACATTCCGGGGTGACAGTCAGTGGAAGCTTTGGCATGCTCGCATGGGACACCCAAGCAAGGATGGGTTGGTCAAGACGCAGCGCTCGACGAAAGGCATCCCACTAATAAAGCCAGACACGGAAACGTTATGTGCCGGATGTTTGAAGGGCAAGCAGACAGTCATCACATTATTTTCACATTCGATGTCGAAGACCGCGTGTACTCTAGCGCGCGCACACAGATGTCATGGAACCAATGAGGACTCCATCGAAGGGTGCTGCCAAGTACATTTTAACGTTTGTGGATGACTTTTCAAGATATATGGCGATATTCATGATCAAGATCAGGAGTGAAGTGGCTGGCAAGTTCAAGGAATTCAAGACGTTTTATGAAAAATAACGGGGTACACGTACACGTCTGAAGGGCATGCGATCCGACAACGGAACAGAGTTTGCAAACAAGACAATGGCTGACATATGTCAACAAATAGGCATCATGCACCAGCGTTCCATCCATACAGCCTCTAACAGAACGGAGTGGCAGAGCGTTTACACAAGGCCGTTTCGACAGAATCGTGGGTGGAAGCGGTGAATACGGCGGTTTTCCTAGTTAAACTTTCTCCAATACAGCCCATCCTGATAGCACGCCGTACGAGTTGGCTTTCAACGTGAAGCCCCAAATGGATTACTTGCGCGTGTTTGGCTCGTAAGGTTACGCTCGTGTCGACAATGTAAAAAGTACTAAGCTGGAACCCAAGAGTTTTAAGTGTATGTCTCTCGGCTACGCGGAAAATATAAAGGCTACCGCGTGTTTGACTTGAAAAATGCCAAGGTCAAAGTAGCCCGTTCTGTGCAGTTGAAACAGCTTGAAGTCGATGGCATCTGCGACACTCAAGCTCTAAAGCCAGAAACAATTGATCAAGTAATCAAGGACAATGTTGAAGTCACGATTCAGCATCAAGTGGATAGACAATCAATGATGGACTATCTCATGGAAGCTGTGGAAGAGCAAATTTTAGATGTCGAAATGGCGATATTAAGCGAACGCTAATTGTTGATGTACATCAGATTATGCCTTCTGAGCGCTTTATCGAAAACAGGCTGGAGTTAGCGGAGTACCCTCCACCGTCTCAAGTGAACCGAGAAAACCGTTTGGCGGTTTGACCCGAGGTGGAGAGAACATGAGGAAGACGTGAGCCGCTGCTGAAGGTAAGGAACGGCTCAAATGATGAAGAGCAAGACAAAGCAGTGATGGTTCATCAACTCCAAAGCGTGCTGCATTTGATGAAGATGGACTCATTGCAGAAGCTGTTCTTGCTTACGCCATGAGCACTAACGACACCGACTTACCGCCTTCGTATGTTCAAGTAATGACAAGCGACAATGCAGAAAAGTGGCGTGAAGCAATGGACACTGAGCTTCGCTATCATGAGGAGTACCAAACGTGGACATTGAAACCAAGAGGGAAGATCATTCGCACAATCAGATCACGATGGGTTGATCAGAATGGCGCTATCATGCCGTACAAGGCACGACTAGTCGCGTGGCGTCGACTTAATCCCCGTTTGCCAACATGTGTTCGATCCCGGAGAATTCACAAAGGCACGACTGCTCGCAAAAGGTTTCAAGCAGAAGTATGGCGTCGATTTCTTTAGACTTATTGCTCGGTTGCCAACATGAATTCGATTTGGAGAATTCTTGCAGTATGCGCAGAATGCGACTATTGAATGGAACAGCCGGGTGTGGACATGGCTTTTCTCAGCAGCGTGTTGACGGACAGCGTATTTGTCTGGTCGCTGAAACAGCTGATGAAAGTGTTACAACGTACAAAGAGATTATACGCTCACCGAATTGT
>NW_020187364.1:481083-482385 GCF_900000015.1 Plasmopara halstedii | reverse complement strand
TCGTCTCACTAGACGTTCCACGTGATAGTGGACGTCACCGTTCTCATCGAGAAGAGTCAGTGGCGGGCGGTGACTCGTGGTGCTCTTCGAGCCCTTGGGGACGAAGTCCTTCATGATCGGAGCTCCGCTGAGCGTCATGATGAAGTAGCATATTGCTGTGCGGACGCTCTTGAGGATTTGAAGCACGTCGTGCGCCGGCTGCCTCACCTTGAGGTCTGTCGGAGCGACTCTTAGCCGTTGAGCAGGCGAGTGCGTTGCTTCATGTGACGGTGGAGCGCTTGGCGCCATAGGAAATGGAGTTTGTTGCACTCCGTGCTCAGAACTAGTTGCTGGTTCAGCTGCTGGGGGGTCGAGGGCCCGTGGGATCCGCTCCGGCGCCGTGGCTTCCGCGTTCACTTGCGCCGGATCCCGGTACGGCTTGAACAAGCCCACGTTAAACACCGAGGGAGTGCGCATCCGTTTTGGAAGGTTCAGCGTATACGCTAGGCTCCGCTTGGCCACAACCTTAAACGGCCCGATGAACCGTGGACGAAGCTTCGTCCTGAAGATAATAGAAGCTGCATGTGTAGGCAGGTTTTTAGAGTTTAATAAAACCAGGCCCCCGACCTTAAAGCTTTCCACTTTGCCTCTTCCTTTTCCATCTACATCTTCTTTCTGCAGGTCTTGACTTTCAGCCATCGGATCGCGAACGTATCGTATGACACTCAATCTGGTAGACAAAAAGTCATCGAGTTCTTTGCGGATGGTGAGGGGGCTGACATAAGCTAGCGGTTCGGCTTTTCCTCCCCCACCAAGCCCTGAGCCGTGGGAGCGGCGTCAGCGGGACGTGTGGGTGAACCAGCCCGTTCACATAACACGGCGTGTAGCCGGTAGACGAACGCACTGAATTGTTCAGCGCAAGCTCTACGAGCGCTCCAGCGCCTCAGCGTCTCAGCGCAGACGCTGAGAAGGACGTCTTCGATGACGCGATTCACCCCTTCGGTATGATCATCGATCTGCGGATGATCCGCTGTCGACATATCCAACTTGATGACTAACACCTAGAAGATAATCGACCTAATTTTCCCCTTGAAACGGGGTCTTTATCAGAGACAATCGAATCTGGGAGTCCGTGTTGATGAAAAACACGTTCCACGAACAGCGTTGCTGTACCGACTCCATCGATGGTCTGGCACCTCCGCCAAATGAGCCATCTTGCTCAACCTTTCGACATATACCACGACACCCGTGTGCCCGCCGAATCTTTCGGCAGGCAAAACACAAAGTCCAAACTCATGAACTGTCAGCACCCAGCGGGTACCA
>NW_020187364.1:480398-481073 GCF_900000015.1 Plasmopara halstedii | reverse complement strand
TTCACCCGTTGACACGTCTCACACGTGCGCACATAGGTGCTCGTCCATTTGTACAGCCTGGGCCACCAATTGTGATGACTCACAGAGTTGTACGTTTTCTCACGACCGAGATGACACTGAGTGGCGTGTCGTGAGCCTCACATGCGATATTTCAAATCTTCATCGTGAGGAACCACAATTCGTGGCGTATCCGTTGAATTGGCGCTGTAATATAGCAAGCCGTTATTCAACGAATATCGGTGCAATCGTGCACGCAGCCTTGGTGACAATTTCTTGTCCGAATCTTTCAAACCCCTTGCCCCCGAGAGCCTGTAGCAGCGCTACACACATCCCATCACCCGCATACGCGACGCGGATCAAATCCGTCACTGACGACGTTTCAGCTGTAACATGAGCAAGCTCATAGTCTGGTCTGTGTGACAACGCATCAGCCAAAGCATTCTGTTTTCCCGGCTTATACCTCACCTCAAAGCTATATTCCGCAAAGAAGGAGAGCCATCTAGCCATACTCTGCGAGAGGTGGGGCGACTGAGTCGCAGTGCGTAGGGACGCATGATCTGTATAGATCACAAGTGGCTTGGAGCCGAGCAGGTGGACCCTGAACTTGACAAGTGCATACTTCATTGCAAGTAGATCCTTGTCAAGATCTTGGTAGTTCTTCTCTGCAGCGTTGAT
>NW_020187364.1:480193-480388 GCF_900000015.1 Plasmopara halstedii | reverse complement strand
CATTCTGTTGAACACCTGTTGCCGAAAGTAATGATTTCCTGTAGCCATTGCTTTTGCTTATTGCAATTTGAGCGCGGAGTGAAAAGTAGCAGGAGTCGAAACGGAGCGAAGACACTTGTTGGGTAGAAGGGAAATTCAGAAGTGAATATATTTTGGTCCTTAGTTCACAAACTAGTTGCTACCTCTAAGCCACTT
>NW_020187364.1:479999-480183 GCF_900000015.1 Plasmopara halstedii | reverse complement strand
TCGAAGATTCGCAGTATTCGAGCTTGACCTCACCACGCTTGACTTCATCGCGAATGTGTGGTACTTGATCGGAGTATCCTCGAAAGTTCACTTCATTGCCAGGCTTGAAACAAATTCCATGTGACTTGGTTCCTTGCAAGTACCGAAAATTGCGTTTCACTGCGCTCCAGTGTTTCAATTGAGG
>NW_020187364.1:479856-479920 GCF_900000015.1 Plasmopara halstedii | reverse complement strand
TGATTTAGCCATGGCTTATGCTTCCACACGCGGTGTCTAGCTAACTCTATCATACGTACGCACG
>NW_020187364.1:479644-479846 GCF_900000015.1 Plasmopara halstedii | reverse complement strand
TCCTGATTTACTGTAGCCAGTCAGTGAGTACCACACAATATACATAAGATACCAAACCAGTATTGTACCAGTGTCGTACTGGTACAATACTAGTACATGCGCAGTGGTCGTATTGGGCATACTGGCGATCTTTAATTCTCCCCCCAAATGCGAACATGCGTGAATGCCTAGAGCCGCTGTCAAGTCCTTGTGACGCGGTCCC
>NW_020187364.1:479463-479634 GCF_900000015.1 Plasmopara halstedii | reverse complement strand
ACAGTTTGTCTTCGTCCACCACTGGAGGAGTGTACTACAAGGCGGTTCGTTTACACGTTAGTCTGCTCTTCACTTGTCATGCAGCGTATGTAACGGCATTGTATTGAACACTTGTTATTATTATAAGTGGTTTGCTTAAACCGTGGCTTTTGCTTCGATACGTGGTGTCTG
>NW_020187364.1:479340-479453 GCF_900000015.1 Plasmopara halstedii | reverse complement strand
TCAGTGCAATGACAGTTTGTCTTCATCTACCACTATGGGATTGCACTACAAGGCTACTCGTTTACTCGTCAGCGTATGTAACGGCATTGTATTGAACACTTGTTGTCATTATG
>NW_020187364.1:478666-478856 GCF_900000015.1 Plasmopara halstedii | reverse complement strand
ATGTCTGGTCTTGTCGCGGTCATCAAGTGCATAAGAGCACCAATAGCTTCACGATATGTTGCACTGACTTTGGTAGGTGCGTCGCTTGAAACGAGTCGAGAGCTTATGTCCATTGGACTGACAACGGCGTTGCAGTCATCCATACCAAAACGCTTAAGAATGTCATCAACGTAGCGTCGCTGACACATTA
>NW_020187364.1:478291-478656 GCF_900000015.1 Plasmopara halstedii | reverse complement strand
AGAAGGACTTGCGTAAGTGGCTTGGTCTCGCCAACTACTTGCACAAGTATAGCGTAAACTACGCAGAAATGGCACGGCCATTATTCAATCTCCTTAAAAAGGATGCGGAATGGTGTTGGAACGCCAAACGTCATGAGGCTTTTGACGGGGTCAAAGACAGCCTCCTGCATGCACCGATACTGGCGCTGCCAGATTTCGATCGTCCTTTCGGCGTCGTCTGTGACGCTTCGGACTTTGCCATCGGCAGTTCACTGCTGCAAGCAGACGCCGAGGGGCGTGATCGGATGATCGCGCTCGAATCTCGACAGATCAAAGCTGTAGAGAAGAACCACCCAGTTCATGACAAGGATCTACTTGCGATGAAG
>NW_020187364.1:478165-478281 GCF_900000015.1 Plasmopara halstedii | reverse complement strand
CAACTCTGTGAGTCACCACTACTGGTGGCCCAAGTTGTACAAATGGACGAGCACCTATATGCGCACGTGTGAAACGTGTCAACGGCTCCAAATGCGGCTGCGCCGCTGGCCAGCTG
>NW_020187364.1:478047-478123 GCF_900000015.1 Plasmopara halstedii | reverse complement strand
ACGGCTTGCTATATTATAGCACCGATTCAGCGGATACACCACGAATTGTGGTTCCTCATAATGAGGATTTGAAATG
>NW_020187364.1:475907-477667 GCF_900000015.1 Plasmopara halstedii | reverse complement strand
ACTCAGTCGCCCCACCTCTCGCAGAGGATGGCTAGATGGCTATCCTTCTTTGCGGAATGTAACTTCAAGGTAAAGTATAAGCCGGGAAAGCAAACGCGTTGTCACGCAGACCAGACTATGAGCTTGCTCATGTTACAACTGTAACGTCGTCCGTGACAGAATTGATCCGCACCGCGTATGCGGGTGATGAAATATGTGTGGCTTCTCTACGGGCTCTAGGGAGCAAGGAGTTTGGAAACTCGGACAAGAATTTGTCACAAAGACTGCGTGCTTGATTGCACCGATATTCGTTGAATAACGGGTTGCTATATTATAGCACCGACTCAACGGAAACACCACGAATTGCTGTTCCTCATGATGAGAATTTGAAATCTCGCATCCCCTATGAGGCTCACGACACGCCACTCAGTGGATATCTCAGTCGTGAGAAAACGTACAACTCTGTGAGTCACCACTATTGGTGGCCCAGATTGCTCAAATGAACGAGCGCCTGTGTGCGCACGTGTGAGACGCGTCAACGGGTAAAACCCTTTCCAGATGCGGTTGCGACGCCCACCAGCTTACTGGTACCCACTGGGTTCTGGCAGTCCATGAGGTTGGACTTTGTGTTTGGCCTGCCGAAAGATTTGGCGGGCAACACGGGTGTCGTGGTACCCGTCGACCGGTGGAGCAAGGTGTCTCATATGGCGGCGTGCCGGACACCATCGACACAGTTTGTACAGCAACGGTGTTTGTAGATCGTGTTTTCCGACAACACGGACTCACAATGTCGATTGTTTCTGATAGAGATCCCCATTTCATGGAAAATTTTTGGTCGACAATCTTTAAGGTGCTCGGCACCAAGTTAGATATGTCGACAGCGAATCATCCGCAGACCGATGGTCAAACCGAAAGGGTGAATCGCGTCATCGAAGACGTTCTTCGCAGTATCTGCGCTGAGACGCCGAGGCGCTGGCGCGTCATGTTGCAGCTTATAGAGTTTGCAGTAAACAGAGCAGTGCATTCGTTTACCGGCTACACGCCGTTCTACGTGAACGGGCTGATTCACCCTCGCGTCCCGCTGACGCCGTCGTCCCATGGCTCAGGGCTTCGTGGGGGAGGAATAACCGAACGACTAGCTAATGTCAGCCTCTCCACCATCCGTAAGAAAGTCGAGGTCTTCTTGTCTATCAGCCTGAAGTCCTACGACACGTTCGCGAAGCGATGGCTGAAAGTCAAGACCTGCAGAAACAATATGCAGATGAAAAAGGGAGAGACAAAGTGGAAAGCTTAAAGGTCAAAAACCTGCTCTATTAAATTAAAAAATCTGCCTACACATGCAGCCTCTGCTATCTTCAGGATAAAGCTTCGTCCACGGTACACCGGACCGCTTAAGGTTGTGGCCAAACGGGGCCTGGCGTACACGCTGAACCGTTTGCGACGCATTTGCCTGCTCCATGGCTACGAGTCGCTCCGACAGAGCGCGAAGTCCTCAACGCGAGGCAGCTGGCACATGACGTGCTTTGAGAGCGTCCGCACAGCGATATGGTACTTCAGCATGACGCTCAGCGGAGCTCCGATCACGACGAACCTCGACCTCAAGGGTTCGAAGAGTATCACGAGTCACCGGGCAGCGGTCTGCCCGTTCGTCGCCGCCCGCCACCGACTCTTCTCGATCAGAACAGTGAGGTCCAATATCACGTGAAGCGTCTAGTACGACGACGTCGTCACCAGGATCAGACCCAATATCTTGTGAAGTGGCCGGGAATTCCCGATTCTGT
>NW_020187364.1:464236-475897 GCF_900000015.1 Plasmopara halstedii | reverse complement strand
CGAGCCTCGTTGAGGCAATAATCGATCGGAACTGTAAATGTTCTCAATCTTAATGGGGCAGGGTGTAACGGGGTTACACGTACCCTAGTAACAGGGGTGTGTGTCAAACGAGATGTGCACGGTGTGACTGCACCCAAGAATACGGTATGTAGCCAGTAGCTATGCATGTTTTTAGATTTTACTATATATAGTTAGTATATTTAGATAAATCTAAACTTTTAGAATAAGGATAAAAAAAATAAAAATCAGTTATGGATTTTAAGCCGAAGAGTCAATTAGCCTTGGGAAGGCAATAATTACTCTTGAAGTAAGCGGATTGCGATCCGCTAGCTCGTACTTGTTCGAAGTATAGAACGGAAGGTCGGTGACCCAGATAACGCTTCCCCAAGCGCTAACTACGGCAGCCCCGCTGCAACCAGGCCAACATGGACAATATGTGCCAGGTGCTCGACCACATGCGCTGCGGTGGCGCCTTCTATCATTGGGTGAAGCTACTCACTACCGACCAACAAGCACACTTCTTCAACAAGATCGTATCTTGACACCAGCTTTTACCAAAAAGAAGTCAATCGGAGCAACCCAAGTTCAGCGCTGGTTTGCACCATAGTCTTCAAACCGATGACAAATCCACATAGAAAAGCGTCGCGTTTGTCCCCCTTCACCGCCATCGTCTTCTTGTCTAGTACTTAAACGTTTTTCTCTAGCTCACTATCTGGTATCGATGCGTGATTCAGCTGTAGTATTATGGATCGGAGGCGAGGCCAAAAATCAACAAATGTGCAAATTTGCCTTTGGATCGACGGGCAAAGCTACAGTACACCAAGCATCAAAGACGCATTAAACTGACCAGGCGGTCAGGCTCTTGTATGTCGAGCAGATCGTAACTTTGCTTTCTAAGAGTACTCGGGCAAAAATATCTTGTCAATTGGCCTCGTCGTTATGAAGTTGACGTATCAAAGTTTCCAGATTCACAGTGCCAGAGTAACCGTCCTAATTTGTGCGAGAAGGCGAAACTTGAACAAATTTTTGATTACGATTCCCAGGGGCAAAGCAACGTTTTGTGGAAATGCGTGGTTCTTCGTGGAGAAGGGAAATTGTTTCGTGTCTGGAAAGCAGGCGTGAGATCACCCCACTGATCACGTAATCATCTTGAGTGAAGAACGGGAAAAGAGGATTCTTACGGTACCCATAAAGGCATATGAAGCTTAGGTGTTTTGAGCAGCGGGAGTGGTCAAAAGATCAGCAGGTGGTATTTGACAAATTGATAAAGAGCTTGCGAGAAGCTCCTGTCCTTGTGAATATAACCACGACAAGTCTTTCCATGTGGTCTGCGATGTAGCAAATTATGCTATTAGTTGTTGCAACACGATGTTAGGGGCCAAGAGTGAATCGCTCCAAATGTTTAAAGCACTCGTGACAACTTTAACTTGCGGAACAAAACTATACTGTTCATGACATATAGCTTCCAGCGACGAAGTTTTCTTTGGCTAATTTTTGGGTGTACCTGCTTGAATCGTGGGATGTTTGATCTATGCAAATCATGCCTCGATGCATAAGGCAGTATAGACTCCTCATTTATCACAGAGAATCGATCGATGATTTTCTTTTCTTGCAGAGTACACCTTTGTTGTGCACTACAAGCCAAGCAAGGCAGACATCTTAGCAGTGCGTTATTAGAAATTCCGGACGATAAATAAAAAACCAGGACCAAAGACATGCATGCATTATGTCGACAAGGCGGAGACGATGCAGTGTTATTGTATCTTACGACGAAGGTTTGCGTCTTAAATTCCTTTATGAGTTTCATGATAGCCTTTCAGGTCGCCATCTTTGACGTGGAAAATGTTTTTAAGTGTTTCTCGAAATTATTACTGTTGACGGATGTAGAAATGAGTGTACAAGTATGCTAAAACTTGCGAGATTTGCCAGAGAGTAGAACATTTAAATTTTACTCTGGACGCAATGGTAATCCAATTAACAAAATTGTTATTCTTGCGCCTGTTTTGGAGAAAATACTCTGCCAAGAAAACACACTCTGTCGATGTTGTTTACCATTTGCATGACTTTTAATCTGTTGAGATCGTGCCTGACCGTGGTTCCCGTTTACGTCAAAATTTGGGCATGTACCGTGTGGACTATTGCGCACCAAGATGCCCGAGCCAACAGCGACACATCTCGAAATGGAGGGTCAAATGGTAATTTGTGATTCGAGGCTTAGTGTGTGTGCTGTGCAGTTACGCTGCGTCGTTTAAAGGCTAAAGGGAGAATTTTATTCTCACGGAGTGTGCGTTATATAATCTACAGATGTCTTGACAGGTCATTGGTCGTATTTTTTCCGAGCTATAGTAATCATCCTAGAGTACCTGCTCCCATAATAGACGAGGTCTCTACCTTTGGTGGGGGAGGGGCAATAGCTACGGTGCCAGAGTCAGACCTAAATGCGGTCACAGAGTTGAGAGCAAATTTCGACGCAATGAGAACATTGAAAGTCATTAAAGGCCTGAAGAACAGATTACTAGCCATTTTATCGTGAAAAAAGAGCCGTTGCATGGTTTGTTTGAGTCGCAATCAAACAGACGCATGATCTGTAAAAAAGCAGATAAAAGCAGAGGAAGAGCAAGAAAGTGTATTAGTTCAATGATCTTTTACTTCTTAGCGCGACAAATCTTCCTGAATATGTAGTGTCTTAAGTGGGAAGCAGAAAGCTTTAAATAGGATTGTTTGAACCGATTCAGGTGTTACTATCCATAGGTGATGCTTATACCCAAGCCATCATTCTACATGGATGTGTCGACATCTTACATTTTTATGTGGGTATCTTCCAACTGGTCTACCGATCGTACTCTACCTTTAATAGATAATCCAGTCAACCACGTAATTTCTTCACTCAAACATGAAGAGAAAAGAACTCAAACGCTGAATAATCTTCTAAAAGCACAGGCCCCTTTACTGATTTGATTTCAATGCTGGAGACAAAAATGGCTCACAATCAAGTACCCTGGGATTAGAGCCTGTCTCATCAACAGAGCGCTACAGGTGTTAGTAAGCTAGCTCCAAAACACTTGTCATTCGTCCGTAGTTGAACAAGTTCACCGTGAACTAGTTGAAACCGGATTTAAAACAGGACTCCAAAGCCGATCATTGGGGAAATATCTGACAGATCGGCAAATTTCGAGTTTTCTCGGTAATAAGGTTCGAAAGGCTCTTGCAGCGATCTTTAAGCATCGAGCAACGCTGCTGCAATGCCTCAATTTTTCTTAATCCACTTTCATTTCGTTTAATCGTTTTCACGTTCAGCTCCACTTTTGCTATTGAACTTGCGGAGAGTGCTGTTGTTTAGTTGAGACGATTGTCGGTCTCGAAGATTGATCGACTCGTCATCGTGAAGCAAAGCAGTTGATCCATCAACATTTCTACAGAACTTGGTGGAGTGGCTACTCGAACACGTAGGACATTATCAGGCCCTAGAAGGCTGATGATGCCATGTGTTCTGCAGCAAAGAGAGCCTTTGCAGTAATGCTAGAAACAACGCTACAACGATCAGAACTTGTAGCTTGTTGGCCACTGATTTATTTTGTTTAAGCATAATGAAAATTGTTATATTGCAAACTACTAATTTCGGTTAATAGTGTGATAATAAAACTTTTTTTCTGTTGCTGCTAAATAAGGTTGAAATGGTCGTTATCGAAAGTCAAATCAGCACTGACTCGGGGAAGCAGACGCCCCATCTCTTTTTTTTCTCAAGGCGAACAAACGTTCGCTAAGAGGCCCGAAGAGCTGGGTGGGATCATCAAGATTGTTAATCCGACACCGAAAAAAAATGTTTGAAGTCAAACTTTTGTCTTCTCAATCGAGAATGGGGGTCAAGTCAAAGATTTCTGAATCCATTCTTTACCGCTCAGGCAGCGAAAGCTCTTCCAGAACTTATTCGCTTTATAGCTGCATTGCTAATCGGAAAGTGAAGAACTGTAAAAGGTATGCACGAATATCAAGTTTTGTGACTCCAAAGAAGCATGATAGCATCTGGGATGACTTCGTAAATTGAAAAAAAAACATTAACTTCGATATTAGGTTCGGCCTTGTCATCAATAAATTTGGTTTTAGTTTCGGCTTTACCGTCGAGTTTGGTCTCTATTTTTATCGTCGTAGCTCTTTGATATGACAAGCGAGCGTCGCATGTGCGCCGGTAGTAGCACTTCTGTGCCGCGTAAATGCGCTCTATGTTAGCAAGAAATGGTTCAGGTGAGTACGTCATATTATTCCCTTCTATATATATCCACATGTATTCTGTGTAATGTTCATCATACACAAGACCAGTAGACTTATACAAAACAAAGAATATGTAACGTACATTGTGACCAGAACGACGTGGAGGAGTCGCGGCGTACGTGCAGCGGGGCTTCCGTAGCGTTGCGCTTATAGGAAGCGTATTTTAAGTCACCGACCTTTCGTTCTATACTTAGAACAAGTACGAGATAGCAGATCGCAATCCGCTTACTCCAAGAGTAATAATTGCCTTGACCCAAGGCTCATAACTTTTCCGTTTAAAATTCAAAACTGATTTTTTATTTTTTTTTTATCTGCGGCAAAGCCGCCTAATTTTAAATGTTTAGAATCCTTGAAATATATATAGTAAAATCTAAATACATGCATAACTACTGGCTACCTAGCCACATACCGTATCCTTGTTTGGGTGCAGGCACACCATGCCCATCTTGTGTAGCACATACCCCCTGTTACCAGGGTACGTGTAACTTTGTACGTGTAACCCCGTTACAGTACGTCATAAATAATTTCTGGAAGAAATCTTGTTGACATTGCATGTATATCTGTGTGTCAACATCAATTTTCAAATATATTGGTCATTTAAATTTAAGGTGCAAAATCTAGAACAATAAAAAGATATCAGAAATGTTTGCTTCGATTTGAACTTTGATAAGTGACCAGTAAAGACTTTTCAAGCTTATTGGGGACAATGTCACAGCATCATTTAAAATCTGATTCATTTTCTTGAAGCCTACGTCATCTACTAACTTAATTACTCGCCGCCACAGATTTTTAAATTATAGACTAACACAGATACCATAAATCTGGAAAGATTTGTCCACAGGCATCCATATCGTCATCATCGTTAAGGCTGGTACTCGACCGCGTGAGCACGCGAGAGGCGGCAGCAGCGGTTGCGTTTGGCACCTCAAGACGATGAAGCACATAGTGAATTTCTATGTCCGATTCCGACCCGTTAGCAGTTTTCATCGTGCTGCGCTTAGAAACTGGGCCTGAGGACTGCGTGGCAAATGTTGTTTCTAGGTCCACTTCGATCTGGCCGAGGCGGCGTTTCCTACCGAAATATGGCACAGCGCTAGACACGTCTATAGTCACGTTTCGATATTGCGCGTCATTTTCTCGTCGCTCGAACACAAACTTTTCATCAAAAATAAAATTGTTGCCAATGCGTTCAGAATGTGCAGAGACTTTAGTTGTTGTAGCACTGCTAACAGTGCAAATGATGCGTTCTGGCAGCTGGGATCGCTCATTGGACCACTTTGTTGAGCTCCATATCGACGACCCTTGTCGTTGGCTTGGACTTAGTGTGTTGGCGTCATCACCAGCAGCAGAGGCTGCACTGGTGACCTTCTGAATCGCCACTACGATAATCTCGCATATGTCACCTCTTACTGCATCGCTGCTCTGGTCATTCGAGCCCATATTTACGTCCGTGGGATCGTCTACGCCGATTGGACTGCTGTGCGATCCCCACAACTTCTTGTTAGGTGACGGAAACGCCTTAGTAATAAAGCTCTTGGTCATCGATGCACAGGTAGCAAACTGAGCACGTCTGGCTAGTGCTGACAGCAGGGGCGTATTTTTCTTGATAAGAGCGAGTGGCAACGAGTAACGGTCCGCATTTTCAGTAAAGCAAGTGTTCACCATTCTTTGTTATCGATAGTGGATATATGCAGTAGTTGTTAAAACTTGAAATGGCAACTTGGGAGCGTTTCTTAGAATGCCCCGGCAATACTTTATTAATTGTACCATTCTGAACTGTCGCCATGGCTGACGTATGTCCAAGATATACCCGTTAGAAGTGTTTGACAAGCAGCGAGACAGTGCTCCAAGGGTTCAGCCCGTCCACTTTCAACAAAAAACTTAGAAACCAACATCCAAAGTATGCAACCGTATCTCAGGTAGCTCAAATGAAATGGTTTAACTCTTTTATCACACCGCCCCTTATCTCTAGTCGTCTCTAGAAAAAATTGAGTTTTACGGCATAAAAAAGGCTCTTTATCTCCAACATAAGTGTGACTCATAGAAGGCTTTGGAAATGACTTTATAACGTTGAACTCGTTGTCAGAGGTGTGAGCGAAAGAACTTCAGTATCATCAGACATGAGTAGAAAGTCGGAATTTTATCATTCTCAGCCTAAATGCACAATACTCTTCACTACTTAGTCGGAATTCCGACTCTTGTCGCTGGCTCTCTTTCCATCTGGACCTGAAAAATGTAAATGACTTTCCTTAACGGCTCTTTGATGTTGTACAGAAGTAGAGAGCGGTACGAGTGTAATGCGCCAGGTTTGTGACAGCATTGAGAGATTCCCGAGCAACATACGATAAAAATTGTTAGGATGAGTGCTCTTGATGGTATTTTTAAAAACAGAACGACCAAAGTGCTTAATTTTTATCCGCGACTTTTGCTAGTGCATTTTTAATCCTATAGACCATAACTTTTACAGCATGGGCTGACATGGAAATGGGCTGACGCAAAGAAAGGTGAATAGCAGTATTTTATAAAATATACCGCTGTGATGACTTTGTGATTTGAAATATGCGGGCTCATATCAAAACAACTAGATTTTTATCTGGCATGCTGGGTGATGTGTGCTCAAAACCTGTTCTTGTTAAATTGGAGCGTATGTATCTCTGCCTTTTTTTTGAGAGAGACACCTAGTATCTGTAGAGCCCTTTCATTAAGTTGAACATGATGTCATGTGCGGAGAAGAATCCAGAGTATAGGCAAAGCATTTCGAGATGTGAGCTCGCAAGAATGTAATTACGGAGGTCTGAAGCAATCACTCATGGAACTATTTCATTGTATTCGTGACCAAATTAGACTTGAATTATTGTACCACTGTCGTATTTGTGAAAGTAAAGCTCAATTTAATTTTTTAGCGACTGATATATAAAGCAAATCATAGTGAACTAACATTTTTTTCCTAATCTGAAAAGTATAAAATAAAATAGGGTTCGACAAGTTATTGGACGTTGAGACACTCGAGCGCTACGGTTCTTCGACGTGACGTCAAAGCTTCGAGATGTCGAATTCATATCAGCTGGCGATGCATGAGATCAGTAAAAGTGCAGCACAAAACGTCATGACTTGACCACTGTGCACTTTGAAAACGTTCAGTAACGCTCTCTATCATCGATAATTAACATGTTGGTGTGTTGCACACTATCGTCTCTGGTCACATTTCGCTCAAGATGGAGTCACTTTTCGTGCGGTCGCTGGCGCTAGGGACACCTACGGACAATACATTTACACTGACCAGTGCTTTACGTACGACAACCGATGCTACATTTGCCGTTGCGAGTGGACGTGAGGGTTTGATCCGCGTGTATGCTGCCTCGTGTTCGGTGTTGCTACACGAATTTGCCTCCATCCACACCCGTATATACACGTTACACTACACAAGCTTCTCCGACAGTTTGGTGACACTTGAAAGCGATATTAAGTCTGACGATGATGATGGTGAAGATGTCGAGACATTCTTGTGCGTTTACCACGACTGGCGAGAACGTGAAATGGTACGCGGATACTCACTGCCACTGGGCGCGTTAGAAAGCCCGACCTCAAATCGCAAAGCAGACTGTGTGGCTGTCTGCAGCTTTACAGGTCGCGTCGTAGTGGCAATGGGCACAGTACTGAATATGTGGCAGTGCAGTCACGGTTTTTTTGAGCACGTCATGGAGTTAAAGGTGGACATGGCTCAGCAACACGCATTCTTTCAGGTTGAGTTCGTGGCTATTCATGGCGTCTACATTGCTTTCGCTTCACCAACAGAAGTTCGAGTGATGGAGATTCACGTTCAAAGCCGTAACGAGAACAATGAAGCGCTTCAAGTCGACACGGGACTGGACAAAACCGAGACGTTGGAAGAGTGGAGTAGTATACGTGAAGACATAGATGATGTACCTGTGGACTCAGCAGATTGTGTCAATATCTCAAGCTCTGAAGATTTAAGTATGTTTGTCGAGGTTCCAGTATCATGTTCAGTCTACAATACAGTGGAAGCCGAGACTAGACGTGAACAAGAGGAGCAACGAATTTTTGATGAGCAAGAGCAGATTCCAATGGTGCTCGGACGTAACGAAGCACAACAGGAAGTATGGAATTTAGCAGGTTTGGTTAAAAGCCAGGATATTCGAACAAATCAAGCCATGTCGTACTATATTGGAGAGGACGATGTAAGTGTGCTGCTACAGCGTTTTTTACCACCGAATCACAGTATTCGGTCAATTAAGTTCCTTCCTGAGACGATCGACAATCGCTTGTGCGTTGAAACGAGGAGCTACACACGTTTGCTTGTTGCAACGGACGAACACGCGTTTTTGTATTACTTCTTGTCAGAGCAAGTCGATTCGACTCGAAAGAAGATGACGAAGAAGGTGTTTGGTAAAGGCGAGCGGACTAGATCTAGAGGCATGCATAAGCCGATCAAAGTAGCTCGAGTCTTTACTGGACAACGACGGGATTCATTTGCCAGCGTTGAGATGAGTGATGACGAGAACGATAGCGAAGCCGAAATTTCGGCAGAATCTGGACGAGTGGTCATGCATTACCACTTTACATGTGCTGTCACAAGCATTACGGCAAATAGCTCGTTTCTGTTCGTGGCGACGCTATCAGGACTGCAAGTGTGGTCTATCTGGAGTCCTTGCCATTATGTGGCAGCCAGTCGAGCATTGAGCAAGTCCCTCGTGCCTCAGCCTTCGCAGCCACAATTACTTTGCACGCAGCCTATACCATATCCAGTATCACAACTTGCTGCGCTTGACTCGTATGTAGTCTTACTGCCGCAGATCCAAACACCAGCATTCGAAAAGCCCATCGATATGATTCGTATGGCTAGTTTGGCTGCAGCAGAGTGTCTTCCAGACGCCGAATTTGAGATGCGTTCACCAATTGACTATGAGCAAGACCCATCGCAGCGGAAAATCATAATATTACAGCAAAGTCCGCCATCGTCAATTTTTTCGTATGTTCGTCAAGGCCTCCTGTCCACCAAGGGCGAAATGATGCCATTTCAGATAGACTTGCTGTTGAGTTTATTCTCGCTGTACCGCTACCGAGCTGATGTGGGCTCTGATTTGCTTCGTCTTGCCGCGAGTAATGGAGCCGTCCAAAATGAATTGAAAGGAGCGATATCGGACCAAAAGGAGATGTTGGCACTTGAACTTGAAACGAACTTGTACGATCATCTTGCTGGAGATTGCGCCGCAGAGTTGGCAGCTATGTATATGTCGAAAGATCATCGCAACTTAGAGCGTGCTGCACTGCTATTTGTGGCCTCCAACATTTCATCAGTGGAAGTATTGCAGCGTCTTCAGAGTATTGTTGGCACGGTGGACCGATCTGAGGTTATTCAAGCGACAGGAAAATATCTTGAAGCATTTGTTTTTCCACCTCAAAATTCTCTTGCTGATATTTATTCTCCTCAACAACCGCAAGATGAAACTTCAGAGGATACAAAGTTCACAAGAATCGTGTTAGAACACTATGGCGAATATTTTCCTGAACAACTGTCTCATCTAATCGTCAACTCGACGCTCAAATGGACACTAGAAGACATTGTATTTGCACTCGACAAATTAAACGAATCTTCGAGTAACAGCGTTCTCGTCAAAACTGCTAGATTGGTACTTGTGCTGCGCGCAAATACGTTTGCAGCTGAAAATTGGGATACTTTTACAAAATCTAGCGGAACCTCTAGAGAAGATTTCATCAAGCAATGTTCAGAATCCTCGATGTTGGCTTTGGTTGCTGATTTGTTAAAGAATCACGAAGATGCTTTAATACAAGTAGCGTTGAAACATCCAGACCTTTTGGTTCAAGAAATTTCACCAACTATCAAGAGACAACCTAGTGGTAATCGACATTGTTCAAGCTCAAAGTTGACAAAGGCCTTGCAAAAAATGGCTCCTTTGAAATATTTGGACATTCTAGAGCGAGTTTTCAGCATCGCGATTAGCCGTCAAGAATCTGTTCGTTCCACACTGCTATTTTGCTTGAATTCAATTGGCGACGCTGCAATGCCAACTGTTATGAAATTTGCATCGAGTGGCTCAGTCGACAGATATCGATTATTTGAATATTTTGAACATGATCAAATCTTTGTGCTTCGCTTCCTGGTATTTGTGAGTCAGATGTTTCCGATGCTCGAAAAGTTGTCGGAAAAGGAGAAGATTCAAGACAACGAAGAGGATTTGCATAGAGCGAAGGCGACAGTGGCGGAGGCATTGACACGTCTGTGTGTTAAGCTGAGTTCGTATTTTCAAAGCTCACAAAATCATGATGAGGAAGAACGAGTGGAGGCGAGATTGTGTGATTTACTCGAACCAATCATTACGGAAATTGCTCCCTATAAACTTCCCCATTGGGTGCAAGATTACTTAGAGAAGCGCTGTTTGCCAGAGAGCCCAAGATTACGCAAAGTTCTTCAATATCTTTTTGATTATACTATTGGGTTGCTGCATCAAAAGGACTTAGTGTGCCCTCAGGATCTGCTTATGGATTATGAAGACGTCGGTGTCAAGAATATTGATCAGAGGCTGTGGAAGCTTGAAAACGATCTAGACGCACTCGTCGTTATATTAACGTTACCTCGCGTGGCCAGGCATGATTGTTGTTGTCGCTTGGTCTTTAAACCACTTAATCATATCGTTTTGTGTATGTGTGTAGAACGGTTGATGGATTAAAACTCATCGCTCAACGCGCTGGCTTTAAGGACTTGATTTTGTCATATAGTGAAAGCTATTGCGTCACGCTAGATGATTGGCGCTTTTTAATTAGCATACTGTCTTCGATGTCAAAGAACAGTACTGAGGTACGCGTGATGCATGCGCCCACGAGATTTTAACATCTGACTGACTTCTGTGACTTTTCTACAGACAGCAAGTGGTAATCGTCTTTGTGGAAGGTCAACATTGACCAGCATTCTCAATCATTTGTGCTTGAAGCTCAGCCCGGAAGAATTGCTCCAGGTTCTGCCTGACGACGGAGACATTGCAATGTACATGTCGACGATCGAAGTCAGTATGCAGTTAGAGATGGTAAGAAAACCCCACCAAGATTGTCGTCTCAATATTGTGGCCAAATAAGACAAACGTCAGTACTACCCTTAATCAAGGTTAAAGTGACGCTTAACGACGACTGCTCGTGCCCCGAAGTGTTTTTTTTGTTTTGTCCATCAACTTCAAGATGGCCTTCATGTACTTCTCATAGCCAAAGGATGATCGAACATTAAGAGTCAGTCAAGTTTATATGTCAGTACAAGCTCACGTTTGACAAAAGTATATTTTCTGCACAGTTTGTACAATAGTCCGAATTCGGGGGCGGACTTAAGATCCGCTAGACATGCCGGTCTGCGTGGGTTCAAAT
>NW_020187364.1:463335-464226 GCF_900000015.1 Plasmopara halstedii | reverse complement strand
CGTCTGCTTGCAGCAGTGCATAGCCGATGGCAAAGTCCGAAGCGTCACAGACGACGCTAAAAGGACGATCAGGTCTGGCAGCGCCAGTATTGGTGCATGCAGGTGGCTATCATTGACTTCGTCGAAAGCCTCCTGAGGTGTTCCAACACCATTTCGCATCCCTTTTAACGAGATTAATAATGGCCGGGCCATTTCTGCGTAATTTACGCTGTAATTGGCGAGACCAAGCCACTTACGCAAGTACTTCTGTTTTTTTTGGAACAGGCCAATCTACAATGGCCTTGACCTCAGCGGGATCCGCTAAAAAGGCGACGCTTCCCAATGAAGCACCCTAAAACGAAAAATCTCTTCTGCATCAAAGATGCACTTGTCTGCATTGGCGTACAGTTTGTTTGTACGTATGCACTCGAGCACAGCTCTTAACTGGACGATATGGTTCTCCCCATCCATCCTCCCGTGCTCCGCACGACTGTGAACAAAATGTCGTCAAAGTATGTCTGTGCATACGACCTGTGGGGTCTAAACAACTGCGTCACAAGACGATTAAATGTTGCTGGTGCATTTGGCGGCCCTTGTGGCATCACCAGCCACCCCCAGAGCCTGCCGCTCAGAGTGATTACCGCTGTCATCGGAATGTCACTCGCTCTTTTGAGCAATTGGTAATATCCATCTACCAAGTCGAGTGCACTGTACTTCGAACATCCCACCATGTTGTTCTGTATAACATCCTTTCTAGGTCGGCGTCTGTTCAGGAGTGCTGGCAGCGTTGAGCTTTATGTAAGCATGAACGATACGCCACTTGCCGTTCGGCTTCCGAACACAAAATGTGGGTGACGCATGGGGAGACTTGTTCTCACGTACCATCCCTGCGTCGTGCTTCGCACGAAAAAG
>NW_020187364.1:462730-463325 GCF_900000015.1 Plasmopara halstedii | reverse complement strand
GTACCGAATTTTGGGTCTTTTAGCGCTTCGATTTGTAAATCATCAGAAGAGATAAGAATGAGAGCGACGAAGAAGTTTCAAATTCAAGGCAATTTAATACATGTTTTGATAATTACAATCATCAAATCAAGATGAGTATCTCCGTTGTAGAATTTCGCGCTAATAAAAGCAAAACTTGTGTGCATTAAAGTTGCGACTGGAGTCGCCTCAGATTAATGGACGGGATTTGAGAACAGAATGTAAGATTGCAGCTAATAGAATTTAGATTATCTTTGACCGAAATAAGAGCTTGGCTTTACGAATACGAGGTTGTCGTGTACATTACGAAAGAAATATTTTTTAAATGTTATATGCTGTTACCATGAATCATGTTAAAGAGTGTGGGCTAGGAGTTTAGTTTCCCAAAAGTAGCGTTTGATATATATGCATATAAAATTACCTTCAATCTCATCTTTGGCGATCAAAGCAAACAGAGTTAAAATTCAAGATCACAGCGATATTGCAAGCAAATCTGTTAATGTCTACGCAAAAGTGCATTCGCCGCCACAGTAAGCTGACTTGGTTTATAACTAACCACGAAGGTAAGCCAACCTTG
>NW_020187364.1:461998-462720 GCF_900000015.1 Plasmopara halstedii | reverse complement strand
ACGCAGTATTTGGTTCCCGGAACCAGGTCGATCTCATGACGCACACCTCGGTCCGGAGATAGGACCGAAGGCGGGTCTTTGGAGACGATGATTTGAAATCCCTTTGCCAAAGGATAGTACGGATCCAAGGGATTCCGTAGGATCGACGATCCACTTCGTGCGTTCAGCACTCTCTTGGTGTCCTCCAAGACAGCTCCATCCAGAAGCGATGACGAGTTTATCTCCTCGTCCGGTCGTACAATGACCACTTTGGCCAAACTGCCTGCCTTCAAGACACTGTCGAACTCTTCAAAAGCATCTTGTTCAGCTCAAGAAGAGCATCTACTGCAGGCATAGCCTCAAGGCGGACGTTGCCATCTTCCTTCCCCATCATACTGTTGACAAGAATGTATAACTGTGCGCCACCGCCTACGATAGACACACCAAGTCGTTTAGTCTGACCCTCTGTGAGGATAGAAGAATTTTCTTCTTTGCCCCAGGGCATGCATGACGGGCTTAAAAAGCTGGTGTCCTTGCTTGACCCTGAGGGCATGCAACACCTTGCTGCGCAAGGCCCCAAGGCAATCGGTGCGCATCTAGAGGCATTTTTAAATTACGAAAACGCGCTGCTAGAGCACCTGCAGCAGAAGATAACTGTATCAATTTGCTTCTATGACGCCACCGTCAGTGACGGATGATTTTTACCGCCCTAAGCCGCTCATGGTGAGCGTTAAGGTCTATGA
>NW_020187364.1:411692-461915 GCF_900000015.1 Plasmopara halstedii | reverse complement strand
ATCGCATCCGCCATGCTCCAGACCGAGCAACAGCGCGTGGCGCTAGCCATCTCGAAGCTCGGTGGTCGAGCACGAGAATGGGCACTGACGTGCGGCACTTCGGTGAAGCTGCGTTTCCATCCTGGGCGGAGCTGAAATTGCAGCTCTCATGAGTGTTCTCGCCGCCTAATCAGGCATATCGTGTACGATGCGTTTCCTTGCCGCCCGACAGGGCAACAAGGAATTGTTGAAATTAAGAGATGCGCACTCTGATTGCCGGGATGGCAGCAGATCCCCTTCCGGAGGCGGTCACAGTGACCGTGTTTATGGGCCTCCGCACTGGCGTGGTCAGAATGGTAGTCTTCCGTGTGCATCCATCTTCGTTTGAAGAGGCGGTGAATGTGGCATTGAATGCCGAGTTCAATTTCAAGTCGGCACAACTTGGTTGGAATGCACACTCCGACAGCTCGTCGAGTGGGCCTGTGCCCATGGATCTCAGCTATGCTGAGGACGAGGGAGCTCTGCTCCGAGCTGCCGGGCAGCACGCAAACCCACGACGGTGTTTTGTCTGTAGAGACATTCGTCACCTGCGGAACGGTTGTCCCCTGCGCAAGGCGCATCGAGATTCTTCGAACCATCACCCCAAATTCTACCAGTCTGGTTCGTCGCGGGGAAACGACAACACTCGGTAGGCGCAGGGCAACCTACTGGGGAAGAACTGAGTTTTGTTGAATCTCAGGGAGGTAGAGGGCAACGGGGCCCAGCCCCGAAGAGCTCCGTGCTCTTGAACACGGAACGTGTATGCAAGCCGGGCTTGCTGATCGTAGAGGCGACCGTAAAGGGCTTCGAGAAGCCATGGAAGATACTCATCGATTCCGGAGCGTCGGGCACTTAAGCTCGACGCTCCACGATGGAAGGAAGTCAACTGTATGATGAGGCGCTGAAAGCACGGTTGGGTGACATCGTGCCTGTTCGCCTAGCGACGGAGACGCGTGTCACGGTCCCGATGGTCCCTATGGACCTCGGAGTCAAGTTCCTTGACTTTGATAGCGTGGAACGCTGTCTAGTCTTAGACTTAAATGCAAGGAATGACCTTATCCTAGGAATGGCATGGTTGGAACACCATGAGCCATGGATTGATTGAAGGTCAAAGACCTTGGACGCTACGTGCACGTCTCCTGGTGGAGCTTTGGCGAATCATGAACCCACCTCTGCTAGAAGACAAAAGCGCTTTTGGCGAGAGCACTGGACCGAGACGGTCAACGTGCTGGTTATTGGAATGTCCGAGTTGGTAGACACCATCGGTGTCGGACAGAAGTCTCGAGCGTGTCTCGCGGGCTGATCGTGGAATGGCACGTAACCCACTGAGCGCTGCTCTAGTTTTGGAGCAAACGCTGCATGTCATGCGCAACATGGTCGGCCAAGGGCCGAGGCATCGAGGGCGAGGCCCCCGTGATGCGCGTGAAGTGGCGCGTAAACCACTCAGTGGCACATTATATACTGAACGAGGACTGCGGGGTTAGCAGCTCTTCGTCCGATGTTGTAGATAACATCGGAACTCCAAAGGAGCGGACAGTGCGGGTGACACCGGACGACGTAGAATGCGTGTTGACCCTGGCTCACTGAGACATAGAACCTCTGTACAGAGGCGACGACGACGCCGTATGCTGGCTGCAAGACGCCGGGCGTCAACCCTGCTACCAAGGGCAGCAGGGCTGCCGTAGCTTTGCGCTTAGAGGAAGCTCAATTTAGGTCACCGACCTTACGTTAACCAGTACGAGTGTAGCGGATCACAATCCGCTATCTCCACGAGTAGTTAGAATCTTAACCCAAGATTTATAAAATCTTCTGTTAAAAATGCGAACTGTATTTATTTGTTTTATCTGCGACAAAGCCGCCTAATTCTTAATGTTTAAATTTCCTATATATAGTAAAATCCAAATCCATGCATAATTACTGGCTACCCAGCCACATACCGTATTCTTATTTGGGTGCAGTCACACCATGCCCATCTCGTGTGACACACACCCCTGTTACCAGGGTGCGTAACCCCGTTACAGCTGTCGTTCTCAATTTATATTGACCATCATTCTTCAGCTTGGACAGCGACTGTGTTTTACATCGTGTTTGCTCTGGCATTTCGTCTTCGTGCCAAAGCATATCCCAGCCATTACGTCAGTGATCGAGGTTCCGACGACGAAAATCATTGCAATAGCCTGTTTCCAAGCAAAAGGCAGGTGATTTTTGCGAATTCGCCTGAAATATTTAATTTCTTTTTGTGACACCTTTCGACACTGCTACTGTTCTGGGGCAAGCACTGCAATCTTGTGTGCTAGCACCTGACACTTTTAATATAATTGTTCAAGATTAATTTCTAACTTTATGTAATTGTGAATTTATATAAGCATCCAGTACGCTATTAACGAACTCCCGTAAAGGAAATGTTCATCGAAATGTAGGCTGCTTGCCGTACATCAAACAACCAGTATTATATGAATAAAAAAAGCTGGTTACTGCTGGTAAATATTTGTACCTTGAGGGGAGAGCTGACCTAGCAATTAGTTACGTTTGAGCTGCCCCTATAGTGAAGAAATTTGGCTTAATGCAATTGACGCTAAGATTGCAAACTCGTGAATAGCAAAGCTAGCTGGATAACTATTACGCTAGGGACGTTCGGACCTGCCCCTACGCGTACGATTTCAACTTCTGCGCGTTTGTTAATGCGGACATTTGAGTCGAAGCTTGCTCTGTGCAAAGCGCACGACAAACTCGTTATAGCTATCATCTACTCTCGTGACTGAGACGATGATTTTGCGTATAATTGCCAGTTCAGTAAAATTCACACGAACACGCTGCTGATGAATTGGTGGCAGCACCCTCACGGCAAAAGCATATATTATACAGACAGCGACCGGCGACGACCTGGGTATTCTTCAGTTCACAAGCGGTGATCGAGACAAATTATCGCTCTGAGACGGCGTAACATAGACATTTCACCTTTTAAAGAAGTATTAATAGATACATGCACATTCGGCGAAAGTAAACATGGAAAGAATGCCAAAAAATGCATGAATGAGATTGAAATTAAACATTTCCAAAAACGACGTAGGGTTTATTGCAAAAGGTGATACAAATAGAAAATATTCGCGAGATGTGATACATTTGTGTTCTAGATACTAAAAAATATACGAGACGTGGTAAAATTACCGGATGTAGCCATTCTTGGTATTGTAGGTGTGTGCCATGGAGATGGAGGAGCTCAAGTAGAATAGATGGACTAACGGCAAGGAGGCTGTGCGAGCAATCAAAGATGTCGCACTAGCACAAGGTAACCAATAATTGCACTGTCACACTGTAATAAACGAAACGTCCCCCCTTTGTTGATGACGACTGCACACTTCCACTTTTAGTACGACATCTTTGATTGCTCGCACAGCCTCGTTGCCGTTAGTCCATCTCTTCTGCTTTAGTTCCTCCATCTATGGCACACGCCTTCAATGTAACGGTGACCCAAGAATGGCTACATTCGGTAATTTTACTAGGTCTCATATCTTTAGTATTTAGAACACAGTTGTATCACATCTCGCGAATATGTTCTATTTGTATCACCTTTTGCAATAAGCCCTCATAATTATTACCGTGAATGCAACTCTGTAATATTGCACGATAGGATGACTGCTGCCGGTTTGCACAATCCCTATAGAAAGTTGTAAGTGATCGTATACAAACGATCTCGTGATGTTAAAATTACTATCTACTATCTAAATGTTTCCCTCCCTTGAATATGAATCCTAGAAATAAGGGAGTGCCTTGGTTTTTGGTGTTGACGTTCCGAGTCAATTCATATTTTTGATTAGCACGCTTACTTGTTTCAAGCGGGTAAGAATGTAATTTTAATTTTGCACAACCCGTCAACTCAGTGTTCTTCAGCGTCACGGCTGAGACGGCCCAATCCATTAAGAGCAGCGACGCGGTAAGCTTCTGCTAGAGTGGGATAGTTGAATACAGCGTCGCGAAAATATGTCAAAGAACAGCCCATAGCCATTGCAACCTGTCCAATGTGAATAGTCTCCGTGGCCCCCTCCCCAATGGCGTGCACGCCAAGTAAACTTAATGTTTCAGGGTCAAACAAAATCTTAAGTGTACCCCCAGCCATTGCCCCCATCATTTGACCTTTTGCAAGTTCAGAGTATTTTGCGATTCCGATCTCATAATTGATGCAGTTTTTCGTGAGTTGCTGCTCTGTTTGCCCTACCATCGAGATTTCAGGAATTGTGTAGATACCGTACGGGTAATTACCACTTTCCAATTGACTTGTTGCGGCCAGCTCTTCATTCGGTTTCCACATGTGACATGATGCTAGACGGCCTTGTTCCATACTTGTGGATGCAAGTGCAGGAGCACCAATGCAATCGCCGGCAGCGTAGCTAGAGACAGATACACATCAAAGGATAAGTTGTATTTGAGAAAGCAAGAATAACACTCTCACATGTGAGGCCGATCGGTCTGATAGTTCTTGTTAACGTTAATGAGGCCGCGATGGTTGCGAGAAAGCCCGACCGCTTCCAGATTCAAGCCATCGGTCGCTGCTTGACGTCCTACCGTGTACAGAAGAGCATCGGCGCTTAGGACTTTTCCACTGTTAAAAAAGACTTTCACTTGATTTTTTGTCGTCTGAGCAGAACACACTTTAAAATAAGGTATACAAAACTGTATTAAAATTTGATTCGACAACTTACCTCAACCTTCTTTACAGTTTCACCAAGAAGAAAGCGCGCTCCATTGCTTTGCATTTCGTATGTAAGGTTGCTAATAATCTCGAGGTCACAGAAGGGTAAAATCTGAGCACACACGTTTAAACATTTCGTAAGCAACAATTTTTCAGTAGTCAGCAGCTATTCTTACATCAGGTCGACTGTCTACCACAGTGACCGAGTGGCCGGGTACAACGTTCACCATGGATGCGTACTCCATGCCGATGACACCTGCACCCATGACGATAAGAGAACGAGGCAAAAGGTGCATGTCTCGACTAAGAATTTGGTCGCTATCGATGACAACCTTTCCGTCAATCGGTATGAGTGGATTATGCGCCGGTCTTGTACCACACGCTATGAGAAATTTGTCTGCTTTAGCACGTGAGAGCGAGTCCACGCTTGAGGCTGAAATTTCCTTTTTCGTCTGAGTATCTACATCTCGTAGGATGGAAATTTCATGTTCATTTTCAAATCGTGCAAATCCTGGAATGACATCCACTCGAGCAGCCTTTAATTGGGCGCGCACTACATCTTCCTCCGAGCTTACAACACGTTGCACACGATACAGAATATCTTCAATTGTCACAGTCTTCATACTGTACGATTTTCCATAAAATCCATGGTGACGATATCCAGACAGATGTAACACAGCCTCACGAAATGTTTTAGACGGAATAGTACCAGTGTGGACACACACGCCACCAAGCCGTGTCTTTTTATCCACGATGGCTACACGTTTGCCCTGCTTGGCAGACTCGATTGCACATTGTGTGGCAGATGGGCCGCTGCCGATGACCAATAAATCGTAGTTTGCTACCTGTGGTTTGATAGTTGAAAACAGTCTGCGGCTATAATGGCACCATAGCGTCGAGTGAGTCACCGCGGAATAAAGCCCCACCATGATATCGCTTTGATAACACCTCGCGTTAAATTAAGTCTGGTGTGTACCACAAATATAGTGACATTGCTAGATAGAATGGCGCGTAATGAAGAGAAGGCGCAGTCGCTGCTAAACCGATGGACGTCTATGAAGCAGGACTTTGCCGATACTTTCAAGAAGTCAGTTCATCTCTGAAATTTATCGTGCGGGCATCTTGGGTGTACTAAGCACTACCTGTTTCAGTCGAAGGCCGTACTTGACGTCACAGTGTGACAACCTTAAGGACGCAGAACGCTGGCGGCGGCAAGTCGTTCGTGAAATTGCAAAGAAAGTGGCAGACATTCAAAATGGTATTTCGATGCGGCATTTTTTTATTTGGTTATCGAATGATCAATTGGATGTGGATTATCTTCAGGTGGTTCGAGTGAGCATGTGATTCGAGATCTCAACGATGAGATCAACAAACGTATTCTAGAAAAACGTCACTGGGAGCGGAGGATCATAGAGCTGGGCGGGTCTAACTATCTATCAACTCAGTCACAGGTTTATGATGCAGACGGCGTAGCGGTGACTGCAGTCGGTGGCTACAAATATTTTGGCGCTGCCAAAGACCTCCCTGGTGTCCGCGAGCTGTTTCAAAAGGAGGAGGTTGAGCCTCAGAAACGCACTCGAGATGATATGTACAAGCACATCAAGCCTGACTACTATGGATTTCGCGACGATGAAGACAAGCAGCAGCTCCAAGACGAGGAAGAGGCGGAGAAGAGACTTCAAAAGTGTGCCAAAGAAGACTGGGACGCTGCTGAAGCTAAGCGTAGAGCCCAGATGGAAGGATTGGTGCGTGACAATGTTAAGCCTATATGCATGAATTGGCCGCTAACATAAGATATCACCTGCATATGCTACTAGGGGTTAAAATCGGCGTAAAAGGCTGTTTGGACCCGCAAAAAAGGAGCCTAACTGTCGACATACACATTAGTAGGATGAATAAAAAGCGTATCCTTCTTATTGACGGAGAAACTGTTTTATGTCTGTCTTCAATCATCAGTGACAGGTCACAAGGGGTGTCTCTGTTGGCCATTTCACCTCCACGTCAGATATAACAGGTACCCTCGCCTACTAGGAGCAGGAGGCACGCTTACACTGCTGATCTGTACTTAGTCTCTGAAGTGGCGAATCGGGTTAGCCTTTTGGGCCTTGCCGTATTCAATAGAGGCTGCCTGCCACTCGGCTGACGTAGTCTTTGGTGTACCGCGCACGCTACCGCCGTTGTCGGGGCCTGTCAGCAGCTTAGGATTAGTACAGCAGCATTGATATCGTGTCAGCTAACGCACCAGTATAACGAAAGAAAGCAAAGGTGGCATAAGACATCCCGATGATGGTCGGGATAGTAATAGCCATGGTACTTCCCTTCGAGAGCTTCTGCGAGAGCGTGTAGAACATGTTGACGACGACCGATTGACAACTTAGTGGTTTTAGATAACTGAGAATGGTTAGGCGGTCTGAGGGACATACTGGTAATAAAAACTACCGGTATATCGCAAACTAAAATACTTCAAAAATATGTGAAGAACAAAACTTCCAACAAATTCAGCTATCGGAAGTAAGGCCGCAATTTAGAGTTTGGTATTAATTTAGTTCCTGGATGATGGCATGAGGCTTGTTGCTCGGCTTTTTAAGCTGCAATTGAAACGATGACGCTTCATCGTGCTGCTGCTTTAAATCTGAACTGACATCAAATTCTTTTCTTGTGGCCATCGCGTCCGGGACTATAGCTGCGTCCAAATTTTCGGAGTCAATATCACCCTCATCCATCGTGCTGATCGCAAAATTCTATGTGTTGTATATTGTATTGACCCAGCAGCCGTTAGCAATATGATATTCAAGGTGCTCACAGTATAAAGACTACACAATTGCAACCAAAACTTTTCGCACCATTTCAATCACAGGCACCTTGTCACACTTCTGCTGCTTTTTTTCCTCATCGCTTCCTGTCAGATCATCATCCTCAGATTCTTCTATTTCAATGTTGTGTTTCGCGCCTTCTCCGGCTGCAACGGCTTCGCTCAGCTTTTTGTTTTCCGCTTCCATCATGGGCAAAAAAGCTTCCAGTTTAGATAACACTGTTCATAAACATTATTGCAGATCAATTAGTCCAAAACATTACAATTATCCAAAGGAGGTGAACGTACATTGGCTCTTTGGCACATTGGTGAAAGTCGGACGGTTTGACTTATCCTGCATTGGCAAAACGCTGTGTTAGTGAGCACTGGTACATCTCGCGCTTCAGTATGACTGGTCAGAATACTATTTACCATATTTAGCTGTACTCCTCATAAAAAAATCGTGACTTTCCATGAAATATGAGAGGTAATTTTATTTGACAACCTGATTCTGCTCTCAGAGTTTAAAATTCAAAACCTTTTTTTTGACACGCAATATGATTTGAATAGCAGGTGCATGAATGGTTGAGAGCCGGATGACTATCAATTGTCTGCCTATCAGCCAGCATATCAAAAATGTATACCTAGAGACATGCAGTACCTAAAGTCGAGATGGCTTCATCATCGCTGTATCGCTTGTCATTGGTTCAAGGTCTTTTGTGTATGGCAAACCTCTGATTCGCTCCTTGGCATTTTCATTCTATCACGCAATCTCTTCGAGCCCTTCACACTTCGATCAGACAAAATCAAGCCATGCGGTCGACGATGGCATCAGACGCGAACACAACTCCTCAAATTGACGCGGAATTAGCAACTCTCAAAACTCCCGACATTGATGAAAAGCGCAGCACAATAGTCAATGCATCTCAATACCTTCTGTCTGATCGTTTTTCAACTATCAGGATCGTATTGCAAGGCTTTATCCTTCTCGCCATGTTGATTTATGCATACAGCCAGCTCTTCTACTTCTCAAAGACGTACTCTGATGTCAGTACAACAATTGGAATGTGGTATCATGTGCCAATCGATGCGAAGAAGGACAGCAAGATTGGTCATAAGGAGATGGTGCGTCCGACGTTCTTTGTCCTCGTCTGCTTTGTCCCACTTGCGGTATCGTTGGTTATTTTTGAGCTACTAAAACGTTTTAACATGCATCGGGTAACGTTGTCAACATTTCTTAAAACTTGCCGCGTATTACGCCGTAAACCACGACTGTTCGGCCATGTCACACGACTAAGTCTTGGTGAATTTCTGTTTCTTGCTTTTCTTATAGGAGGCAATATGTACGTATTTTACTTTTATTACTTGAAACGAGTGAATAAAAGCCATAAGAAGGGGCTTGACTTTAACTTTCAACTATATCTCGAAATGGTATCAATCACTTTTGGATTCAATTGCGTCTTTAACTTGGCGTTTCTTTTCCTACCGGCTACGCGAAACTGCGTCTGGATGGAGTTTCTCAACATTTCCTATGCCAATGGTATCAAGTATCACCGTTGGATCGGTGTTGCTACAATTCTGACAGCACTATTCCACTGTATCGGTTACTACTGGTCGTGGCTTAGAATTGGCGAATGGAAAGCCAACGTTTTTCCTTGCTTTAACTGCGATATTAGCGATGAGGGACACGATAAATGGAGAAATTTCTTTGGAGAAATGGCACTACTTAGCTTTTTGGCCATAGGAATCACTTCAATTCCGTGGATGAGACGAAATTGTTACAACACATTTTACAGCGTTCACCACCTTTTTGTCGTCGGACTTGTTTTCGCTGTTTTGCACTGGAATCCGGTACTGGCATGGCTGCTTCCGTCGCTCATACTCTACACAATTTGTCGCTGTATTTCAAATTGTAATGGCTTTACCCCTGTGGCAGTAAGCGACTTCACAACGCATTCTCATGGTGTAATCAAAATGGTGCTTTATCGTTCCGCGAACCCTACAAGTGACTTTCATGTCGGCCAATTTGTTTACTTGAAAGTTCCTTCAATATCGCAGCTGCAGTGGCACGCATTTAGTATTGCCTCAGCCCCACGTAGTAGTCCGGATACTTTGACGATTCTATCAAAAGCGGTTGGGGACTGGACCCAAGAATTAGTTAAGTATTTCGAATCTTGCAAGTCGAGAAATATTCTACCGACAATCTACATGGACGGCTTTTATGGTGCGTCACTCGATATATACGACGAGTATTCTACTATTTGTCTTGTGGGTGGTGGGATCGGAGTCACTCCTCTGCTCGCTATTCTTGAGGATACGGTGGCTAAATTGCGCCGCGGCGAGAAGTTGAATCAAAAATTAACCTTTATCTTCTCATTCCGAGAACTTTCACTACTGGAAGAAATCTACCCAATACTGCAGCAGATCAAAGAGCTGGATCCATCCCAGCGATATTTGTGTCAGCATCTGTACCTCACTCGTACACCAACAGCTACAGAGCTTGACAAGTCGATCAACCGTCAGCGTACCAGCGAAAAACGACTTGTGGACGCTACTCAGTACTATTCGTCAAAGGTGCCAAGACCGTTTAGGTCACCGCTGTACTCATGTGCAAGCAAAGTTGCTGTGTTCTCTGCGTCCTTTTTGACAACATTGCTTGTCGTACTGGTTGTCAAGTATGGCAACAAAGTGGAAGCTATAGACAAAACACTTTGGCCGCTGCAAAGCTTTATCGAGATTTCGTTGCTTTTTGCTGTGACCATGATAGTCGTGTATACAGGCGTGGCTCTAACAAAGCATATGAATGACCCTGAGACCACTACGAGCCAGACGTTCGATACGGTGCATATGCCATATCCTTCTTCCATTGCTCCTGATGTACATACGTTTCGTGACCTCATTAGAGAGTTTAGCGTTGAAATTGGTCATCGTGCCAATATTGCAGAGCTGATGAATTCGGCGTTTGTACAGCACGTGGAGTTTAGAAAAACGCAAACTAATTTGTTGACTGTAGGGAATGCAACAGTAGGCGTATTTGTCTCGGGTCCCAAAGAACTCAAAAGATCCGTTGAGTATGCCGTTGCAGACATCGGAATCCGCTACTTTGATGTGCACAAGGAAGAGTTTGAGCTTTAGTTTTAAAACAATATGTAAAAGTTTCTCTCAGAGTTGAAGACATTTTCGATACCGTTATAAACTGCGCGTTCAGTCTGTTCTCATCATCTAGCTCACTTGCATGAAGTCCTTGACGAAGGAGCTTGAGTTTGTGTCTTCATCTTGTACCTAAACTTCAGCGTAGACGGTTGCGAGCGGCAATTCAGGAGCTAGTAATGTTAGTAACTGGCTCGAAAGATCCTAGTCTATATTGTGGACATATATTACTTGATCAACATGTCCGACGCCTTGGTTTAATGAATGTGAGACATTGTATAATATTAACTGTATCTAAGAGATGGTTTGCGTCATAACTCATCGTTAACAAGGAGCCGGCTAACGTCTGTAATTGGATCTTAAATTCGCAGGTTGGTTGTGTCGCGTTGACAAGGCTGGTTAAACACAAATTCATCACAATCGAGAAATTGCACGTATGCTCATGTGCAGAAGACACTCTCAAATAGACGCCTAAGGTGTCGTATTTCATTTCTGCGTGATGCCTTAAACGGTCTTTTCCTTAATTTGCAGTTCAGTCGCAAATAAATTGTTGTTTTTTGCTGAACGACCTCATGCCCTCCTTCGATGTTAACATTAGTGCCATTGATACTGAAGATGCTGCCGAAGGGCATTAGCAAGCTAAATGGCCACGCAAAGGATTTTTCCGATCGCGAATGACATCGTTTCAAATAAAATATTTGACAGAAAACGGACTCAGCATTGCGGTGTCATGTGTCAATTATGTTGTCTACGGTAGAAATGCATATCAAAGAATTCGTGTACATCCTGGACTTTCGAGGGACCACCATTCAGTCTCGAAAATCATAGCCAGCAGCACAAATCAACTACCCCACCCAATATCCGGAATATCGCACGCTCTTGTCTGAACAAGTGGACACTTTTTTTTGATATATTAGCTAGCACGACGCATGTCAACAAGATCGATTCGTATGTGAAGATACAAACACAGGCGTTTCTCTTTGCGGTTCACGAAGACATCGTCGAAGCTATCGTTGGAATGCTTCTGCTGCAAAGTGGAGAAGAAGACAACGAGTTTCCTGCAGCTGATTGTTACATCAAACAGAGACGGCCGCTCATATGAAGTGAAAATAAATCAAGTCAAACAATTTGATTTAGTTGTAAAATGTGTGAGCCAAGCACTGTCGTTCCGGATGGCCTCTAAAGCTGTAAAAAAGCAGTTCGCAAACTGGGGTACTGCAATAAATATATCATTGCCAAGTATGCACGAGTTGTATGAGCTGATTTTTTCCACGATATCATAGAGATCCTGAGGATGTTTGGGCGTTTTCTGTTGTCTTTGATGGATCAACTGATATCAACTGATACTCATGGTACTTCATACACTGCTGTGAGGATTTGATACTTCCACCTTTCACAAATTTAGAACCTTCACGTTATTGCAGTCCCATTCGAAGAAAGCCGCACGGAAGAAGCAAAACAAAAATGCTTCAGAGGCTCTTTGGTGCATTTTGCTCTGATCGGCCTGAAAAGCTGCTCGGATGTTCAGCAGATGGTGCGGCGAATAAACCTGGATTTTTGATCAAATTTGGATCTGGTCAAAACAAAAGATTATTTGATAATAAAAATGACCATACGACGATTCCCACGTACCTTACCTATTGCACGGCGCGCTTGAGGGCGAACCTTTTGGTCCCCACCCCGTTTGGTTTCGACAACGTATAACAACTATGTATATAACCAATTGCTTATAATTATGGTCGTGGCGTATTCTTGAAGCTTATTGACGAAGCATGGATCTGTGGTACATCACTAGTATCTGCTTTTTACATCATGAAGTGAATATCCTAGCAACATGTATGTAGTTGCCTCATGGTGTCCCTTTGGTAAAGGGAGAGTAAGAGATAAAATTCACAGACTTGATTTGTTGACAAACAATAACACAATCATTTAATATTTACAAAATCCAAGCCAGGTCTTAAATAGTGAAAACAATGTCACGTCAGAAGCGTTCTCTCGACTTTTTGCCCTTGTAAGGTTGCGACTTTATTCTGTTGTTGATGCTTTTTGCGCTGTAATTGCAGTTTACGCTTTAAATTCTTAGCTCTCTTCTTCACCGCCTCTTCACGCAGCGTGTCTAGAAGCTCTTCTTGTGTCGTTCTTTTGCGCTTCATGTCGAGCTTGCTACTTAGGTTTCTAGAACGCAAAAGTTCTTGCTCCTCTTCATCTTGCGCATCCTCGAGTTGCACTTGCGCTTCCTTCTCCGACCTGACAGCATCCTCTTCGCGCCTAGCGCACGGATTCCGCAGTATCTTGCTTTTCATTTTACGCTCCTGCTCCGTTAAATTGGCTGCGGTGCTAACAGCTTTAGGGCGCGTCAGGCTGGACATACTTTTACCAGATGAGACCGATGATGGGCGGTAAAGGATAACAGGACGGTGCTGCTGCTGACTAGCTTGCGAGGAGTCTTCACTGTCACCTAAAAGCCATGACCCCACCACGTCTAATGCATTGGTCCGGAACGCTACGCTTTCGTCATCACTATTTCCCATCGGTTGCAAAATAATTAGCAATTAAAAGTTTACACTTTTTATCCAATCATCCGCATGAAAGTTGGTTGGTGCGGCGTGTTTTCGGACATATTCATCGCTCACTATTTGATCTCCGTTCCAGCCAATTCAACGTAGCATTTATCACCATGGGTCGTATGCATTCTCACGGTAAGGGTATGAGCAAGTCTGCTCGCCCATACAAACGCTCGCCACCTTCGTGGCTGAAGGTCTCAGCTGAGGATGTGGAGGACCACATTTGCAAGTTTGCTAAGAAGGGTTTGACCCCTTCTCAAATTGGTGTCATCCTACGTGATTCACATGGAATCGCTCAGGTGAAGAGCGTCACGGGCTCTAAAGTACTTCGTGTTCTCAAGAAGAACGGTTCGTTTGTTCTTTTCTGCGTATTAGTGTCACTGTTTGAAGATTTTTGACGTATCTGTGTAATTTGTCTTGCTATGAACGTGCTCGGTATCACCTGACGTGCGGGTGTGATGGCGATTTGTTGCCTCTCCGTTTGACGTGGGAATACGCGGGTTTGAATTATTTTTGGTATTTAAAGGTCTTGCCCCTGAGCTACCGGAGGACCTGTACATGCTCATTAAGAAGGCGGTGGCTGTTCGCAAGCACTTGGAGCGAAATCGTCAGGACAAGGACTCTAAGTTCCGTCTTATTCTTATCGAGTCGCGTATCCATCGCCTTGCTCGTTATTACCGCAAGAACCGCAAGCTTTCGCCCAATTGGAAGTATGAGTCTGCCACTGCCTCGACTCTTGTGGCTTAGACCTTAAAAAGATAAGTAAATAAGTGCTCAATTGCTGGGTTGATCAACTTGAGTATTCATTGTCATCTTTGTGAGTCTTGTGGTCCGAAGCCGTCCAACCGTGTTTAATTGCTAATAGTCTCACTTGAATATTAAAGCGATGATAGTATACAAATACGAAGTAGTCAGTGAACGATCCTTGCGCCTCCAAGAAACATGTCAGTATTTCGTCTGGTGACTAATCGCGTAGCTATACATACACCTTATCAGTGAGCTATTTCAAACCGATACAATGTAATACAATACCTGCGATGTAGATAGCAGAAATATTGGTAATCTTGCGCATCCATCGACACATCGTCCATCTGCTCATACACAACAATACTTTGTCCAACTTATCAAAATATTGCTGCCAGACTAATCATACGGTAAAACAACGATCTTCGATCTTGACTATAACAAAACTTATGGAGCGTAAGTTGTTGCTCATTTATAGTTTGCGTGCTATGCAACGAAGTTGTCATGCACTCTGCACAGAGGAAGCTTTAGGCTCATAATGTTTGCGCTAACAAATACAAAAAACATTTAATACAATTGTCGTGCATTTAATACAAGAAGCTTTGAATCTAAGCGTCCGCGCTAATTAACTCTCAGAGGATAGGTCCGATGCACCGGACCATTAGCCTCTCAAGTAACAGAGCACTTGATGTTGCTCTTTAACGTCAAGTTAAAAAAGACTCAAACGGATACATAACTAGCCGAGCGAAGCCCACCTAACGAGTGGTAAGTGCATGGCAGGTTCGCACACTTATCACTTTCTGTTCCGGCTCGCTCTACAGCCATGTATATCTGATTTTGCCTTTTATGGATCAATGCTTTCTGCGACAATTGTAATGGAAAGCTATGTTGGGAATAACAGTAGGCAGACTTTTGCTTGCATAAAGCTTGATATGTATCACCCACTTAATGGGTTTTACTTTACGTTTTTGCTAAGTTTGAATATAATTAATTGGAAGCAATGAAACCTCATGGTCCAATATTTTTTTTAATTAAAGTGAGTACAATCGGGTAGCGCATATATTTCAATACAATGAAATCTTGTTGCAATGTGGAATTGTTGACAAGTCCAGAGTGAAAGATTTATCCGTCTCGTCCTTGAAGAGCTGGGTGCTTATCTTTATCGATCTCCAGGTTGGTGCCATGTGGTTATCAATCGACGTTTGGTCGAGGCACTTCTGAAAGTATCTAACTATGCGTTTTCATAAATGGCGACCGCCAAAAACCGAGCTATTGCCGCTTTCGGCATTTGGATTGCCTGAAATCATATATCTTTGTGATTCAATCAAAATGTACGCGTATCAAATTTGTCTAGTAGCGTTTTGAGCATTTCATGATTTAATTTCGTGAAGGACATAGTCTATAAAGACTCGATTGGGGATTGACAAGATGTACTACTAAATTTGACGTGGTTACTGCGTACTTTGCGCAGGAAAAGCTTCGACTTAGCGTGCCCACATTAACAAGTGTACTGATTATAAGTTTGAACGATTCAATCGAAAGAGTAACGAAGATACCCTAACGCTAATACTTGTCCAGTTTTTTTGCTCTGCTACATTTGACTTGAAAGACAGTCATTTGGACATCTGTTGCTACAAGTATAATTTATGGATGGCCGTCCAAACAGGCGCCCGGTCCGTATCGACTCAAATGGCCAAAGAGACTTGAAAGCTCACTTATATTCTCAAAAAAGCATTCTTCATCGCCATGAGCTCCTTGTCAAAGAAAAAAATTTCTCATTCAGCAGTCTTTATCTGCCTGAACTGGAGGGGAATCACTCGTTCATGTCCCTATCACCAGGCTGCAGTAGGACTCAGGTGATGGCATAATCAAAACCGTAACAAAGACACTCAACAATTGTTCTCGCTTACAAAAGTCAGTAGAGGTACTTGTAGTAAACTTTTATCAATGATCTTATGGTCGTGTGGCCTCAAGTATATTCCTCGCTCAATTTTCCAACAAGTTTGGGCAGGTTATGTGTGTTTTGCTTTGTAGGTATTTGTCTCATCTCTACCTCATGCGCTAGTCCTTTTGGTACAATCGAAAGTGATAATCTTATGACCCATATCTTCTCAAAGCCTGCAAGCCGTTCCTTATTGCATCACGAAAGCGATTTTTTACATATTCTATGCCGTTGATGCACTCGTCAACATCATTATTGTGCTTGTATGCTTTTCAGCTTTGTAATTACCTTAGAATTGATGGTTTCCGGCATTATGGGCAATTATATCGTCAAAACTTAAAATCTGCAAACAGATAGAGAGCTAATCACTTACATAACCACATGATTGGAAGAAACCGAAACATCGAGTACACCGTATGACAACAATAGCAAGCTGCAAAGCATAACGATCAGATGCTCTATGCTTTGAGTGAAATCGTCGGCCCAGGCATCCGGACCTGGCAGCATCCTTCTATCTGATAGACATCGCACAACCCGGGCATGTTGTCCAACAATACAATTTTTAGAGGATCGGGGTCTGTAGTACTGAAGCTTTCGGTTCGTGATCTAACACGAAACATTGGCGAGAGGTTCGGGGAATACAATCCCCACTATCCCAATATTTGCCTTTACGGTAAAGAAAGTGCCTCCAGTCTTGTAACATAATATTTTGTTGCTCGAGACTTTAGCGGAATTTGAGACAATGAGTTCTCAATCATTTAGTGTGTGCACTCCAACAGCAGTGGGCTTACTGAACCAATTGCATCTTGTCAAAATCAGAGTCCCACGCGCGTATCTTTGCCAGCAAAGAAAGCTTCAAAGATATTCTTGCTGACAGCGATGGGCCCGATCAAGGTCTATAAAGTTATTAACATCACTGACTTAGTTTCACCGGTCTTGAGCTTGGCTACAGACTCGGTTTAGTAGATCATGTGTTACGGCAGTTTCTTCAAATAGCTGACATATGTCCCCCTGACGACCCTCCAACGTTGTTGTAAATAGAATGAAAATCCACGAGCTTTTACGTGCAGAAATTCGACTCCTTTGACTATTGACCACCCATATTTGAGTAGTTTGGGCTTGATTCCCGAACACGCCACATTCAATTCGGTGTAGCCCGTTCGTAGCTACGTCTTGGTTTTACCTCGAAGACAGCACATCGGCTTCTCTTCGAACTTATGCAAAATATCGTTGCTCGCATAATGTGGTTTTTAAACCTTCACACGGGTAATACACACGAACAATCACCTTTTAATTGTAGTCCAAGCAATTTATCATTGAGCTAACATCCCAAACGCAGTGTGGGCTGTACCATATAAATATAGTATATGGTTGTATTTAGCAATCAGGTAGCAGCTCTTGGGCGTTTTTCATCATTTATACTGAACATGACTAATCATTGCTGGTCATGATCTGCCATTCGGTGTCGAACTTTGCTACACTAATAAGGATACTTTTGCGACGTTTAGCGCAGCTATGTTCAGCAAGGCTGTCCCCTACCAAGAATAAAGCGTGACATTTCTTGCTCACTCTTAGAGCGCCCTTCTTTGTCTCACCAACTTCACTTGCTAGTAGCGGAATCATATAGCTCACTTGTAAATGAGTTGATCTCAGAAAAAAATTCGCTTAGGTAGCCAGTTTTGGTGCCCAAAAGTCTGATTGATATGGGACCAACGACTCATCACAGCTTTGTTGGAATGTGCGAAACGGCTGATACATTCGGTCTCGTCGCGCCAATTAATATGAGGACCCATCCCCACCACACTACACTCAAAACAGGTCGTTCTTGTTCACGTCGGTGATCAAGCACGGCTTCCGATAGTCAAAGAACCCAAGCTTTGGTTCATCATATACTTTTATATTATAATACCATCTGCTTGTCTCACTGAAATCTGCCGATTTCCTCTGTATTTCACAATATTGACAAACCTGTTGCATTTTTTCAAACATCCAACGCCACGACAAGCCTCGACGAGTGGAGGATAGGTAAAATTTCATTTATTATTACAGCATATGTCGCATTCTGCATTTGCGATCGTGGTTTCTGTCTTTGAAACGCAAACATTCTGAGGGTGATAAAAGCTCTATCTGCACATTCCCACAAGCCGAACATATACATCGACGTGTTGCAACGAAGCAATGTATGTTCTTTTACCCTGCCACACTCAAGGCCATTAGCGTTAATAGGCAGTAGCGGTATAGCTACTACCAAGGGTTCTACAGCAATGGCGTCTCTATGCCTTTTTGAAAAAAACACGAATGGAAAACCACAAAGGTTACGACTATGATTTCTAGAAGTACATTCTACATTTTTAAAAGCTGATACCTGCATTTGAACAGCTTGGTCCGGCCTACTCTAGTGCTACCCTCACCTTAATATGTTCAAGCCACGCGGCGTTCTACCAATGATGCCGTTAACACGCGAATCTCATGACTATAATCAACAAGTTTATACCTTTTCTTGATACAGAAAAGAAAGCGCGAGCATGATTCCTGCCGATAGAAAAGTGACACGCCGTTCCTTACGCAATTACGACTTGGGTGCTCATGATTTAAACGTCATCGCTTCATACATGAACGAGTTAAACCATTTGTCCGATCACTTATTTTGTAAAATATAAAGATAACGCTGGGTCTGTGATCCTAGCGCTAGCTACGACTCACTGGCCCAGGAGTGATTTTTGTAGACCAGACCATCCTTAGTAATGGTACACTGCGAGACTCGCATGCCTACATAAAGAGTTTGAGCGCGCTTCTTACGCGACAAATTACCTCTCATTAATACTGGTCGAGGGCTTCCTCTCGTTCAATGTACTACCGGCGACATAACACAAGTTTTTAGGACATCAGCCCAGGCTTTTTTCAAAAGGTATTTATACTTAGAGTCGACCAGATCGTTCTGATTTATATCATTATCATGCAAACAAATACTGTACTGCTCTCAAAGGCGCAGGAGTGACTTCAATTGTTATTTGTTTAGCGGGTAGCTACACAACACATTGTCATAGAAATTATCTGGTGTAATTCTGGCTTTCTGTGAATAGTTCTGACCTTAAACCTAGAATTTGCTAGATTGTACACAGGTCATTATTTGTTACCTCTTGAATTGCTTGCACCCAAGCTAAGCTCTACAATACACGATATATGCAAATGGCTTAAGATTCTGTCCTCGTTATGAGCCGCAGTAGCCTGTGCTTAAGTCATATAATATCACGACGATGAGCGTGACCATTCCGGCCAAAGTACAAATGATGTACAGCGTTTAGTCCCCAGACGCGGGAGAGCATTGTAGCTTCACCAAACTTGAGCTTTCTAAAGGTATTTTATCGTAAAGACGAATGATTAAAGCTGATATCCCGGGTCCGTAGAGATTAGTTATTGAGAGTAGGTTGTTTGGGAGCGACCAGTTGTCTTGACTCTGAATTTTGATCTCAAGAAGAAAAATTTATGTAGTTTAATGCACCATTCTCAAGGCAAAGCCCTGAAGCAGAAAAAGGCAACTATACATCTTCATTAGAAGGATCATATACTGTTGTTTGTAAGGATGGCCCAATCTTGTCAGGATTTGACGGTTTGTTGAGTCAGTTATATCGTGTGACGCGCACACTGTACTAAGAAGAGAGCAAGAACATTTTGGCGGAAATGTTTCTTGTCCCCTAAACAGAGTGATTGGATAACTATCAAGGATGCAAGCCGTACTTCCGTAGGCAAATTTTTCATTGATCTTAAAAAGTTGTCTTATTTTGGGAATGTTTGCAAGAACTTGCAAGAAAAATATAATCGACTTGGATCGTCAATAACGAAGAAGAAGCAAAGCTCGCCATTTGACATTGACGAGGATAACATTTGCCATTTAAGGGAATGCCATTGAGATCACCCGCTGAGTGAGCAAGAAACGGTACCGCTATCATTAACAATTTTGGACCCTATAAATTCTGATTACAGAATACCCCATAGTGGTGACGATAGACCCGTCACAAGGAGTTGCTTCCAGATAAGGGAGAGCATTAATGAAGCTAAATGGATTCTGGCAATCAGTACTTGTTCTTTGTCGATCAACATTACCAATGCGGCGTTTTGGACGCTTTCTATCGAGCGAAGCATGTAGCTAGTTCGATAAGGGATAAATTTTCAATCCGGCGGCGCTTTCCGAATCAACAATATTATCGGCAAATCGCAAATTGCGCAAGCTTATAGCAAGCTAACATTGACCAGCACTTGAGCGCAAAAATTATATCTGGAAAGGATGTGCAGCAGAATAGCAGGGTCGAATCGAATGCATCGTGTTTTGTTCTCTACACCTCATGTGTGGATTGTACCAATTACACTTAAAAACTGTGCTTTTTCTATGAATTCCGGGAGCTCTTTAAGTGTAAGTAAGTGGTATTATAACTGGGTTACACGTAGTCATTTTTCGATTTTTGTGCACGGTCATTGCCTCTTTGTGTTATTTAGTCGAAAACTGACTGTATCTGTTTAGATAATTTCATACAGAAGGTGTTTTTGATCTTCAGCATTCTCCAATGGTCAACAGACCTTAAGGAGTAGCAAATAGTGCGCCGTTGTATACAGGGGTGGGTCACACAAGATGGTTTGACCACACAAATGGTGTGGCTGCACCGAACAAGAAACCACGGGACTGCTGCATATTAGTTAGGTTTTACGATTTAATTAGAAAACCCTAGTGATTTCGATATAGGCGGTTTTGCAGCAAATACACAAGTCACGTGTCTCGAGCTTACTTTGTATCTTGAATTCCCATATATGAAAGATCGTACCGTCGAAATTGCTGAGCGAAATTTCTAACATTGAACGAAAGAGTGCATTTGCCTTGGGTTAAGATTTAGGGTTCTCATGGAGGTTGCGGATTGCGATCCGCTTCACTCATACTGGTTCTGGTATTGAACGTAAGGTCAGTGACCTAAGTAAGCTTTCTCTGAGCAAAGAGCTACTGCAACCCCGCTGCTGGTATGCATTAGGCTTGCTTTGTCCCAGGACTGTCTTAAACGCCAGCGACGTTCGTTGTCTGGTGTTCAGACCACTTCGTGCATACGAACATATCTATATAAACTGTGTTTTTGTTCATAACCGTGCAGTGTAAGCCTCAACCGGAGCGGTGACAGCTTCTGTCTTGGACTGTCAGTCGTGCCCCCCCCCTCGAGACTCACACATAACAGGAGCTCGTTGAACGTGATTTCTTGACCGTTGAAAAGATTGGTGAACATCTATACGCTTCGTGTCAAATCACACGCGTCTACAAATAATGTCAGATCACCCTAAGTTCTTCAGCTTTTTGACCAACGTGCCCTCTCAAAAATTATTTAACATACCACTTTTTTTAAAAAGTGTTGAAAGTTGCTCATCATTTCCATGGCTCGGCAGGTACTTTTAGTGCAGCGTTTGCCTTGGCGCTTTGTTATTTTGCGCAAGACCAGTCATTCATCCAAATATACCCATCGCTTATTATGTAAATCCTATTCTTCAGCTTCATCCGACTCTGATGTCCCATTTCCAGTCACAAGACCCAACACTGTGCACAAAAGTTTGGTCACCAATTTGCCAAATCGTCAAGCTTTGCAACATGTTCGCTGGCTTCTTCAGCAGCCAAATTGTCGCATCTTACTACTTACGGGAAGCCCTGCATTTGACTCGTTTGTGCGTGCAGAATTGGAGAAAGAGTTGTCCGTTTTTGAGCTGGAACGCCATGGCCACGGAATCTTTGGCGTGCGCGAATTTTGTCAGCTGCTGCTGCGCGAAAGTGATCGCGATCGCCGTGTGTTCAACCGCGCACAATTGACCGCATTAATGTTACATAATGGGATCTCAGTACCGGGTGCACCACATCTTACAGCCATGTCAACGCTGCAGCGACGGAAAGGAGTGCAGAATTTGCTACAGCATTTTCATCTTCTAGAAAAAGAGGGTGTCACTGCCGAGAAGTACGCCTCTGTTGCTGCTAAGTCTGATAATTTAGTGCCACAGAAGCTGGTGGAGGTGTACCAACGCTACCAGGAGCTATTGGTGCAGCATAACGTCATATCTTGGGATGGTGTAGTGTTGGAAGTAGCGGGAATGTGTGGACTGCATGATTTAAGTACGTCGAAGCAAGAAGCTATTACAGCAAAAGAGTTTAGCCAAATGGTGATGAAAGAGTACACAGACGTGGTGATTGAGAATGTTGAAAGAATTACGCCTACTATGGCGAAACTTCTTGGCCATCTGTGTGGTCAACCGAGTGTTCAATCTAGTGCGAGCTATAGCCGCGTATTGGGCGTTGAAAACGAATGTGCTCGGACGCAGCAATTGGAAGAGCAGCTTCTAAAAACAGCAATTTGGACAGGAATTGAACGTAGTGTGACTCGCGTATCCATGCAATCTGATATCAAGGAAGCTGAAAGACGAGAGCAAATGCAAGTATTTGCTCAGCAAATCTTGACGCAAAATGTAAATCCGTTAAGAGGTGCACTTTGTCCGATCCCATTTCAATGCTGGAAATTTGAGACCACTGAAGCAGAAGAAAAGGCAATTGGTGCATTTTTTACACGAGAATTGCAACGTAATGACAGCATTCGGGTCACTGTGCTGTGTCCTTCGTATGCCGATGTGCATCGCATTGTGTTGGCTTTTAAAAAGCAAAAGATTCCTGTCGCAGTGGCTGACGATCATGTTGCTGCAAGGGTGAATTCCACCGGAAAGCCAATTCACCTATTTGATGAACCTGGAATAAATGCGGTATACTCACTCTTGTGTGCCTTGTGCTTCCCGAGTGACTCACGCCATCTATACAATATCTTACGATCAGACTATATCGCTTTTCCACCAGAATTACTCTCTTGGTTAATGGAGAAAGATCATCGTAGCCACGTAGATCTGTTTACGGTTCTTGAAGGATTTGTGAACAGCCAAGGAACGTCACTCGGGACGTCATATACTCGCAAAGATGCTGACGAAGTGGAGCGGTCTCAATTAAATGCTATAAGACTTGAAACTGGATTAAAGAAGGCTGAATCGTTTGTAAATCTTATCAAGCGATTGCGTGCTAAGTGTCACGAAATGTCTGCTGTTGAACTCGTCCAGATTTTTCTTGAAGAATCTGGTAGGCTGACAAGTCTGGTGAATCCCAGCTCCCCAGCAGAAGAACGTGAGGCTTTACTCCTCGCAGATTTCTTACGAGAGCTTGAGACCGTGCAAAATATCGTCAAAAGTGATAAAGTGACGTTTGTGACTCCATATCTACAACAACTAAGAGAAACAAGCTTGACACCATCTGCGTCTTGGGAAGACAAAATGAGTGCAGACTTTTCCACGAACAATGAGTCCGTACGTGTACTTCCTTTGGCAAAACACACACTTACATCAATTGCGGCTACAGAAGCAAAAAGTAGTAGTAATCAGCACACGTTAGTGCTGATGTCTATGCGTGATAGCAAGTTTCCAGGACGAATGAAGCGTCTCACGCTCCCACTTCCGTATGAGTTGCTGAGCGAGCCATACCCGGTGCAGACACGTTTGGAACATTTAAAGCAATGCGAAGGACTTGCATACGAGGCCTTGATGCTAGCAGAGTACAATGCTGTTGTGCTTTCGTTCGCTGAGCTCGCATCTTCATCATCCAAGCGCGAAGTTTTAAGTCGGACTTTACAACCGATCTGGCATGATGGCGATGAGCCAGAAGGATTCACCATGAACGAAGATGGAGAAGAAAGAAAATTGAATGAAATTACATCTTTTGAAGATCTCGAGAAGAGTCAACATTTGGCGTTTGACAAATTTTTTTCGAAAGAAAAGATGATCGATACCTCGTACTCTTGGTTCTCGAAAGCTGCAAGGTTTATGCGTGAGCTCGCGAATCGCATGTTACACCCCCACGCGGCCATAAATACTTATCGAAGCTTGAGCAAAAACGATGATACTGCTGCTAGAGCCCGACAGGAACAAGATAAAGAACCGCTTCTTAGAGAAAAGATTTCAGATCGTGCCGAAACTCCTCACCTTCGCGCTTTACCCCTAACAAGTCCATCGTATGAGCCGTCGCATTTGTCATATTCACAGATCTCAGAGTACTTACGTTGCCCACATCGATACTATTTGAGTCGTGTGATGAAGTTGAATGGGGACATGTCGACTTCAATGATGTTTGGAAGTGCTTTGCATACAGGTATCGCAGCGTTTGCAAAAGTTATTGCTGCTGCACAACAGCGTGGAATGGTGACAGAGGAGGCCAAGATGCTCGCAGCTATCGAAGCGAAGGCAGCTTTTCGGAGTTCTTGGGTCGGCGATGGGTACGGTCTCTTCACTTCTAGCGAGCAAGCTTCTGTCCTGTTCGAACGAGGGATGATGGCGTTATATGACTTTGCTCAATCACACCACGATGACTTGCAACACCAAGAAATTGTTGGCGTTGAACAAGAGTTTTCAATTTTTGTACCTGAAGCTAATATTGAGTTGCGTGGAGTTTGGGATCGCATTGACCGCGTTTCAAATAATGATCGTGGCTCCTCCTCTTTAGTCATTAAAGAATTCAAGTCGAACATGAGTGGTGCTCAGCGCAATATGCAGAAGCTAGTGGTCGACAGTCTACAATTGAAACTGTACATGTACGCTTTCCGCAAAGTTTACGGAGAGGCACCATATGGAGCACAGTTGCAGGAAATTGGCGAGAACTTTGTGGAAGAGCGAGATGATCTCAGTAATAAAAGACAAACTTCATACAGCAGAAAGAAAAACAAGATAGGATTTGAACTCTTTTCTGAAAAAGCTGAGCGTGAAGCTGTAAATGCCATTGTTGAGGTCGCTTCACGTTTACGAGAGGGACATTTCGATCCGAAACCAACTTTTGCTGAATGTGCTTTTTGTCCTTATGTAGCTTCAGCTTGCCATTCTGTCAGTAACAATGTAACATTTGAAAATTGAAAAGTCTCCTTTATGTCAGAGATAAAGTGAATACGAAGTTACGTAAAGCTACAAGGTATTGATTTATCTGATACGTATTCTATCTAATCCAGAAAAAAATGATGCTCACAAAGTGTAGCCCGGTATGAATTATTCACCTTCAAAAATTGTTTGAAGCTTAACTCGTATCACTTGCTGGCGCTTAAAACCTGCATAAGTGAACACCACGCGAGCTCCTGCTACGGTGATGCCGCCAAAACGGTCTTGCCTTTGGTACATCTCCGGTATCTCCACCGGTGGAGTCACATAACCACCTCTTGAGAACAATTCATCACCCGACTCCAAGTCATCTCGAAATTCCACCATGTACATATCGTCACCATCTTCTGTGTCATTAGAAGATCGATCGTCCTCTTTGTCAGCTGACAGCATCGCTGGCCAAAGGTATGGTCTCAAACTCTCGTTTCTTCTGATATCGCGTCGACGAGCGAGGTAGGCCCTAAGACGATCACGTTTTCGACAGTGTCTAAGCGTTCCAGATGACTCAAGTATTGGCTTGACTGCTGAGATGCGACTTATTTGAGATAGTCGGCTTGTGCGATTGAGCCTATTTTGATGCCCATTGTCAGTCAGGTCATGTGAGGGTACACGATGAAATCTACGAAATAAATTCATTCAATCAATATTCCGTAGTTGGTATTCGCTGCTGATAGTATCGGGCAAGCGTTAAATCTCCACTTGGGAGTATTTTGATTTGTGAAATCCGAATCGTCACACATGGAAATTCTCTCCCAACTTCTCTGTTTTGCATTGGATGGGATATAAGGTGGTGGTAGAGTGCTCAGAAGAAACCGGAGCTGGAGCATTTAACACCCTCGCACTGAATGGCTAAATAAAAGAATAGGGTAGCAGGAATATCAAAAATGATGTATAGTAATCACAGTTAACGAATTTTCGATATTTTTTTTGATGGAATTCTATCCTTGTGATGCAGCATATGCTGCCGACGCAGCCGCATGTGCGGCGCTCTTCGCACACAATGTAGTGCTACTGGTACGCTTCCTTTTTATTACTTTTTTAACCAGCTTGCCAATGCATACGCCGATTTAATGTCGAATTATGACTTTGATTAGCCCGCCATTTCCAACGCAAATTTAGGCCAACTGACGCTTGACCTAGTTATCAGTACACTACTTCAGGATGGGAAAACATTTGTATGTCTTCTGATTTGCGCTATCAAATTGCTCGGTAAAAGATGACTGATCCAGATGTTGGCGATGAGCCCAAATCAGGGCGTAGAGCTAAGAAAAGTCGGCCATCTGCTCAGTGAAGCTGCTCCTCCAATCGCTGGGAGTGCAGCTTTCGCTAAGCAATCGCCACATGATCTTTGTCTTAACTTAGAAGGTATGTGACATACATTGAGTAGAATAATTTCAAAGGACTAATGCATGTGTGCAGTTTACCAAAGCAATGAGATAAAGCTCACAATCATTCAACAGCGAGCTCCTGTGTTTCCAGTGCGACGTCGATCTGTTACGTGCGAGCACAAAGCGTCTAACGATTACAATTCTGCTTTTTATCGCTGCTGTAGGGACGGGTGCATGCATTTGTTAAGGAATTTGTAGAGTGGGCAATTAAGAGCAAGGTATCAGTACTTTGTGCAGTGGGAGGATACGATGATATGCTGCGTCACGACCATAACATGATGAGGTTTGTCATACACTGTCGATAGGTGGATCTGTGCTGACTTCTTGCTTGCAGTCGCCCAGTTCGCACCATTTGTTCCTTTGATCCCCGCAAGAATTCGTGTCTTGCACGCTTCAAAAACCTGACAATTGGTTCTGACGTTGGAGAAACGAATGGGGCTTCATCTTTATCAAACAATCAATGGGCTTCAGTCCGTGGTGCTGGCCTCGCCCCACTGCTATACGCTCAATGTGGCGAGCAGAATTTGCCTTTCGTCGCTTGGTTGATGTCGTGTGCCGAGGGAAATAATGTCCCAGACGCAATTGCTATGACAACGCAACTTTTTCATATTCTGCAAATCGAGATGAAGACCGCGACTTCAATGCCCGACACGATGCCACCGACGCTTCCTTTAGCCATTCCACCTTCATGGAATCAGCTTTTTGGACGGGACCCAGATGTATCGCTCTACCTTTGATAGAAGACCTCGTAGAATTTTAGAATGAAAATCTGAGCTGAATATTAGCCTGTAGCTCAGATATCATCTATGCTACATAACTTTTTGATTTTCAGTGCTTTATTGATGGACTTGCGTCGTTGTCAAAATTGTCTGCTAGCTCAAGTATGTGTCCGAGTTGGCTTCCGCCTCCCGACGCTGTATGTCTAGAATAGCTAGCAGTTAACAGACCAAGCATAAATGTGTGCTCTGCACCGAAGAATATGATGTAGTCTGGTTACGCAGTGATTTTTTGACAGCCACTACGAATCATAGATATCGCATACGCTATTGTCCTTCTAAGGCGCAACTTAAGAGCAATTTTTTGAAGAAAATTGTCTACTCTCTCGCGTCATCGTAAGGTGTCATTATCCCATTTTTTCATCCACGGGTTCAACGCGAGCTATGCTCACCTTATCATCAGGCTGCCATCGCTGCTCTCATTCTCGATGGTATTTAAGTCAATAGAGGGATTAGATTTCAACATCGAAAAGCGTCACTATTTTATAGCGAACTCTTAGTTGACAGGGCGTCAACACATGTGGCGAGGGTTGTACCCGATCGACACGAAAGTATTCGCTTATTTATACATGCTGGGCCACCAGTACATAGCACTCATTGAGCCGCAAGCTTTCTCAATACTGAGAACGGCCTCCCATGGGTATGATATAATTTGCAAGGTACTTTTTACGTGAGATCCTTCTTATGAGGCAATGTCACACGCTCTTGTCATGTTGGTCCAGCTTGTAGCCTCGCAAGCCTTTGGACAAGAAACAGCAGTGAAATCGCGATACCAAACGCTTGGATTAGTGGCATCCGATTTCCAAACCTCCTTACTTCAACAGTGTGGCACATGTTGCATCTGACCCATACGTTATCCGAATTGTCTCATCGATGCACAACGTTGAAAATCATGACATGCGATGGTGGCGTCTTTTATAAAAGCACTTCCATCACAAATCAAGCGACCCGGCTAAAACTTAACCTCGAAGGTATACTCGACAAAATACGTTTTGCCATGTTCTGTTGGTGATGTGAGGACGGTGTCGCTGTGCGTAACTTCGCATCATAGAAAACAGAAATGGCTTCGAGCCAAGCGTGTGTACGCGTAATAACCAAGAGCATTCTATAAAGCAAGTAACGCTTTGTCAGCTGATGAATAGTTTCTCTTTATCACTTCATACTGACAATATTCAAACGCACTGACATATTCATGACACATCGGCTTGGAGCAAAGCATAGCCTGACGGGCGACGTAAATAGATCAGGCCGGGTCCGGAAAAGAAAGATTTGAGGCATGCATTATTTCGCAGCCTTTAAGGCCATCTCTTTAGCCTCAAGCACCATGTAATCCCCTCAAAGAAAATTGTCGCGAGTTCGTGCCACGCCGGAATTTGCACCACGCCGGAATTTGCACTGTGCGTCAGCAAACAGACCACGCTACTCATATAAACGACTATGGTAGGGCAGCTGTCCTCTTAACGATGGTAATGGTTTTCGCAAGATTTTCCCGCCAATTATGCTCTTAGAAAGGCATTCAGGAATTGATTTTCGATAACGCCAAACAAACAAGAAAATCAAGCGCACACATTCGCACTACGTGCAAGTGATGTTCACATCCAACTTCCTGTCTTCGGCACGGTAATGAACAATAACATAGTTGAAATAGGTGTGTGCGTATGCACGAAGTGGTCTGAACAGCTGTATCACCAGACAACGAATGTCGCTGGGGCGGATTATGATCCGCTACACTCGTACTGGTTCTAGTATAGAGCTTTAGGTCTGTGACCCCAGCTTAGCTTTCTCTATGCAAAGAGCTACGGTAGCCCCGCTACAGGGTGTGTTGTTACGCCTCAGAATTGTCTTACACAAGTATCCAAAACCTTACCGAGACAAACACACTTTTCCGTTCAAAAATTAAAATGTATCTATCTGTTTTATTTGCGGCAGAGCCGCCTATATCTAAAACCTGGGTTACCTTGATTAAATAATTAAACTTTATTAGTATGCATGACTACCGGCAGGCCCACCACAGAGTGGCTTCTTGTTACGTTGTGACCACATCATTGTGTGATTACACCAACTTGTGTAATCCACACCTTTGTACAGTCACACCATGTTGTGTTGCCCACCCCTGTATAGCTAGGTCTATCAATAGGGAGTCAGAATTACCCCAGATACTTTCTTCAGCAAGGTGTTGTGTATCTACCCTTTAAACAAATAACAATTAAAGTCACTCCTAACCGTATAAGAGCAGAAAAATATTTGTATACTTGATAATAATATAAACCAAACGATTGCATCTATCTGACCGGCTCTTATTATGAATCCCTTCTTAAATAGCAAGTTTATTGGGGTTGATGCCCTAAGAATCTGTGTTATTGTTGTCGGTAGTACATTAAACGCGAGGAAAACGTCAACCAGCTTTTATTCGTCGCGTAAGTAGTGCGCTCAGGGTCGATATAAGGGATATTGAATGCAATTCAGACTTGCGAGTCTCAAAGTGTACCATTACAAAGGATGGTCTAGTCTACAAAAATCACTTCTGGACCAGAAGTCGTAGCGGTAGGAGGCGGCTAGGATTACAGACTTAGCGTTATCTCTATACCTTACAAGCTAAGTGATTGGACAAATTGTTTAACTTGTACACGTCTGTAACGATTACACCAAAATCGTGGACACCCAAGTCGTAATTACGTAAGGGGCTGCGTGTCACCTTTCAGTCGACAGCGATCAGTCCCGGTAGTGCTCGCGCTTTCTTTGCAGTATAGAGAGAAGTTATAAATTTGTAGTTTATAGTCATCAGCTTTTGAGTAGGCCGGACCGAGATCTTCAAGTGCAGGTCTCATCGATTAAAAAAGCAGATTGTACTCCCATAAACATGTACTCTCAATCTTTGCGGTTTTTATCCGTGTAATTCCCACAAGAAGGCAGAGTGACGCCATTCACTAGAACCCCCGCTAGTAGCAATACCGCTACTGTCTATTTAACGCCAGCGGTCTTAAGTGTGGCGGAGCAAAACAACATACATTGCTATGTTGCATCAACTCGATGCATATGATTCGTTCCTGTCTGGCTTGTGGTTATGTGCAGATAAGAATTCTATCATCCTCACAATGTTTGCGGGTTCAGAGACAGAAACCACGATCACAAATACAGAAAACTTTTACGCTTTAGTGGGTCGCTACATCCATTAAGCAAAGCGCGGAGTCATCGCAAAACATGGGAGTGTCACGCATCAAAGGGACGCTTAAGTGTTTTTGAATGATTTACAGGCAGATGATGACTGCTGGTTCCACCGCGCTTAATCGGACATCTAAAATTTCATAATATCGACTCGTAGAGGATCGTCGTGGCGTTTGAAGTCTGACGGAATTGCGACAGGTTTGTCAATCATGAAAAAGCAGAGGAAATTGGCAGGTCTCATTAAACCCTAGAAAATGTTATCATCATAATAGTATACGACGACCCTAAGCTTGATTTTCCGAAGCTGTGCTTGATCCTGGACATGAACAAGCACGACTTGATTTTTAGCGTACTGTGGTGAGGACGGGCCTTGATATTTATTGGCACGACGAGATACCAGCCGTTTCGTACATTCTTACAAAGCTTTGGTGAGTCATGGTCCTATCTCAATCAGACTCTTGGGCACCAAATTGGCTACCTATACGATTTTTTTCCCTGACTTTCATGTGAGATTAACTCATTTTAACAAGCGAATTACATGATTCCTCTATTGGCAAGTGAGGTTGGTAAAACAAAGATTGGAGCTCTAAGAGTGAGCAAGAAAATGTCACGCTTTGTTCTTAGTAGGAGGCAGTCGCGCTGAACAAAAGTGCGCTAAAAGACGCAAACGTATCCTTATGAGTGTAGCAAAGTAGACACCGAATGGCAGATCATGACCAGCAATGATTAGTCATGTTCATTATAAATGATGAAAAACGCCCAAGAGCTGCAACCTGATTGCTGAATACAGCCATACAGTTTATATATATCATACAGCCAACACTGCGTTTTGGGCTCGATAGCTTCATGATAAATTGCTTGGACTACAATTGAAAGGTGTTTGGTCGTATGTAATACCCGTGCGAAGGTTAAAAAATCACAGTATGCTCTTCTAGGTAAAACCCAGAGTATAGCTACTAACGGGCTACACCGAATTAAATGCGGCGCGTGTGAAGATCAAGCCTAAACTATGGGTGGTCAATAGTCAAAGGAGCCGAATTCCGGCACGCAAAGATCGTGATATGTTTCATATTTACAACAACGTGGAGGGTCGTCAGGGGACAGGAGCCATCCAGTTGATGGAGCTGCCGTAACATACGATATACCAAACCGAGTCTTAAGCCAAGCACAAGTCCGGTGAGACTAAGGGAGTGATGTTTCTTAAGTCAAAATAACTTTGGGGATCTTTAGCATGTCCATCGCTACCAGCAAGAATACCATTGAAGCTTTCTTTGCTGGCAAAGATACGCGCGTGGAACTCTGATATAGAAAGATGCAAATGATTCAGTAAGCCCACTGCTGATTTAGTGCACGCACTAAATGATTGAGAGACCATTGTCTCGAATCTCGCTAGATTTAAAGTCTCGCACAACGGTATATCATGTTACAAGACTAGAGGCACTTTCTATGCCGTAAAGGCAAATCTTGGGATAGTGTGGGCGTGAAATCCCCGTACCTCTCGCCAATGTTTCGTGTTAGATCACTAACCGAAAGATTTAGAGCTACAGACCCCGATCCTCTTAAATTGTATTGTTGAACAACATGCCCGGATCGTGCGATGTCTATCAGATAGATTGATGCTGCCAGATCCGGATGCGTGGGCCCATGATTTCACTCAAAGCATAGAGCATCTGATCGTTATGCTTTGTGACTTGCTATTGTTGTCATACGATGTATTCAATGCTTCGGTTTCTTTCAATCATGCGGTCATGTAGGTGTTTAGCTCCCTCACCTGTTTGCAGATTTGAAGCTTTGACGATATATTCGCCCACAGTCGAATTTAAAATATAGAGCTATTTATTAGTACCAACTCTAAAGTAATTACAAAGTTGAAAAGCATACAAGCACAATAATGATGTTGACGAGTGCGTCAACGGCGCAGAATATGTTGAAGAACTCGCTTTCTTGATGCAATGAGGAACGACTTGCAGACTTCGAGAAGACAAGGGTCATTAGATTATCACTTTAAATTATACCAAAAGGACTAGCGCAAGTGGTAGAGATGAGACAAATACTAACAAAGCAAAATACGCATACCCTGCCCGAATTTGTTGGAAAATTGAGCGAGGAAGCCACACGACCATAAGATCATTAATACTAGTTTACTATAAGTACTTCTACTGACTTTTGTAAGCAAGAACAATTGTTGAGTGTCTTTGTGACGGTTCCGAATATGCCATCACGTCAGTCCTACTGCAACCTGGTGATAGGGATAAGAACGAGTGATTCCCCTCCAGTTCAGGCAGGTAAAGACTGCCGAATGAGATTTTTTTCTCGTTAACAAAGAGCTCATGGCGATGAAGAATGCATTTTTAAGAATATAAGTGGCTTTCAAGTCGCTTTGGCCTTCTGAGTCGATACAGACTAGACTCCTGTTTGGACGGCCATCCATAAATCATATTTGTAGCAATGGATGGCCGAATGACTGTCATTCACGTCAAATGTAGCAGAGCAAACCGGACAAGTGTTAGCGTTAGGGTATCTTCGTTACTCTTTCGATTGTAGCGATCAAACTTAATATCAGTACACTTGTTAATGTGGGCACGCGAAGTCGAAGCTCTTTCTACGCAAAGTACGCAGTAAACACGTCGAATTTAGCAGTCCGTCTTGTCAGTCCCCAAACGAGTCTTGGCAAACTATATTATTTGCGAAGATAGATCATGAAATGCTCAAAACGCTGCATCCGGATACCAAAACAAATTGAATGCGCGCAAGGTTTCATTGAGTCAGAATAGACTGCGATAATTGGCAATCCAAATGCCGAAAGCGGCAATCGCTCGGTTGAAGGCGGTGTCCATTTATGAATACGCGTACTTGCAAACGTAAATTAAAAAAACAGATGGCACCCTCCGGGAGGCCGGAAAAGATAGGCATCCATGTCTTCAAGGGAAAGCCGGATATATCCTTTCAATCTGGGTGGGGAAAGCTGAGATGGCCATGAATTTGTCTATGTATCAAAAAAAGCAGCAGGAAAACGCGCTTGCGGCCACGCGAATTTACGTGCTCTTACATGCAGTACCGCAACAAATAGTGCTCACATCGCGGAAAAATTTGAGGCGACAGATGTCGTGGTTGTCTGCATCACTTCAAGATACGTGTTGCGGAAAGCGGATCTATAACCACGACTAATCATAGCTATTTAGGCAACGGATTAAACGTTTTGTGGGGGCAGTAACGATCAGGATCCTTATGAAGTCCCAAGACACTTTGCGTCCATCTTCAAGCGGTATAAATCGCTTGAATGCAGAGGGCAACATTCTCGCTGAGAGGGCTGGCTGGATTACTGGAACTGGATGCTCCATGAGTGATGGGACTCAGTCATGCTGACGGAGAAGTCAAGCTGCTAAATATCCCTGTGGTAATTTTAAATATTCAATATGGGACGTACCAAACAATTGAGCCTTTTGTACCCCCTTCACTTTTGACTGAGAGGTATGAAGGGTCGAAATCTCACCAAGGGTATCGAACAGACCTCACTCGAAGTTTTGTTGATTTTTAGCAGGCACAGACGGACCGACTGAAAAAATGTTGGCTTTATCGTACGTCGCGGATGTTTTATTTACCAGAACCCAGCTTCGAAGAAGCGACTCCATCATACAGAGGTGAGAATACAGCCCAGGTTTGTTTGCTGCCGACATTATCGTCCCGGCTCTGTAGAGCCATGAAAAAGTGTTGATAGGTTGTGCAATCACGAACGACGTGTGGCTGTCGAAAACAGTAGACAATATGCGGAGACATTGTAGATGTCATAATGCAAATAAATAATTCGAGTGACTTGCAATAAAGATAATGTTTAAAAAATCGAAGCTTTTGTACATCCAGTGAAGTTTGCAAAAATGGCAACGCGAGATGTTTTCTCGTCCTTCACCTGGATATATAATATGAATTTATCCTAGGTATGGCGAGGCTGAAACGTCAAGAGTGAAGGATCCAATAGAAAATCTACGAGACACGCAGTCCATTTGTTGTGAACCTTTGATGTGTCATAAACAACAGAAGTGTTTATGACTCAGGCATGGAGATGCAACAGCTTTTGCCAAAACTTAACCTGTAAGCAATAGTATTGCTTGTTGCATTGAGTAGAGGTGGACGGCAAAAGTGGCAGAGAGCCGAAGCGTTTGGATAAGTTATAAAGAGCGATTGCATACCGCGATATCCAGGGTGTTTCTCTATTGAGACGAGAAAAACGACTGTTTAATGTGGTCAACTGAGTGTGTATCTAGCCGAACGTTAAAGAATGTCTGTAAACCGGTCTCTCCTGTGCTAGAACAAGTGGAGAGTGGAAGCGACTAGTTTTGCAGTCTTCCGTGATAGACACGGCCGAATAGGAGGGCGACTGTAAGCCCCGCATCTAGGATCTGAAGCCCATGAGACTGAATTAACCATGTCACAATGTGACGATTCTACCGAGTCAGCACTACTGCGAGGCGTTCCACCGATCAGAACAGTGAAGGTCAACGGGTAATTTTTCGAGAAAGCTTGCGCACTCAGAATGTTGTGGCGGAAAAAGTGAAAGGAGCTGTAGACCTCTCCTCACTTTTATCACTAACTTTAGCAGAAACCCTTACATAGCAAAAAGAAATTGAATTTGAGGTTATGGCAAGAAATTTTCTTTTCTTTTAAAAAACGCCGAAATGGTACTTTTTTTACCGGAAAACGAGCTGAGCTCATCTTTAGTCATATATTACTTTGTCATTGTTTACACTCGCATATCATTGTGTAAGATGAATAGGAATGCTATCACGAAGAGGGCTCGGTAAATTAAAGGAAAAACAATCCCCACTTACCGATTTGCTTGTAGCTAGTTAAATGCACCCACCATTTCAGCGCAGACGCTGATCCCTATTTCGGATGTGCTCCAAAACATCATGGTCGGCCGCGCTCTGTTTAAGACCTTGACCGGGTTGACGGGAAAGATTCACTGCTCATGTAAAGAGTGGTATCCTTTTATTCTGGTAAGCACTTCAAAAAAGTTGCTCTCAGAGTGGCTGGCTATACTGCATGGACTGTCTATTGCTTCAGCGACGTGCAATTGTCTAGTGACGCACATCTTCTTTGCATTATGGCAATGTACAATGCAACTTCGACGCTATGGCCGTCCATTGTTTCGCAAATCACGGAAATTGGATGTGGAGAACCACGTTTAATTACGACAGGTGCTCGTGTGTCTACACTACATATGGCTGCTCGCCAAAAAAAGTAGGAATGTATGTAGCGCAAAAATGATACTTCTGGGTTGATTCGCTGGAAAGTATGACTGTAGGCAGATCTCGAAGACATAAGGACCATCGCAGATTGAACAGAGCGTCTGCTCCAAAAATGAATGGTACAGTGTTTTGGTTTGTGATAATTCTGCATAAGTATAGTTCAAAATATATTAATATGGCCTGACTACTCTCAATTTCCCTCACAAGCTAATGTCGAATGATGTTAGCGTGTAGTCGAATAGGTAGTTTTTTAGGCTTCAAATAAAACTTCATGTACGCGGTGATTCTGGTTCTTTTGAAATCAAATTTGTCATTCATATCGTCTGTGATGCTTCAACCATTCCAATGCTTTTATTTTGTTTTAATCAGATGCCGGTAGTCATGACACGTTTGAGTCTCGCCAGCTCAAAGTGGCAGAGGAGAATTACCTGTTTTATGATGAAAAGCTAATTGCAATGAATTGTGCTCCAGTTGAGTTTGAAAATTCTTTAAGCCCTTTCGGAAAAATACAGATGATGTGTTGTTGCGCGCAACAACACCGTCGCCACATCCCCCACAGTGAATGGCAAGATGCTTATCATTTTTTGCTGAGGTGTAATCAATGTATTAATGAGTGCGCTTCTCGTCTCCCGAACACCTATGGCCTTGTTGTCAATTGATGAGAGAATTCGGACTGTCAATGGGTCAGATGATTTGTGTGCCTTAAGTTGTTATGGCACTACGTCTAATAACAAACATACCGATCAATCGAAGTGCTCGGTTGCACGGTGTATGTTTACAAGTTTGCATTCAATTCCTAAAGCTTGCTGTATTAGCATTGACCCGCATGATACTTAGCATGTAATGGCACCTTCTTATGAGGACTTCAAGTACCGAACACTATATAAGGCATGCGGTTCTCCGTGTGTGACCACTTCAGAAATACAGCTCGAGCGTTATGGCTTTGGGTCCAGCATGTATATGTGTACTCGCAAATATGTGCGCATGTTTGCAACGTGTGAGCAGGTTAATCACTCGCCGCATTCAGCGGCACCTTTGGCCAGTCTGCCTGTCCCAAAAAATTTGGCTTTCCATAAATAGGAGTTTCACTTTCGTCCTTGAAAGATGCGTTTGGTTATACCGGTATTGTGGGCTCTATGGACTGAACAAGACAGCTAGTGTGACATAGGAGAGTACAGCCAAGCTTTATCTCAACAAATTGTTTTGTCAATATGGCCTTTTTATAGCCGTAGTATTGAAGTTCAATTTTCAGACGTTTGGTAAACATTACTCAAGTCATCACCAGATTAAACATTTCACGTGCTGACAATCTGTAAGCAAATTACAAGATGAAACGCGAGAAACGCGTGGTAAAGGGTATCTCTTGAAGGACATTTTACAATGAGGCTGCGGTGCTAGAATGAGTTGTTCCCATAGATTGCATTTGCGCTGTATACTAAAGGTCGTGCCTTTCCACGCTTTCTTTATTTTCTACATAAAATTCGTTAAACTCTGTGGGTTTTCACACCGCCACAAAATGGCACCAATCCTTGTCGAGTAGGAGCTGACGATTTTATTCTATATACTGGTATCAGATCGGCTTCACTTCGCAAAAAAACTCAACCTGACCGGTTGATCACTATGCACAGGAACGCAATGCTACGTTTGAAAGCCAGGATAGACGAAAGATACACGACGAAGCAAAAAGTCGGCGAAACGCATCCGCGTATGATATGGCACAAAAGATTTTGCTGAATGCAATAAACCATCCTCCTACCTACACATGCAGTGCCACCTGAGTTGCGACCGAGCTACTGTGAAGGTAGCAATAAATAAAATCTCAAAAACGCAGCGAACGCGATCTCTACGGGCTTACTGATGTAATGCCACGATCCCGTTCTTTTGAGCCAGTTGGAATCTTGAAAAACAGCAGTGTCTCTATTATTCTTGGCAGCTGAACTTCCTTCTGCTCCAATATCGCGACTCGGAGCTAAATCGCTGAAAGCGCTTGTAGGAATGCGAAGCTCAAACATCATACAGTAGATCTTACTCATCTCGGTGTTATTCAAGCCGTGACAGCTAACGTGATGCTGTGAGCAAAAAACAAACGAGAGCAAGTGAAGGACTGCCGACCGCCGCAGGCACTGCTCAATGACTTTTACGCAAAGCGTTTGTTGCGTCAGCGGTACACCAGAAGTTTTTAGTCAAGTAGAAGGGACATTATTAAAATAATGGTCTTAGGGTTCCACTTCGGCAATATCGCCCTGGTGCTGGGATCATTCAGGACGTGGCGCTTCTTGGTCATTATCTTCTCGCCTATTGCAACACGCTTTCCGTTAATGGGTTACAATTGGCCTTGTGGTTGGCATGTCCCTTGGTCGGTAATTATGTCAGCTACGACACCAGTAGGTATTGGGGGCTATTAGTTTTCACGTCGTTTTCTACGTGGTACGTTGTACTACGCCGGACCAAACATGAGTAGAGGCTCTTGACGAACGTCCGCTTTACTGAAGATGGCTTATTTGGCCTTAAGACAGGTAAGTTTTTCTCATTCAAGCCACGAACTGAGTTTGATAGTCATGGGTATTCTCGCAAGGCTCAAGTACCCAAGGTGCTTTTCTTATAGGGGGACGAATTTCCCCAACCGCTTCTGCTCTGACACAAGCAGTATTCTAGGGAGAAGTGACCAGTTCATCGAGAAAATTACCATGCAAGGATTTTGTGCTTGCTTTGCTCTTATTTTGAGCGGGACGCCAGTACGCATAGGCAAGCAAGGGCTCCGCGCGCCAGAAATGCGAGTAAATCCGGATGGGTAGAAATTGTTATTACAGCTCAATGACTAGTCGTAACTCTTGTAATTGTAGTATTCGAATCTAGGCACTAAGAGCCAGGTACAGCTTGATGCTGGCCAGACAATGTCGTGAGCTTAAGAGCGGCGCCGCATCACATTGTGCTGTTGGCAAAAGGTTCGTGGTACTTAACTCATGCGGAGGATAGGTTGAACGCAGAGATCACATCCCCGCCTTGTGTCATCACAGTACGGCGACGATGTCGTTCAGGACTCACTATGGCCGTTCTTACTGTTTGAAAAAAAACTCGACATCTCAATTGAGAATTGCTTTGAGTTCTTTAATCGCATGGCCGCATTAGTCCTCTGTCTGAGTGCGCGGGGAAGATTCTCGCATAGAATATGTCTTGGTGAAGGAGGGCTCTGTTCACAAACAGTCCATGAAACACAACACACACGCTCGTGCGACAAGGAAGCAATTCCGGACGTGGAGGGTGCCGACTTAGAGGGAAGAAGAACAAATCAATTCTTTTAGAACAAATTTGCAACTGAGTCAAAATGGGTTATGGTTCCTAGCCACATACAAAACACCTGAAGGGCTTCTAGAGGTTTTACAAATATAACCTTGAATTGCTCATTATATATCAAGGGTGTACTGAGGTTAAACCTCAGCTACCACTACAAAATCTTGGGTGTACGGAGCTTGAATTTTGAAAAGCTTGAACTTCAACATTTTTGGAAAGTGTTCAGTAGAAGGAACTGGCTTTCCTTTTCCACTTCGAAAGACAGAGACACGTCGGCCTCATCACCCGTACAGATCCCAATTTAGGAACCAGCATTCTGTACCACATAGAATGTTTACGACTTCATATAAGATGCAGTCGGGAACACCGTACTTTAATATTTTTTGTTGTCAATCCCCACAATCCATACAGAAGGTACATATATATGCCTTTACGTAATTGCTAAGTGTAGCCCGATACATCCGAGGGCAGGGACAGTATGGTGCAAAAGTGGAGTTATGTTGGATGCTCGTGAAGCGGTTTCTTTCTGCACACTTGTACAAATGAGGCCAGGTGCGGTGGGAGGGTATAACGGAGTAATTGCCGTAATCACACCTTACAGTTTCTGGTATTAGTGTATCAAATCAATCGAACAAAATTTATATGCTCTCCGAAAAGGAGGGGTTGTACATGTGGGCTGCTAGCCACTAGGTATTAGCCTAAATAACATTAATTCTCAATATATGTATTTTGAAAATGGTAGAGCACGCTAGACATCTAGTCACATCAATGTATCTCGATCCTGATTTTAGCTGATGCGTACGAACCCAACGTCTGTGTGTTTGTGTGTTTGTCAACTCGAGATCTAGAGTTGAAGCTATCTCACTGCAAAGTGCATGGCAATAACCATACTACTAACTCGTTCTAGGTTAATTAACCGAAATTTATCAATCCGAGTCAATACTACAATTCCATGTACAGCACTCCATCACAGAAAGATACCGTCTATTTCGGCGTCAGTGTCAGTAATTGCTCAACGTGAGATTGAGTATCCATTTTTTAGCAAGGACATGCAATCGTTTGATCCCGTCTTATCAAAATACCATGTCTTTTGCCCTCTGGCGTCGCTCAAGGACGAAGCAAAGTTAATGCTAACATTTTCGGACACTTAGTGCCTTGCATCAAAGTTATCGCCGTTTTAAGCAGCGCTTTCTATATCCTAGTTGAAGTGGGATCGACTCACCAATCTTGAGAAGTGCGAAGAATAAAGTGTTTTCGATTGTCTGGCGCTGAAATGACAATTGCTGAGAGGAAAAGCGTGCCTGTACAATTTGATTGCGTAATCTCCAGACTTTATACCTTTGTCTACTGATTTGGATGCTGATGCATCAAACGTATGATCTCGTGAGCTATCTAAGTGCTGTGGTGAGACAATCGAAACCAAATGGATTAACAATGTCCTACAAGCACTTGTCCAGTCTTCTTAGTTCACGACAACGACTTCAATCAACAGATCAGTGGCATGTTCCGTCCACCTGCTACTTCAAGACATTTTCCCTCGGTTTTGCTATTGTAAGCGTTGACAGCGCCAAATCAGATAAAGTTTAGCCTGTATGCAATAATAATGTGAGGTCTATTAGCAAAAACGACCTATAATTTCAAGCGCTCAAGAATTCTTACCTAAGAATGAAGTCCTGCGACAATGCTCTCAAGTTGCTGACGGTCAGTGACGTACACAACATCGTTGACTTTTGTACTGGACTTCTCCTCGAATTTACGTGGTGCCATTCCTACTCGATCGGACGGTACTAGCGCTAACTTTGTCGCCTTGTCACTGTCGTATTTCTTTGCAACTGACACTAACCTGGAGAGGAAGGGCTGCAACACACATGACTGCTCAAGATTAGCATGGCAACCCACAACATAAAGCCCAAGCCGAGCACGAGAAAAGGCAGTTGATGCACGACAAACATCTTCAAGGCGTCCCACGCTTGGTCCACTACGAACCGTGGAAAGTAAAATATAATCATTCTGTTTTCCTTGAAAGCTATCAATAGTCGACACGCTACAAATCTTCGCTCCTTTTGGAACATCGACACAAAGAAGTCGCTTCAAAAGATCTTTCTGAGCCGTATACGTTGTAAGAATCGTCACTTGGTCTGGACGATAGCCAATACCCATCATGTACCAAAAAAGTGCAACAATGAACTTGGCCTCTTCCATATTTTCGTAAGCATGAGGTTTCAATTGATGCTCAATTGAAACTCCAGATAAATCAATGAATTGTGCCACATGAGCAAACCCAGTGTTGCCAGTCTGGTACTCTTGACCCGATTTAACATGAGGCAAGTCGCCAAGCGTAACCTTTTTTCCATTTGAACTCATATTTTCATATCGCCACTGATAGATATCAACCAACTCACTCCGACAGCGGCCTTGATAGTCAAGCATAATATGAGGAACCCCAAGTCGCAGAAAACGTGAAAATAAACTCTGACCAAAATGTGCATAACTTCTAAGTGCGATTGATCTCACCACCGGTGGCAGCTGCTTTGGGTCTCCCAGAAGTACAACACGTTTTAAACCTGAAAGCATTTTCTGATCACTTGCTGCTGACCTTACGGGATTTGAACATGCCAAAAGAAGTGGAACAATCATATTCACTTCGCTTATTTGGGCAGCATCCTCCATAATCAGACTTCCGAATGTCATATTAAGTTTCGTAAGCTCATGATAGTCCGAAGCTGAATGCGTGCAAGTCATAACAACAATACGAGCGTGATCGATCATATACATGTCATCACGCTGGCGTGAAGTATGTAAAAGTTCAAAAGGCTGTAGACGACGCAGCTCATGAAAATGAGATTTGATATCCAGAGCAAATTGATGGAGAGCAACTATTGTATCAGGTGCTGCTCCCTTCTGCAAAGTATAAAACTCCATAAGCGATGTAGTATTATCGCTTTTTGACGGCAACTCACTCGCTTCGCATGCCGCATCGATATATTGCTTCATGTGAAACTGGTAAAATATTTGCGTGTTCTCGCAAGAATACGATGCAGAACCATCAGCAAGACCAGCGTATCGCGTTGGATCTCGTTTCATCAGCCACTGAGCCATTTGCTCTACTTCAGTCAGCAATTCAGCTCTTCTCTTTAGCAAAAAGGCTACGCGACCACTTCGGCTAAAATTCGCGTAAGAATTTCCGTCGCAAACTTTACTTGCATAATGGCCGTCTTCGAATTGCTCTCGTCCAATTCGTACGATCTCGGACTCAGGGATAACATTTTGAGCCAATACTTTCGCGAAGAAGTCATTCAATGCTTGATTTGAGTGTGCAACAACAAGAATTTTTTCGCGCTCCGGAGATGTGCGATACAGATTCATCACGAGCTGCACAGCAACAGTTGTCTTGCCTGTACCTGGCGGACCTACGACCAGTGTAAGACCCTCACACTGTCCTGATCGCACAGCAGCGACTTGCGCCTTTGTGTATCGCAAAGAAGTTGAGATGCGCTGTGATGCTGCAGGGGGATATTCTCTGTCATAAGCTTGGATATAGTTTGCGCCATTATGAAGACTATGCACGTACGTAAAGGGGGCAACTGCGTCATTCGGCTTTAGCTCGACTGTTTCGTCGTTAATATGCACCAGTTTCTCAACATCACCCGCGTCGAGTGCATGCTCTCCATTCTGGAGAAGCTCGAACAGAGGAATTACAAGCTGATTCTCCGCCCTTGACTTGTAAATTGACATGTAAAATGCAGTTGCCGGATCCCCATACCCCAAGAATAGGTCGTGAAGCCATGATGGTACTAAGTTTTCCGAGTCAGCATTAATACATGCACCAGCGACTGTGTCGAATACACATCTCAAATTATTTTTGAGAGGAATTCGTCGGACTAATATGTTAACTTTTTGGTATGCATCGACGCGGTTCGCTTCAATGTCCTTCTTGTACTGCAACCCATCTAGTGCGAGTTTGAAAACACGCTTCCTTCCTTTACCCACAGAATGCTCGGCATTAATTACGTTGCCAGCTACGTCTTGGACCTCTAGTATTTTCCCTGCACGAACATAAAGCACACCGAACTTTTCGGGAAACGATCCTGACTCCTCTACATTCTGTTTGAAGGCCATCGTTTCAGCAAGTTCATCTGCTGTCGCTCTCAATGTCACGAGAAATACAACCTCTTTTCTTTGGTAACAATCAAAACACTTGCGATCATGTCGACTAGATAATTCCACTTCTACTTGCGCAACAACAGCAGCTGGAATAGTCTGGCCAAGCGACGGTTTCCTCACTTGTACAATTTGTAGCGGACTCGTCAGGGCGACAGCAGATGGTGAGAAACCACGAAAAATTGTGTCGTTGTCATTTAATGATTGAAGAGTTCGCACAGCATCGAGTTGCTTAACGACTGTTTCAAGATCCTTACGAACATCTAGTGAAACTTCAAATCGAAGCAGCTCAAAATTACGCTGAAAATAATCCTTCAAATTTAAATACTGTAAGCCCAATCTCCGCACAGGCAAAACCGGAAACAAGCTGGTTTCGTCTGCGCTGTATATTTGATTCAATCGCTTCATAGAATTGTCGCCATCCATTCCGTTTTGAGATGAGATATCCTTGCGATCCAACATCTCGCTCCAAATATCAATTTCGGTTGGATAAATCGATGCGAAAACGCAATCCATATCACTGCTGGAAATGGAATATTCTTCCGTGAAAAATTGAATCAGCTCAGAATCCGAAGTCGAATTAGCCTCAATTTGATCAGCCAGTACACCAACGGCGATCGCCAACAATGACAAACGTGGGCGATCGGCAGCTGCGATGCTGTAAAGCATCTTTTCAAAGGTTAAAGCGTCTGCAATGTGACCACATGGAGCAACAGCCAAATCTTCCAGCCGTGAATTTCGAAACGAAAGAAAAGCATACTGTTGCAACTTCTGGATGTGACGAGTTTGATGCATCCGCTGCTCTTGTGGTGATAACGATGCACCCGTTTGTGCGTCAACCGGGAACCGCATGTAGACATCTAGCAGCGTTATTTGCTTTATAAGAGCCTGTCTGTCATAAACGTCCTGTGCCTCTAAAGCATATTGCAAGACTGCGCTATTTTTCAGTAATGTGCGTATATGGCGACGCCTCAAGATGGTCAAAAGAAAGCGACGAGTAGATAACTGACTTAAAAAGTCAATCAACAACGCTAAAAATGCTGCAATAAAGCGTAAATGTTCCACGATCTCGTGCGTTGGCACGTTATTGTCCATTGGCGCTTTTAAAGCTTCAAAAAACGCATTCAGTTGGCAAATTAGAATCTTTTGCTCATTTTGCAATGTTTCGTTCGTGGATTCCCCTTGTCGCTGTTTCTTAATCTTTCGCTTAACTTCTGGTGATTCCTGTCCCATTACTCGATTCCAGTGTCGTTCTAGTTTCGGGTACATTTGGAACTCTAACGCGCGTTGGGTCGGCGAAAGCGTTGTCCAGATCGAAATTGATGTCATCTGGAGTACAAAGGTTGCCACTTGCGGTACTTCGAGGCTTTGAAAGCTTGTGATGACGAATTGCGTTAGTGCCGTTCTTTCCTTGAACGTCCACCTAATGTCTTTACTTGTTTCCGCTAATGTTGTCCAGATTATTGTTGTAAATGTCTTCCAGGCTGCGTCGTCTTTCGTTAAAAAGGACCATACACCATGAATATTATCATCGGCAGATAATACGTCTACTTTTCGAGCGCGGAACCCCACGAGCAAAAGCACGGACACCAGCCAAGCCTTCTTCATGTGGTAGTGCATATTGATCACAGCCTCTGCTAATGGCCACAAAGCCTTATTTAGAAAGCCTATACGATCCAAATCTTGTAGGCAAATGATTGTTCGTTCATCATCGCTCGCTTCGCTCATAAATTCATTGTAAATTGCTGCTACCGCATCTAGAGACTGTGACGCGGAGGATGAAATATTACTCCACACCGTTCAAATGCGGATGAGAAAAATTCTTACAGATAGCGTACCTTTTCCGATAGTGGTTGTTGTAATATTTGATGTGCAAGCGCGCGTACCGAAGGAGTGTCTTTAGCCACGCTAGTAGACGCGAGAGCTGGTTGACGCATTACGATAGCCAAAGATTGAGATTTGCTGAATTTATAGTCACTTGAATGTAATTTGGTCGCGATTAAATTATTCCTAATATTTACATTGATTGTTACTTAGGCACAGCTTTTTGGTATGACTTAAAAGATGCCAGTTGAATGATGTTCGCGATTCTATGCTCAACAATGACGACTCTGATACTGCCGTTCAAGATTACTTTTAAATGCAGATGTAAGGCCTTGTATGTAAACGGTAAAAAAATGCATTGCGTGACGCAGCCATGGGACGCTATTTGAATTCCCTTAGTAGGCGTCACGAAAGCGTTGCACAAAAAGGTGTGAGGCTCTTACAGAGTTTCTGCGTCTAGACCTTGTGCAAATGCTTGGATTTAATCCCTCACTAGAAGTCCGTCATTCTTCACTTTTACCAACGATAGCAACGAGCTGAACATAAGCATATGCAGCCTCGTATCTCGCCGAAAGTGCTGATGCCATCGAAGTGATTATGATTTTTGGTTGTTCACTTCCAGTCTTCTGGAAAATGATCCTTGGAAAATGGTTCTAGGAGAGCACGCGCGCAAAGTAAGTGAAATGTATGGTTTAATAGAAATATAAATGGTATGCGGTGAGATTTGGTAGTGTTGCTATCGGAATGCTTGACTAGTTGAGGCAAGTCCCATGAATTTATCGACACAGCAGAGAATCACGACGATAGCGGAGCGATGCCCATGGAGACAGATAATCAAATGCAGGCACACATGGTCATCATGCTGACCTGCTCAAGATGCATTGAAAAAGAAGTCAAATAGTACAACTCTCGATGCATTTGACATGAACATAATTTCGATGATTATTTAGCAGATGTTCTGAGGTAGTTCTGATGTAAACGGGGAATTTTAAGTGGGTGCTTCCGCTTCTTGTTTACTCAGGGTTCTATATGTAACAGAAAGAAGGCGCTTTCTTGGTGGTCGTGAATTAAGTGGAAGGCTTTAGTAAGTATCGTACTCAGACCAGCGCAAGCTGTGAAGATTGCCCGTGGATAAAGAACTACGCAGCGCTGGCTTGAGCTCGCAGCGACGAAACTCGATGTGCGGCAGTAGGATGCGAACCTTGTGGCCAGATGCCAATTTGACATAGACGGCTTCGTCTGTTATAGATGATATAGTGCCCCTGTAATCTTCATGCATAAGCGGTAGCGAAATTTGTACTTCATCTCCATCCACGAATAAATTCTTGCCACATATTAGCCGTCGTCGCTCCAACTTATAAGGTACTGGTGTTAACAAGGGTGCATCAGTAAACTTCGCAGTACAGATTTAAGCCTTTAGTTCCTTACCGTGAATGCTGTTCGATATATGCTCGACTGTGGCTTTGGCAATCTGCTTACAAGTGCTAACGATAGTCGCAATGTCAGTACTGAGGGCATCAAACGGTAAGCGGATCGTCTCGTCGGGTAGCAGCTTTAGCATCTCGTCCAATGTTGCCTTTTTTGGCGAGTCCGCTTTGCGTCGTTTGCACAAAGGTGCTTTTGGTGGTGTCACGGGCAGCTTGCCTTTTTCCATTTCGAGTTCGGTTTGTTTCTCCAAACTTGCAGCTATATGCATCATCGTATCTGGTGTACATTTCTGCTGCAATTCCTTTTTGATGTCTTCGATCTTAGCTCCGGGCTTAGACAGCACCTTCATCTCCGCCTGCAGCTTTGCCATAACGGCGTCTACCTTGGACAGCATCTTGTTTTTTAGTTCTATTTGGTCATTCTTGCAAAAGTTGTTCGCACGCTGCACCTCAAAATTGTATAGATCCTGTCCATTTTTCAGCTGTAGATTTTTATGTAGCTCTGCAGTCTGTAGCAGACGATTGCGTTCTTCTTTAAATGCGGCCACGCGACGACAGAACTCGGCGAGCGTACCATCCTCCACCATTTTCTTTTTTTGCTCCAATTCAGCCATTTTTTGGTCAGAGCGAGCGCGGCGTTGCGATTCCGTAAGCGGTTCAGATGCCATGGAGGAACCCGACGTAGATGACGTGTTTGAGCCGTTTGACATTGATCGCTGACGTTTTACTATGTTTTCTTCCTTGTCATCATCATCGTCATCACCATCGCCTTCGTCCCCGGATCGCGACAAATGAAGATCCTCTGCACTTCGCGTAAAATTTCGCATATCTTCTAATGCCTTTCGCGCTCTTCTGCGGCGACCTGGGCGGCGCTGGGACTCCTCAGTCGGGTGGCCGGTCGAGCTAGCGTCCGTGTCTGCACCGTCGGACTCAGCCACCATGCTGCGCATACGGCGACGTAAGCGCGTGCTGGTACCCGCGTCACTGCTCGCATCATCCTCAGGATCACGCGAATGATCACGGCGGCTGGAGCGCTCCATGTACTTGAAAATTTCCTTTGAGAGATATACTCGTATCGTTTTTCTAGTTATCAATATACTCACTTGCCAATTGTATGATTAAAAACACCTTGTGGCACAAATGGCCAACGTGATGGATACAGCCTCCCGCTGCATCATCAGCAAAATCGAGTAATTGAATCGAGTTCGTGATCTGATACACAATGTCGACTCAAGTACAACGGTTGAAATGTAGAGTGAGAGTAACCCCTGGTTACTTTCAGTCCGCCTTCTTGGTTTGTTTGCCAGTCAGCCATGATTGTACGCGATCTGGGCTTTAACAATATCGACATAGAAGGGAGACTGACGATGTGACGCGCTAAACTTGCACTCTAACTTGTGAGACTATAAGAATTGGGTGTCCAAAGTGCTTAACATCCGTGGACGGATTCGTCTTGAGATGTTGGTAATTTTGTAATACTGAGCGAAGTCAACGACTCATTGCTAGCAACGAAAGACGTCAAAAATATGACTGACGCGAATCAAAGATCAAAAGTCTGGAGTTGACGGTGTGATGTTTGGTCGCGAACTATTTGATTAATTTGGCCAGAGAGTCTGAAGATATTACGCAGCTTTTCAAGAGCTTTTGGAAAGGGCTTGTGGACATGATTCAAACTAAATTCAAATACGGCTCGAATTCACTGTAGTAGCGCAATTTGCATCCATTCGCAGCTAGCCCCCTCACGACATGTGCTCGGGTTTCCGCTACCTAAGATCAGTGCGAGCAAGGCTTGGTCTCAGCGCCTTATATATTCTGTTTTGATTTTTCGTTTAGCCTAGCTATCTCAGAGGACTGTAAAAGTTCGTCTTCGACGCGCGCGTCAAGAACTTCAACTGGAATTACCTTAAGAGCATTCTCGACCATCTCTCGTAGCTCAGGTCGCTGGCCCTTTCTTGCCCATTGCGCTGAAATTTCACGTTTAAATGCCTTGCCGCCAATCTCACCACTGGAATGAAGTGTTAAATTAGTAATTAGGTTTTCAATTCCAAAACGTTTCACGTACTTGAAGAGAGTCAAAAGTGGCTTCATCAGCGCGGACGTGGCCATCGTGTACGGAAGTTCGCTTAACGGTTTAGATGATCCCCATTTATCCTGTAGGTTCTCAGCGTATTCTAGATATTTCTGGATAATTTCGCGGCGCGACAGATTCGGGTTACGGTCTGCATTAAATATTAGCCGATCAGCATCACGAAAATTCCACGGACTGTTGTACGCTGCCCGTCCAATCATTATTCCGTCTACATTTGTACTATTTAGCAGCTCTCTTGCATGCTGGATGCTCTGTACACCTCCATTCAGCGTGAAATACAACTCGGGGAAATCCTGCTTCAGTCGGTATACGACGTCGTACCGTAGCGGGGGAACTGTACGATTCTCCTTCGGACTCAGACCCTTAAGTAAACATTTGCGTGCATGCACTATAATGTGGCGTACACCCGCACTAGCCACCATGGTTACATAATGATGTAGCTCTTCATAGCTATCACAATCATCCACACCGATTCGACATTTGACAGTGACCTCCGCTGGCGGGTGGTCCGGATTCTTCTCAGCTGCCAGCGCTATATTGCGCCGCATACTGATACATATGTCCCGCACACGTTCCGGTTCAAGCATCAGGCGGGCTCCAAAACAGCGGCTAGATACAAGCGCACTCGGGCATCCCGTGTTCAAATTGATCTCACAAAATCCGCCGTACGACTGGCTTAAATGCGCTGCGGCTAGTCAATTATATAAGTGCCGGAAAGAAGAAGCATAATACGTCGGAAAACTTACCACCTAGGTCTTTAATACTATTGCCGCCCAGCTGTAGCGCGAGTGGTGCTTCGACAGCGTCATGGCCTAGGAAGTATTCAAGATTCCGTTTTTGATGCAGCAACTGTTGACACATTTCCACAATTGTTCGTATGATTACAATTATTTTATAGCAGCTTCGTTTGGCAAGCGCATTGACGACTCACAGTTTGGTCTACTATCATTTCTGTGAACAGAAGCGTTTCCTTGGTAATCATGCGCATCATAAAGCGATAGTGACGGTCTGTCCAGTCCATCTGTACGAAATCAACTCTATGTTAATCTTATTGTTAAGACATGCAGACTTGGGATGATGATGAACCATGGGCGCAATGGACAAGCGTGATACGGAAGACATGGTTAGCAACGATTTTGACTTTGATATATATCTCATTAAGCTCAAGTGAGCATCACATATTTTACGTGAGTATATAAGTATTTGAAACATTTGCGATATTTCGAATTCTGCAATTTGCACTTCGAAAATCATCTTTGCTAATGGGTACACGATGTAATAGCAATACCAAAAATATAGCACCATAAAGAGTTCATGAAAGAATGAGTGTGGTGGAACGTAAGAAGAGGTTCAAGGGACGTATGCGGATAAAAGAAATCATTCTCCCAACGTTTGGACGTGAGAGTGTTGTGAACAACGGTCGTTGATACGACGTGATGTTGAATTTGCCTAATCCAACGATCGGCCCGAGCTATCCCAAGTGCTTTCATATCAGATCGTTGCTGTAGCTCTCCCTCTTATTATTAATTACAAGGGTCTTATAACCGTTCGTTCATCCTTATATAACACTTGCGTTTTGTGGCCCATTAAGGTAGAATCGCAAAAACGAATATACCAAACACACATTATAACAGAATGCGCTTTCGGGCTCTCATCTACGACCACGAAGGGTCCGATGTAGCCAAGACGCATGAAAAAATATGTTCCTGATCAAAATTGAACCTGATTTCCTGGTTTCCCGATTGTAAGTTGCTTTGTGCTTTCTGTCTATCAGCAATAGCATCACGCGCTTGGCGCATGAAGCTGAATCTATCTGAGATAAATTCGTCAGATTAGCTGTGCGATGTGACCGGCTTGACATCCGTAAATAAATCAATACTGACAATACTCGATATCACCGTGTCTGCAGCGGGGCTACCGTAGCTTAGCGCTTGAGGAAGCGTAATTTAGGTCACCGACCTTTCGTTTTATACTTAGAACAAGTACA
>NW_020187364.1:411214-411682 GCF_900000015.1 Plasmopara halstedii | reverse complement strand
CCTTAGAACGCGTATCGCTTCATCGAGCTCAACCATCTTGTAGAATTTTGAAGCACATAATGATTGAATTATTTATTTATCAACGAAATTATCCCAAAAATATGTACTGCGAATTCTGCAGTAAAATCGAACGAATTTGAATGTAAACTGTATTTCTTGATTTTATTCGCTGCAAAGCCGTCTAAATCTGAATCTATAGGTTTTCCTAATTAAATAGTAAAACCTAATAAAAATGCATAACTACTGGCAGTCCAGCCACATACTGACTTCTTGTTAATGTGTAGTCACACCATTGTATGATTACACCGTCTTGTGTAACCCACACTCTTGTATAATGGCATCATCTTGTGTGACCTACCTCTTTATATCAGGGTACGTGTAACCCCGTTACAGCAAGACATGCTCATTCAGTTCGCTCCGAGACAACAAGGCACAGTCAAATTCGAGGAGGTAGTGAAATTTGAGGAC
>NW_020187364.1:411056-411204 GCF_900000015.1 Plasmopara halstedii | reverse complement strand
CACAAGTTGCCTTTGTGTGTTATACACAATCTGCGACGTGATACAGTCTTGACACTCCTCCTCAAGTTGATGCTCGTTTCAGCTCTCAACTTGTTTCCGGTTCACCAACCCCACTCGATTCACGAAGCAATGCAAATTGCGTAGTAGA
>NW_020187364.1:410838-411046 GCF_900000015.1 Plasmopara halstedii | reverse complement strand
TGCTCAACCGGTCGACGAATGCCACGACACCCGTGTTGCCCGCCGAATCTTTCGGCAGCCAAACACGAAGTCCAAACTCATGGACTGCCAGCACCCGATGGGTACCGGTAAGATAGCTAGCGGCGCAGCCGTATTTAAGGAGGGTTTCACCCTTCGACATGCCTCACACGTGCGCACATAGGTGCTCGTCCACTTGTACAGCTTAAGC
>NW_020187364.1:410239-410565 GCF_900000015.1 Plasmopara halstedii | reverse complement strand
AGTTATATTCCGCAAAGAAGGATAGCCATCTAGCCATCTTCTGCGAGAGGTGGGGCGATTGAGTCGCCGTGCGTAGTGACGCATGATCTGTATAGATCACAAACGGCTTGGAGCCGAGCAGATGGAACCTGAATTTGACAAGTGCACATTTCATAGTAAGTAGCTCCTTGTCATGAACTGGGTTCTGCTTCTCTGCAGCTTTGAGCTGTCGAGTTTTGAACGCGATCACCCGATCTCGCCTCGCGGCGTCTGCTTGCAGCAGTGCACAGCCGATGGCAAGGTCCGAAGCGTCACAGAGGACGCTGATAGGACGATCAGGGTCTGGC
>NW_020187364.1:408875-410229 GCF_900000015.1 Plasmopara halstedii | reverse complement strand
TCTGGGCGCAATCATGTCGCGTCATCGTGTGCGCAATCACGTCGTCCTATGGTCTGGATATTCGATCGCGCAACGTATGCTTTAAGCCGTTCTTCTAACACACCTCCTCGCGATCGTGTCTCCGCCGCCATAACTAGCGCAAACCACGAGCGCTCGCAGCTCTGCAAGCTTGTGCTGGTCTAACGCCTTTGTCAGTATATCCGCAAGCATAAGCTCGGACCGGACGTAGCGCATTTCAACGACGCCGCGACGAGCAAAATCCTAAACAAACTTGAGGCGTACGTCGATGTGTTTAGCTTTTAGAGACGAAGTCTCTCCTTCGATCTGGCAAATTGTGGCCTGGTTATCCACATGCATTGACATAGACTGAGTCGGTGCAAGCCCCACCTCTTTAATGATCTCTTGAACACCAAGAAGCTCGCGTGCCGTATCAGATGCCGCGACAAATTCGGTCTCCATTGTCGAGAGAGAGACGTCACCTCGTATCTTGGCTGCCCAGCTTACAAGCATCTCATTTAGCAAACGATGGCACCAGTGAGCGATTTTCAATCTCCCTTGTCGGCAGCAAAGTCGGCATCACTGTAAAACTCGAGCGTTATTTGTTCGTTGCGGTCGGTGTTAGTGCGCATTTCAAGCCGCATCACCTTGCTGCCACTAGGATAGCGCGCTATACTCTTTGCGAGTTTCCAGATTCGTACGCGCGGTGCATGTGTCTGGCGCGTGGCTTTGTGGACCGCAAACGCAATGTCTGGACGCGCGTATCGTGCAATCCATAGCAAACTGCCGACCAGCGACTGAAACGAACGAATACGTAGTGACCCGGATTCTGGGTTTTCCTGCAGCAGCGCATTAACTGGCGTGACTTCTTCGTAGCAATCGTCACCAATAGGCGTCCGCGTGGGGTTGGCCGAACCCATGCCGTGCTCACGCAACAGTTTGCCAATAGCCTCCTCCTGATCAAGGACATATGCGTGCTTGTCGGGTGCCGTCGCTCTTATACCGAGATACTTCGACACTGGTCCAAGATTCTTGGTCGATAGCGACGCCATCGACACGAAAAATTGCTCAACCGCTGCAGCTCTTGTTGCTGTAACATAGAGATCGTCGACGTAGACGCCGACCACTGCCAAGACTTCTTCCTCACGTTTGAAGCACAGGAACATGTCGCTGATACATTGCTTGAAATCTGCGTCAGTGTGTCTTGCGTGTAGCAATTGACTCCATAATCGTGTTGCCTGCTTCAGTCCAAACAGGCTCTTCTTTAGCTCAAACGCGACTTCGCTTGCGTTGGTCACACCAAGCTTCTTTAGTTGTTCATTCTTGATGTCCATACCGCAAGGCACATGCAGCAGAA
>NW_020187364.1:408556-408865 GCF_900000015.1 Plasmopara halstedii | reverse complement strand
TTCGCTTGCGTTGGTCGCACCAAGCTTCTTTAGTTGTTCATCCTTGATGTCCATACCGCTAGGCACATGGAGCAGAGTCTCAAGGTCTTTCTCCTTGTCGGCCTTGACGTAGGCGTTCGGAATGTCACCATGCTTTGCCGGCACCTCCCACGTCGCGGCAAGGCCTAGGAGTATCTTTACCGTCAACATATCCATGACCGCAGCGAAGGTGAGCGCATAATCGATGCCTTAAACTTGCTCGCTCCCGCACAACTAGCCGCGCCTTGAGGCGCTCCACCGCGCCATTCGCATCAGTTTTAGTCTTGATTT
>NW_020187364.1:407862-408546 GCF_900000015.1 Plasmopara halstedii | reverse complement strand
GTTGGCCCCAGCCGGTCGCTTGATCACATTCCAGACACCATTGTTTTGGAGAGCGAGGGTCTCCTCGAGCATTGCTTTTCTTCATCCTTCAGCTTTCGTGCTGCGCATTGCCTCCGCCTATGTCTTGGGATCAACCTCGTAAACTTGCATCACAGCTGGTACATCATTTGTCACGTGTTTACTGTCTTTTACCGCTCGCTTGGCAGTCCGTCGTGTGGCATGGGATGCACGTATCCACGATTTCTGATTAGCCGTCCCCTGTATTTAGCTACGACGGGGACAATCGAAGATGTCTCCTCCTCAGCTCCTGCTTCGTAGAGTTGCTGCTCGCTGTGCTTGTCGGAGGGTACCTTAATATTCTTGACGTGTTGGGCCACGATCACGTTATCGGCCGTGCGTATGAGCACACGAAATCGTTTGGTCTCGTCGCTGCGACCCACGATGATACCAATCTGCGCCCGATGTGCAAAGGAGTTTCTCTTCGGGTTACGGTACACTGTGCACACCGAACCAAAAGTAACGATATCACGAAGGTCGGGTGCTTAACTTGTTAGCGCCTCGATTGGTGATGCTTGGTTGACGTTCGAGCTTGTGGGACTGCGATTCAGTTTGTACGCTGAGTATTCCACCGCATCTCCCCAGAAATTCAGCGGGGGCTTGCTTGCAGAAATCAAGAGCGGGCCA
>NW_020187364.1:407222-407852 GCF_900000015.1 Plasmopara halstedii | reverse complement strand
TTTTCGCCGCTTGGTCCTTGGTGCGTGCCAGAAATACGCGGCAGTAATTGCTCTTGTGGTCGACAAAGTTAGCGAGGTACCGATTCCCAAGGCGAATTATTGGCGTCATCGGTCCCTTAAGGTCTGAGCAAATCACACCGTCGGTGCGATCGATCGGGAAGTGCACACCCGTATTTTTCTTTGACTGCGCGTTCTTGGTTTGCTTACTCTGGGCGCGCGTGACGCACATCATGTGTCGACTGTCCGTGAGCTAAATATATCTGAGCCGGGCGCGAGCGCCATCCTCTCGATTGTGTCGTACGATAGGTGCCCGAAACGCTGATGGAAATGCATAAGTGTTCCACGCTGCACGTTTTCTCTGCGCTCCTTCACCTAAGCAATCGATGCCACGATGGAGCCAGCCTTGCTAATGCCGTCTCGTTCGTCTTGCACTTCTACAACAAGCACATTGTTCTGCATTGCCACATCATAGAGAACGTCGCCGGTGTTGAGCGATCTGATCGTTTGCCGATCGTTTGCGTAAGCGATCTTGTATCCCTTGAACTCGAGCTTGCCGTAAGACAATATATTGCGGGCTAGCATTGGTGCGTAGTTGACGTCCGTTAGGCGAACGATGCTCGGCTTGCCGAC
>NW_020187364.1:407134-407212 GCF_900000015.1 Plasmopara halstedii | reverse complement strand
CACCATGTGCGGTTCCTCGCTGATTTGCAGGACCTCGTGACAGTTCGCGACGAAGAGGTGTATGCGATGTTCTTGGAC
>NW_020187364.1:406910-407124 GCF_900000015.1 Plasmopara halstedii | reverse complement strand
CAGTAGCACGCTACCGACCAGCGTCAGCTGAAGCATCTTGCCATCGGATACCAAACACCGATCGTCACATTCTCGAGCATCTTCGAATAGCGCCGCGTCGTTCACGAGATGCCGGCTCGACCCGCTGTCCAAGATCCAAACCTTCTCTTGAGTGTTGCTATCTTGTACGGACAAGGTGTAGTTTGCGACGTCCTTCGTTTTGACGTTTCTCTTC
>NW_020187364.1:406269-406581 GCF_900000015.1 Plasmopara halstedii | reverse complement strand
ACAGGGTTAGTTACTCCTCGTGTCGAGTTGACTGCAGAAGGTGATGTTCAGATTCGGCCTCCAAAGCAACGTCCGGCTAGATTTGTCGCTGGACAGCGTACGGCTCGTGCAGAACAAAGTCGAGAAATCTTTAACTACTATCGACAGCATGGCCATAAGGGGCAACATGGAACGACAAGACTACTTTTGTCCCAGTAATTTCTGAGAATGTTGCGCCATGACAAAGACATTGCAGCAATTTTTGTCAGTAACCCCCATGACTCCGAGAAGGCTGAACGCTTTAAAAGCCAAGGATGGGATGCTCTCAAGGAA
>NW_020187364.1:339033-406259 GCF_900000015.1 Plasmopara halstedii | reverse complement strand
ACGAAAATCAGAAAAAAGTGATCTTTTTGAGTGGCTTTTATTTTGTGAAGTACGGTATTTTATTTGCGTGGCGTGCGTCGTCTGCCCTTAAAAGTCATTGAAAAATTTAAGATTTAATGAGTGAGTGCTGGATCACCCCTCTTTAGACAACATCCAGTCCTAGAATATAATGTAGGGGATGCATATTACCTTCGAATTCAAGGCAACGAGCACCGCTCTTTATATTGAACTGACCCTGTCATCACTTTGAGATATGTGTAATCGTGGAAGCTACCGACGCATCTTCAGCGTTCTTAAAATTTTCTTACAAGCAATGCACTATGCGACGCACCAAGAATGATCTTAACACCATCAATAATGGCGCTCACTGCAGTGCTGGTCCACCCCAACATCAACGCACCAATGGTATTTCTGGTTTTCTTTGCGACGTAATTCAATCATGGTGATGTGGTCGGGGCTGTCGCGCTTGTAATGAGTCAAACAATTTTCGCCTGACTCAGCGATGCTTGATGAAGTCGTTAAATGGAATTTGGGTGGAGGCTACCGGACGGCTGCTGGGCGCTACATACGATCACTTAATCAGTATATAAGCGCTAGGAAGAAACGGTTCGGAGATTCTTATACTATTACACGAGGCCAGGAGATTCACGAGCCAATGCCCAAAAAACTTGTTTTCAAAGACGACTAAGCCAATGCCTGCGGTTAGTTACCGCTGCAGTTCGCTGAGTTGCCCATGACATCTTCAGTGACAAAACTGTTCCTGCTTTCCTGCGTTCGCGCTCGATAACTGCCGTCCACCGCATCTCTTTTTTTACCTCTTCGCACCTGCTGCTAACTGTAGCTGGTTGAGAGACCGTAAAAACATCCATCTAAGGGGTTTACAACCTGCGATGTTTTAACTTAGAGGACTGCTTAGAGGACTGTAGTCGTTTTGCGCCGTGTATCGATGTACACCCAGTGCTTCACGGCTTACAGTAAAGACTCTCTTTACTTTTCGTTGGAAAGACCTTAGAGTATAATTTCTTATTGCATACAGTCACCTGCGCGGACAACACTAACTCTGTGCGACTGAAGTTACTGTTGTGCCACGCCCCATTACTCGCGGCTCTGGGGTTCCCCGTCAGCTAACGACGAACCCATTGCTCGAAGTGAGTGAGTCTGGACTTGCTCTCTGTAATTTTGATGCTTTGCGTTTTTAGTTCAGGAGAGCTACATTGCATGTGGATTCCTTGTCCCCACGCAATTAAGCGTAAGCACCTAGCTGAAGTGCTCGATGAACTGTCAAAAGACGACTAACCACAACTGTGGAAAGACGCTCGTCAATCTCGTCTCCTTCAATATTTTAAGCTGATCTCGAATACGGAAACCATTTCATGTCCATAGCGTATGACACTGCCTCCAAGCTCAGCTTGCTTAAGCTCGTCGCGTTTGGCTCACAGATCTGGATCGCATACTTCTCGAAGGACGTTTCTCGTTACTACGTTGATCTAGTCCGTCTTCCTGATCACTGCCGAAGGCACAGCCCGCGCTACTGACCTTTTCAAGTCTGATTACTACAACCCAATATGGTTTGAATTGAAGACTTGGATTCAGCCACGTCTCAATGGCAATATGACCTCGAAGTTCGCCGCAGTGCAGATGACAAACATGTTTTGAATGTACCTCTACAGCCATTTCTACAAAAGCCTACGTTTCCGTAATCACCCCGGTAACGATTCACTACGACGTTAAGCACATGACTCGTTTTGAACTCTTCCAGTATGTGTCCTCATTCCTTAACAGTTTGAATGTTCGCCCTCCACTTGACAACTGGCTATGATCGAGGCTAATTCGGGAATTATGCTTCCGGCTATTGCATCTAGTGACCGTCACACCCTATCCCGCGTTGTCTACCGTATTTTAGTCTATGCTCGCCTCACTACAAGTGCTGCCTATAATAAGAGCCTTAAATTTCTACACGCTATGAGTAAGGCAAAGACACATCTTGGGTCATGTGGAGCCAATCTCACCTCGATCCAAGAAGTATCTTTTGGTGTTTTCTAGCTGGGTTCTGGCTCTTCATGTAATGACATCCACAGCCTATCATGTCCCACTCAAGCTACGTTCTCATGGATGCTGCCCCCGACTTTCTCGTTGTCTTGACAATCCCGTACATTCCAATAACACTCTTTGGGCTGCCAGGTTTTAGTTCATTCGCAAAAGATCTCCTGTAGCATGACAGTGTTCTCGACTTTCTGGAAGCTTTCGTTCAAGCTGTCCAAGCATTAGATTCTGATGACGAAGGGTCTCTAGTTCCTCACCTTCACTTCTAGGCTCGAGGCATGGACCTTCAAGGCGGTCTCACCTAACGTAAATGGGCTAAACAACCCCTGCCATCATTTCTATCACGATTTTTCTCACGTTAACAAGTGGTGGGTTGACAGGAAACCAACCTTTCAAGCCGACAAATACTCCAAGACAATGATAATTTCCTACATGCCTCGCATTTTCATTCTGGTCCCATGCTTCTTCAGAGTGGTCCGACTTCCGCAATGGAGTTAAACTACTCTTTAACGACGCACACCCATTTCAACACCTTCAAGGCGAGTCTTTACTTTTTGCAATACTGAAGTATTGTACAATCGTAAGTGGTTGTCAATACCTACCTAGGATATCTTGGCGCCTCCTTTCATGTGGTGTATGGACAGTTCATCTCAAAAATTGTGCAGCTTTCATCTCGGCCCTACCACGCCACTTTGACGATCCCTGGGGTCCGCAAAGGAATGGATGATCTCAACATTACCATAGACGCCGATTTTGACCAAGCATCGCCCACTCATCATAACGCCGGCTGAGCTAAGTTCTTTGACTGGATGATCAGCCTCGGGATAGCCGATTTCTGGCGCCTTGAAAACCCGGATAAGTGCGGATTCACGGGTCGAAACTCCAAGAATTGTATCGACTACTGCCTCGCTTCTATTGACTTGTACGACTAGTTTATTCGTTCGCTGACCATTTTTTTGAACAAGTCATTTGGCAATGCAGATCACACTCCAGTCGATTCTACTGCTTCATCTGATTCCATACCGACGGTAAAGTCGTGACCTCCAAATGCCCGCCTTCTTTACTTCGTTGCGAATGAATACAAGATCAAATTCTCAGTAACCTCAACCGTTTGGCTGGCACACTAGAACTAAACAGTAACCCGGGATTCTTGTCAGACGAACACAAACGAAGATCGTATCTTCATACGTCGGGAATATATGCGGCGGAATGATGCTACAGATATTCAGCTTCGGCTTCTACTCGTGATTGTGAAGAACTCATTGCGACATCCCCCCGAGTGATTACAATCGACTTCAAATAGACACCTCTCGACAAGCCTGTTTGGATTTCTTTACTGCATTTCGTGAACAAAACACTGTTTGAAAATTTTGATTTGGTACCACTTCAGGGGAAAACTTCTCCAATCATTTTTTCTGGGCTCCTACTGCGACGGAGCTAAAGCTATCGATTTTGTCAGTCGATACGCCTTTGGAATTGTCAAAGGACCCCGCTACCATCCTGTCGACCCACCGTCGATATTGGATCACGATCTTCCAATTGGATGCTTGTTTCTCTTTTTAGACCTCCAGATCGAACCTCAGCACTTCGACTCTACCAAACTTCAAGATATCCTCGGACACAGCCATCGGAAGCTCAAATTTGTCCAAGCCGATATGCTCGATGCGCCACTTGCAGCCAACGATTTTATTTTGCTGTACAGCATACCGTCCGCGGAAAGTCATCGTGTCCTGATGGACTACCAGCAGAATACTATCAGCTTTTTCCCGCTCAATAGGCTCATATTTTGGAGTTGATTTATGCCGCTCAATTCTGATAGGGTCGCATGACTAGGGTTCAACGCCGTGCCTTTATCTCCTTCTTTTTATAGAAAGGCTCACACTCGTACCCCAAGAAGTACCGACCCTTGACTTTGCTGAATCAATACAATTATATTCGATCCAAAGGCATAAGCCTATCGCCTGAATCAGGTTCTACTCGGTTTACTGAAACGAAGACCAGTTCGCTTTTGTGCCTGGATGTGACATCCGGCATGCACCTCGCTGTTTCCACAACTTATCTAATCACTGCCGCCACACAAGCTCGGCGATCCAGCCGGAGCTATTTGCCTCGACTTCGCCCAAGCTTTCGATAGTGTCAATTGGCGCGCCTTAGATCAAATTCTTATTCACTGGGGATTCCGATGTAATTTTCTGCATTGGATATTAAGGTACCCTCGTTCAAACATTGATCAATTCCTCACACTTCGACTTCTTCAGCTTAGGTGCCGGCGTGCATTAAGGTAAATCTTTATCCCCCACTTATTTGCGCTCTTTATTGAGCCACTGCTCTGCTATCCACGAGCTACTTGTACTAACACAGCCATCAGAATTCACACCACGTCCCGTCATATCATCAGCTTCGCCGATGACGTTACTAGCTTGGTTATTAACCTTTCAAATACTTTCCTATTCCATGTCGAATTCACGACTTCAGTACTGCGACTGGTATGCGGCTTAATGTAGGTATCACTGTAATTTTTGTTCAGACCGTGAATGTCCGCGGACTTCGAGCCTCAAACCCAAATTCTGGGTTAGGTGTTAGAGTTTTGAAGAATGCGAGCATATTACGCTTCTCGGTATTGCCGTCGGACCTAGCGTAACCCGCATTCCCAGCTAATCCAACTGCTCGTCCGCTTTCAGAAACTCTATGCTACTCGGAGACGGCGTGCACGCACTCTTACGGCTAGAGCGCTAATTTTGAGAATTATAGTTTTGTATACTCTTTGGCATTTCTGGGAACAGCCTCCGTGTCCAAACAAGAGTGCCTCAAGCTCAACCCGCTTATGCAGAATTATTTTCCAAACACTCAAATACTATGTGTGGTCCTGTGACGCGCAGCCACTTTTCAAGCTCATGGCATCCGGTTGACATTCTGGCTGAGGACATGACTTGCCCTCCGTCGCTACCTCGGTGGAGCTACTTCACATATACCTCATATGTCAGATAAATTCATCAAACCCGGAAGGACTACTCGGCTCTGCATATTTGGTTTATCCCCGCTCAAACTGCGATTGACGATGCATTTAATGACTAACGAATCTGGATTTCTTTTTATTTCACTTTCTCACCTGAAATCAACCTCTCGTTGGGTTGCCGATCCCCCATATCGGAGGGCTGCTATTGCTACATGGTGCTTCAAAATCATCGTCAATCTCCAATGTTCAAACCCGGTCTTGACCAGCTTTCATGGCCGATCTGAATTAAAGTACTTCTTTGCTTTACAAGAGCCAACCGTGCTTTAGCGCTACGACATAAAAAAAGAAGAGGCGTGCAACTATAAGCCATCAAGGTTTCAAGCAAATTTCAACTTTTTTTCGGCTATACAATTCTCCAATAGTCCCTAACTTACTCTTCTACCTACGCTCCTTGACTTAGTCCAAAAACTTGCTCCAAGACTAAACTTTACGATTTTCTGCTGCCACCTGAAACATCGGTATATGCGCTACATGACTGAATATCAAACGGTCACGACATCGTTTATGGCTGAAACACGGTTATCAAGCGCCCTTTGCTGGATCATGACCACCGCTTCTTCAGCTCTCAACCCCGGACGTGGTCCTCACCTCTTCCCATTGGTTGCTTGAACATTTTCTTCAACGTGACATTCTTCCGTTTTTTTTCGGATTTTTGTCCGAGACTAAAACATAATGGCCTTGCTTCTCGATATAATTCTTATTGGCTCACCGAAAGTACAAATTGTGCTTGTGGTCGTACCAACTTGGAAACTCCGTACCATTTCTTCTGGGAATTATGGCACAACGTTTATGGCGACTATTTCTTTCTCCGTTATCCCGACTATTTAAGTTTACGTTCGATTGGCTCCAAGTTCTCTTCCTTCATAAGGTGACTGTCCCAGAAGCCCAGCAAGTTTTTTGGTTTGCACACGCCTATTGGTCTCGTTAGTGTTGTCCACTTTGTCATTTCGCGAACACTTTGGCTCAACCGCAACAAGGCGATTTTTACGTCCCCCATGTTATAGTTCACGGTAAGGTTTAAGCGATGATTCGCCTCCACTTTCAGCTTCTGTTCAAGAGGTTGACCTATCCATAGAAGCATGATTATGTACGGCTTAAGACTCAGCTTTTAACCTCTAGCGCAGAATAGTATCAAGACTTCGATGACGATTCATTTCATCTTCTCGCAGAGTAACCTTGACATGGCAACTGTACAGTCTTCAGCTTTATTTTTTTAAGCTCGAATTTATCATCGATTTACCGAAGAATCAAGTTGTACCTTCTCTCAAAGTCAATCGCGCGCTTTCCAACTCAGTGAGTGATGTCTGCCGTTTGTACACACCAGTATATCGACAGATCCAGTTGCGCCTTCAAGCGTGTCAACAATGCGCTCTCCCAAACACCGCGTGTTTCTGCCACAGGCTACTCAAGATGTTAGTGATCTCCCATAAGCTTTATTCTTTTGAAAACCACACAAATTAGTATTAACCCACACATTACTCTGATATTTCGGTATTCAGAATATTCAAAAACGAAAGTGCATTGTAATAATTGTTGGAAGTACATTTAGTAACCACACCAAATAGGGTTGAAAATTTTGCTAGAAACGCCGAGCCCTGTAGAAACGTGCTGTTGGTTGTAGCAAGCGTTTCATTAATGTTTGAAGGGATTGTACTGCTGGTGATTACGCAGCTTGTTCCTTTCTGATACTTACAAACCGAGCTCTTTAAATCTGCAATTAATGAACATAAGTCTGCCTTTAGAGGAGTCAATGCAAAATCAATTTGGACTTCGTACCTCATTTGTTGTTGTGCAGATAACTTGGATAGCACTGTTTCGAACAAAGCATCATCATGATAGTACATTAGCGCAGCTTGAAAAGCGCGCAGGTCTAAGTTATACTTGTCGCAAATCTCTTTAGTCTTCTTGCCGGAGGCTTTTACATACTGTTGTGAAAGTTGAATCCGGAAATCTGCATCCGTCAGCTTTTCTTTGCGTAAATCAATAGCAATTCTTTCCATCTCAACCGTTAATGATGGAATCAGCTCTTCCATGACACTTATTACCACCGTGACGTCAATGTTGGGTTTTTCCTCTTTCTGTATTGCGAATAAATCACAAAGGATGTTAGCAACCCAACGATATTTGTCTCATTGAATCGACTCACCCACACCGACTTAGCTCCAGGTATCAGTGATTCGCGCGAGCCCGTAGCCTTCCATCTCAGCCTCCCGAGCTTACGTACAAAATCATCAATAGATTCTGCTTCAGCTACTGAAATTTTGCCATCAGGACCTCCTCCACGCAGCGTTCCTGTGATAAGTTCCTGCATGGCTTCTTGGACCTGCTCCTTGGTCACGTAATTGTTGCGGAAAACAGCATCTTGCACCTTTTCTAGTGTCGATTCAAACTCAATACTCATTTTTAGTGCACGTTGCTCGGGTGATAATTTGAGCTTGCCATTGTTCGCTTTCTTTTCGTCTTCCACGCTCCGCTCAAGGTTCTCCAGCATGCGTGCCACAAAGACGGTCATGTTTTGGTCAATCTGCTCATACAGACGCAGTAGTGCCGAAACATTCTGAATCGGATTGACGTCATATCCACTTTCTTCCTGTTTCTTCTGCTCGCTCTGAGCTTCATTCTTGCTTGATATTGCCAATGCAAAGGCACCACTTACTGCCACTGCTATACTTACACGCTTTGCTTGGCTCGTTAAGGATGTATTTAAACCAGTAAATTTTGTGCTGTGCGTGACTCTTGCACATATATTCGTATCAATGACATTATCACCTCTTAACGGCTGGCTTACTCGCAATATGCGTCGCAACGCAGTTGTCACCTTGCTTACTTTCATTTCCATAGACAAAAGCTGTATACAAATCAAGAATGTGTGTGACGTACACAACATCCGGCGTTATGCGGATGAACCACCCAATGAGATACCAGTCTACCTAAATCAAATATGAGCGAGCTATTGCTACGTACAGAAGCCGTGACAGAGGTAAAGCTACACCCTGTGGTCGTACTTCAGGCTTTAGACAGTTCACTCCGTCGACCTGAGGGACAGGATCGTGTTATTGGCACATTGCTAGGTCATGTCGAGGGAAGTGTAGTGGAGATTACGGGCTCTTTTGCTGTGCCACATCTGGAGAATGGCGACGAGGTGGCAGTCGGCCGCGACTATCACACAAACATGTACGAGTTGCATCAGCGTGTGAATGAAAATGAAGTGGTCGTTGGATGGTATGCTGCTGGTTCAGGCAAATTGGACGACCACTCGGCACTTATTCACCAATTCTATAGCTCAGTTTGTGAGCTACCCGTGCATGTGGTGCTGGACACGAGTTTGCAAAACGATAAGCTCGATGTTTCAGCCTACGTGTCTCCACCGCTTGATAACATGAACACAGCACTCGTTTTGCAGTTCAAACAAATCCCAGTGGTTCAAAAGATGTCTGAGCCTGAAGCCATTGCTTGTACGTCGTGTCATTGACTTTATAAGGTATTGTTTTGCGGTCAAGTAACGTTGTTTGTGCTTTGTAGTAAATGCGATGGCTCCAAAGGAAGCAGAAAACAAAGCTGTGGCACTACCTAACGAGTTGGAAGCATTGGAAGCGACAATGGAGAAACTGTACACATGTATTGACGGTGCCAGCTCGTTCGTAGCCGATGTTGTAGCTGGAAAACAACCAGCAGATGCCAAAATTGGGCGTGAGATTTCTGACGCCCTTGCTGCAATTCCAATGCTCCGCGAAGAACAATTTGACCAGATCTTTAACACAGGACTACAGGACCTGCTTATGGTATCTTACCTGTCTGGCCTCACTCAGGCACAGCTATCGATGGCTGAAAAGCTCATCAATACTTAACTCTTAAACCTTTTAGTCTACTAGATGTAGATTTTAGAAAGCCAACAAAAAATATTGCTGTAGTTCGCCTTCAATCCATTTCTGCATATATGTGGCTGAGTGACTCTTCAAGTGTGCACATTCATTTAAGCAATTCGTATATGCTAGCCGATAACACGTCTCTTAACCAGACAAATGGCTTCTGGATCATCTTCGAATGTGTCATCACCAAATTCGTCGGACATTGATCCCCAGTCTAATGAATCTAAATCGTCATCCGATTCTGAGTCGACAGATTCGGCGACTTCGACAAATCAACAACGCCCGCGTTTGCGACGTCGATGGAGAAATTGTCATCTTCAATCGAATAGCACGAATGCTGTGCTGCCACGTGCCAAACCTGCATCGACTTCCCTCTGGACAACACGTGAGAAGCAATTTGAAAAGTTTCGATCCAGTCTCCTATCGATGCCCGTTCCTGATGGAGTCGGGCGTATTAAGAAGGCGAAAGGCTTTTCATTACACATCATGTCAGCTTTGATTTGGGTGTTACCCGACTCTCTTTTGCAATCGTCGGCAATTCCAGCGACCAGTGATCCAAATGAGAGTGACAACGAAAGTGAAGAACCACTTCTCACTTTGGGCGTCCACGTGAGTTTGTTCCATGCAGAGTCCAAGCGCTTTTTTGGCAATACGTGGGTTAGTCCAGAGCTTGCAGTCGACCCATTTGCGATCAAGCAAATTCGAGAAACTAAAGACGGCACGCTGCGGTATGTCATTGAGAACGTCTCATTAAACTTTCGTGCGTATTTTATTTCAGACATTGTGGACACCAACTGCATTGGTGTACTGGAATTTGTGGCGTATGAGAAGGACCCAGACTCAAAAGCGACTATCCAAGTGGCTGGATGTGGCTGGACGATCCTTCCGCTCTTTTCACGTCAACAAACGCCACAGGAGGGTATCTTAAACGGATCCGCATCTCTTCCTTCCGCCTTTTCCTTAACCACGAGCGGAGACTCGGCCAATGTGTTTATGGGAAGTCCTCGTTTGTTATGGGAGCTCAATTCAGATGCTTGGAGTTCTCAAGACAAATATGACGGGAGCAAGTTATATTACCAGCTCAGCCAGTATGATCCAATGCTAAATGTCGCCACATTTGTAAGAAAAAATGAGCTTGTGAGCGCTCTGGATCCAATCCCAGGCTTGAAAAATGGCAACTTGGCTAATCTAGACGTTGGCAACAAGCCAGAAACACTGCTTCAAGACGATGAAGACGTAAGCTATGAAGACACGTTGGCATCGTTTGTCAGACTGTCGTCGCTTGTGCCCAAGTCGATACAAGTCGAAGAGCCATTTGAATTGAGCGTGGCTGCTACGCGCGTGGTTGTCAATATGCGTGATGAGATTGAAGCAAATTTAGTTGCACGGTTGAGGATCAGTCGCAAGGCTATCTACGAAGGTGCAATGAGTGTGGTAGGCGAAGTGTCTGCTCGTGTACTTAAGTTTGCTCTTCACAATGGACGTTGCTTTCGAACTCGACAATTTACCGTACCGCTCAAGGCTCATCCAAATGGTGGCGACACACTTATGTGTGTTCGCAACCAGTCCAGGTTACGAGGCTTTGTCTTTCATCCAAACATGGCAATCGTGGTTGTACTACAATTCACTGTTCATTTTCGGATCATCTGGCCAGTTAAGCTTAAGCAACAAGCTCTGGAAGCAAACAAACCTCCTCTACCCGAAGAAGATGTCGTTTTGGTGACAATGGGTGCACGAGCACTCGTTCCAAGTGACGGTAAGAAACTGTACTTGTACGACAAGTACCATCTCGCGACAGCAGCGTCTGCAGAACCACTGACAGTACTAGATGGCGTACCACTACAAGCGCAAGCAGAGCAACGTCAGGTTCTCCACGTCGACCTTCTGTCAGGAGCTCCTTGTCGTCCATACTCGGACAATACGTTGTACACTCCACCAGATCAACTGACACGGTCACTTTACAGCCGCGAAGTATCGCTCAAAGACTCATTTGCGTTTTGTGATCTCATGCTTACGCTAGATGAAGATATCACAGTCACCGAGAAACCGAGTGAACATTTAATAACTCCGTCACCACCTTGTGAAGAAGAAAAAGAGAAAATTGAAGACTGTGCTGCTGATCTATGGGCGAAAAAGCTACTGAACAAAGCGAATGACAACCCGTTGCTGGCTCAGACGCTCAACGCGCTAGCTACGTCTCCTCTGAAAGAGAAAATTTCAGCTGCGAAACCTCCATCCCCATCAAAGAAACATAGCACACAACTTGCGGTTTCCACGACTCAAATTCCGGATGTCCCGATAACGGAGCTTAGCCGTGCATCCAAGACGCTATTGAGCCGGTACGGCTACATGGAGTCTCACGACAAGCCACTAGACTCTCCACCTAACAATCAAACGGCACACGATGAAAGTAAAGGCCGACAAAATTCTGATCGCATGGCTAAGTCCATCGAAACTGAGGTGAACGATCTATTCAAGGCCAACGAGATCCGTTTTCATTTTGCAGCTTTTAAAGCAAATAGTCGTGAAACTCAAAAGAATGTTTATAACCCAGCACCCTCGCGAGTGTATTTTACCTTTCAATTCTACCATTTTCCTCCGACGCGCTCAGAAACGTTGCGTTTGAGCAAAGCCTTTGACAATGGAGCTTGTAAGGATATCCAAACGTTTCTTCTTATGCGTGATAAGATGGTCAATAAACCAGCACTAGCGATCCAATTTGATGTCGACACAACTGCAAGTATGAATCCTCTCGAGACGCGTCACTTTGCTGAATACTTGAAATGGCACAATCTATACGTCGACGTGTGGGATGCGGACAGTCTTTTTCAACTTGGTACAATTATCATACCTCTGCATGAACTGCTTCGACAAGGAACTAAAGTCAAGAAATTTCAAGCTGAAGTCGAAATCTTGCCACCACTGGAAGCCACGACCAGATGTCGAGATGTCTTTACTTTTCCTGACACAACGAATAGAGCGGATAAATTCGAAATCGGAAGGATCCAACTCCTCATGAGCTGCTATGGAGTAAAAGGAGAGCATTTAATTGATCAACAGGCAACATATGCAGATCAAGATACGACAGTACAGACTCACAACCCACAACCACAAAAAGCCAAGAATTGCGTTTGCGCTCGTCCACTGGTCGAAACAAACGCTGAGCTCCATCGCCGATTGTCTGAAAATGGTTTTTATAATGAGAATACGGAGAACGTTCAGACATTGCAGCGTCGGTCGCGTCCAATGTGTCTCAAGAAATCGACGCTGACACCAAAAGAAATTGACATTCTATGCAATCTGTTTGGATCTCGTAATGCTGAAAGAAACTCAACTACATCCCACTCGACGCGAATCAAGTGCGATTTCAAGAATAAAACGGGATTACTAGCTCTGTTGTCGATGCGACCACCCGATATCAAGTCCAACCGAGCTAATGAAGCGGCAATTTCTGTCAATAAGCATCACACAGCCGTACAGGTAGAAAAAACGACTAATGTTGATGATTGTAGCAATGAAAACCGTTTAAATTACATAGTGAATCTAGCAGCGCAACACCAAAGCGCCTTAGCTCATGCGTTTGCAGGTATGGACATTAATCATGACGAATATTTAACTCCAGACGAGTTTTTTAGAGCAATACAATCCCTGGGTTCGGCGTTAGGGGATCTTTCCGAAAAAGACGTCAAGCTTCTGTTTGATTTACTGGATTCGAACCAAGATGGCAAGATTGCGTATCGTGAGCTGAAACAGTTTGTAAAGGAGCCAATTTATTTGTCAAGAACAAAGTGGCACGATCAGATCAAAACGATTCTCGAACGTGCAAAGGATAGAGGTATTTCTGTTTATGATGTGTTTGCTGAGCTGGACGTCTTGAAAGATGGAAAGCTCTCGTTTGATGCATTTGATCGTGGACTTAAGCAGTTAGACGATTCGTCACGTATTAACAGTGAAATTGTGCAGAGTTTCCTTATGGAATCGAAACAACATCACGAAGGCACTATTTCATACATCGAATTTTTAGAATCTTTTGGAATATCTAGCGATGCAAATAAAGAAGAACTCGCGAACGAAACATTCAAAGAAATGACTGAAAGTATACGTGGGATAGTCAATCGGTTAGATAAGCAAGGAATTGAGTTTCGAGAAGCTTTTGCACATTTTGATACGGATCGGAACGGTACTTTGTCAATTGACGAGTTTTCAAAGGCATTATCTCGACTCATACAAATTGATGGGAGCACGAAAGACACATTGAAAGCAACTGAGCAAGATCTACTGACAAAATTTATGAAAACAGTTAAGACTGACGGAGATGGAAAGATTAATTACCATGAGTTTTTGACGGCATACGGCGTCACAGCTATGGACACGCAACACGAGACAGCTCAGAGTACACAAGCAGCCCGCCTTGAAGCAGAGAGGAAGCTTATCAAGCTGATTGGTCGAGCCATGGATCGTGGGATGACTTTGAAGCAAGTATTCGATCAGCTCGACGCGATTCCAGACGGTGGGATCTCTGTATTCGACTTTCAGCAAAATCTAGAAAAGTTGCTATTAGCACAAGAAATGAGCCTTGATGACGCTCAACTTATCACTGATCGCTTTAATGTGATAGAAGACGGAATATTTTCTCGAGAAGAATTTCAGGAGTTCGGTGCTGAAATAAGTAAGAAACAGCAGACTCTGGCTACATACTTTGCTCCTCACTTGGAGAAATTATCGAGTCTTTCTTCAAAAGTAGCAAACGATTGTTGGACATCGGTATGTCAAGCAGAAATGAACATATCATTGCTAGAAATGGAGACTAAAGTGTGGCCATTGATGTCGTACTTCGACTTTGTAAGCGAAGATGGCAGCGTCAATGCTCACGAGTTGCGAAAGTGGTGTTCATCAGTCGAGTGTGCATCGTTAAGAAAATCAACAGACAGCTATGCCGCTACAGAGCGATTCAAGCAGCTACTACTGACTGCACAAAGTCAAGGGGTAGATTTGCAAGCGAGTTTTGCGCACTTTAATGAGGATCAAGACGGCAAATTAACGCGATTTGAATTCAAAAGAGGGTTAAAAGTTCTTGAATCGTTCCAAGACATGAGTGAAGCTGAGTTTGACGCATTGTGGAATGGACTGGACAAAGATAACAGCGGAACGATTGACGTGGAAAAGTTTAGGACCCTTCTGACGGAGTTGAATAGTGTAGCAGAACATTTACATAGCGATAATGAGACTGAGCCATATCTGCCTCCGGTTATCATTTCCTACCAACAGAGCACCATGGAGAAGCTGCGAAAGCTGCTACTCCACGCTGAAGCTAATGGAATTGAGTTGACAAATTATTTCGCCCACTTTGATACCAACAAGAACGGAGTAATGACAACACAAGAGTTTGGTAAGACTATTAAACAGCTTCCCGGTTTTGACGACATTTCTGATGAAGAGATCTCAACATTTGCTAAAATTCTTGATAAGGACGATAGCGGAAGTGTATCGCGTGAGAAGTTTGATGCCTTTTTGAGAGATTCGACGCGATCTCTTATCGATGGTGTCGAGGTCTATGATGAAGATCCCAAATTTTCTATCGCGGCTTCTAATGATGCTTCGGAAAGTAAAGATCTTGAATTATCGGCGTGTGCAGATGAGATGGGTCATCCTAGCGATTCGATAAATAAGGATGCTGTCAAGACGGAACAAGAGCACGAAGAAGCTTTTAAATCTGAACAGTCTCTTTGTCAGATCTTAGAAATAAGATCTGAAGGAAATAGAAACCCATTAGAAGAAAAGGTCGATATCTCCGAAGATAAAAGCGTCTTTGGTGGAGCAGAAAGGATTGGGACGAGTATTCCACTCACCGAACAAGTAATATTACCTCGCTCGTTATCTGAAAAATCTCCTGATGGTCCACCGCCGCAAACGGAAACCAAAACGGATGATACTTCACAAGTCAATTTTAAATTGACAAAAGAGGCAACGAAAGGTCTGTCACAATTTAAGAAACTACTCCAAACAGCATTTCAAAAGGAAGTCACTGTGCAACAATCTTTCAGTCATTTCGACAAGAAAGCTGATGACTTCGTGTCGTACAACGACTTTAAAACAGGACTACGCGAGCTAGGTTCTGACTTTGTTAATCTCTCGGATAATGACATTCTTTTGATGGCCAAAACGTTAGACAGCAAGCAACGGAACGGACTTTGTGTGGAAGACCTGATGACTTTTTTTGAAATTCCAGACACAAGCGAACATTTTAAAAACAATGCCAAATCTACCATCGCTGAAAATGAAGCAACATTTACTTTTAACGCCAGCGAAGTGCCAATTCAGACGCCACGAAATCGTTTTCCAGACGTTGAGACTTCCAAATCATCAACAGACTCGAGTACAATCGTACAAGAGAACACTCAAAGAGTTGATATACCAACCGTCAGAGCTACACCGAGAACTGAGGTATCAGCTGCAGACAATCTTGCGTGCAATTATCCTTTTCACAGTGATCCTGAAATACGAGCTGTTGAGTTGAAGGTTCGTCAAATTGCTGTGAAAGCTTATCAACGTGGAACTTTGCCGCTCCGAGTTGTAACAAGATTTCTAGAAGATGCCGACGATCATCGTGGTCGAATTCCTGGCGATAATGGACGAGAAAAATCTCGTCAAAAGCGCACCGAATTGCGTCGAGTGGAATTTCTTCAAGTCTTAATGGAGCTTGGATTTACATTGCTCTCGGATCAAGACAAAGAAGACGACCCCCATTATGAACCCAAAATGAACGATCATCTCTACGCACGGCAAATTGAAAGACTAGCACGGTACCGACAACAAATGAAGAGCAACCAGGATAAAGAGCATAAACAGTTGGTTCGAGCTATCACCAAGACAACAAAACAGCATTATTACGACAACCAAGAAGCTGAAGACAGTCTTCGTCGATTTGAAGACAAAAAGACAAAGTTGTTACATATCTTGTCGTATTACCGCGAAGGTCAAAAGAAATCGCTAGTTCATTCACTTCTTCGTCAACAAGTCACAACGTCCTTAACGTTATTCCCATCGTTCGGCGATCTCTTGTTTTTTGAACTTTCGTTACGAAATCCATATAATCACAACGATCGCTTTAAAGTCGAAATTCTGCTTCCTTCATCTCGAGACCCTGCAGTCATCTTGGACCTTGACATCGTACGAAATAGTGACGAATGGACATTTTATCGTGAGAATCTACCACTTGCTTTTGGTGTTATGGACTCAAGTGCTCATATCGAAGACGAAATGATTGATGACCAGAATGAAGTAGTTCTCGAACCTAACGATCATCTTCAAATTCCAATGCGTCTTCGATGGCTTGATATGACAGATCGAATTAGGAAACAAGGAGCCACAGTTCCCATTTCAATTGTCATTAAAAGCTGTTCACTTGGTCAAACAGTTGCCCTCTTTAATATTCAATTACACCCGCAACCATTTACGTGTCATCGTGTCCTGCGCTTTTCTCAACCTGCATCATCTATATGGCGCTGGAAATTGAAATATCCACGTGATAAATTTATTGTGTGTATGGATCCAAGTGTTGCTATGGAAGAACTACGTGGTGGACAAGAAGATTTGTTTAATCATGGCATTATGAGCTTCAAATGTCGCGTTGGGGACTATCCTGCACTAGAAACGTTCTTTATTGTACTATACGACGACAAGTATCATGCTCGGACGTATGAAGTATGGCAGGTTCAAATTCAATCGAAATTACGAGTAGATGTACATGCAATTTTCGGACAAAGTGTGCAGCATGAACTTGTGATTAAAAGTGACGAAATTCCAGCAAATCAGCACGTGAAGTGTTTTACACCAATGTATCACCATAAACTGATACAATTTCGACCTGCTCAAGTGTTTACACTAGTCCCTCAAGCATTAAATCGCATTGAATTTAATATTTGTGCAGTAGAATGTGGAGGAGAGTCACAAAAGGTGATTCTTGTTAATCTCGTGGATATTGAGACACACGAACTTGTTGGTGCGTGGAGCATTCATGTGACACTTGCGCTTCCAGTCATTACAAAGACATACGAATTGAACTTACCACTTGGTCGAGCTGTTCAAAAAAAGATTTCGTACTTAAATCCTTGGGATCAACCACAGACAATTCGACTGCGCTCTAGTGCACCAAATCTGTTAATACCCCGTGAATCTGAGGTACGATTGCCTAGTAATGGTCAAGCTTTCATACGCATTGCTTTTGCTGCTCGAGATCACTTGACTGCAGTTTCTCAAGCCATTTATCTGTTCATTAACGATAAACGTACCGATCAGAACGAAGAGTGTTTGCTGTTTCAGGTTACGTATGTATAACAGCTGTGGGTACATCCTTAATGTTCAAACGCCAGTCTATATAACAGGAGAGCCAGTCAATAATAAATTATCAGCTTCAAGGGAAGAAAAAAACGATTCATTTGAGAAAAATATCAATAGTTTAACTTAGATCAATGATGATTTCTTGAAATTAAAAGCCGGAAAAAGTCTCATTCTAGTAAATCAAGCTGATAAGAAACCTGGAAGCCATCGTCAATGAGCCGGATTCCTATAAATCATTTACATAAGTCTGATTCTGAGATATGTGATGTACGGAGAGTATAGAGGGAAGAAAAGAATCACCATCAAGATGAATCTTCGCTCATTTTCCGATCAGCTACCATACACACAGATTCGTTATGCGCAAAACATTCTTGCTCGTGGCTTTCGTTGTTTTTGCAGCTATAGCCGCTGAGATATCGGCCGAGACCAAAGATTCAAAGAGAAATGTTGGCTCCGAGCTCAAGATTGATAGTCAACGTTACCTCAAGATCAAGCCGACCGCTGATATCGGAAATGAAGAAAGGGGAGCTGTCGATAAAATTTTTGGAGCTCTAACCGAATTCTACAAGGACTTTGTAGCACTCATTAAGTCCAGGGCTATGCGACAGGCGCAGCGAATAATGGCAATCGTGAATGGAAACAGCAAGAAATCTGCTTAGTGAGACTAGTTAGAGTTGGTTTAATAGATTTTGATGAATATCACGTTTCTTTAGCCGAAAATTGAATATGAATCCAGTTGATGTAAAGAAGCGATTTTCCATTAATAACTAAGTCAGCTAAAAAATCAAACTGTCCGTGATTACCTACACTTTTCGACCAAAATGCTAGTGATGGTCATGATTTGTGCTCTCTTTGCTTCGTGCTTGCGAATGAATGATATGGATGCATAACGAATAGTGGTGGAACTGGACAGCAAGAATGATGCTAATTTGTGTTTTCGACGAAAATTGAATACACACCGTGCTATATACGACCTATTGATCCTAAGAATCTTCTAACCGTTCTTTTTGTAAATTGAGGCAAGCTTATTGCTAAAAAATGCAATTTATAAGCATCATCGTTATCATGCTCGCAATAAACGAGGCAGAGTCTGACAAACCTCTGTAGCTTTGATTCTATCTACATGAGCTATTTCTTGTAGTCGCCGAGGTTGTCATTGGTGCTCTGCTTGCGAACATGCACACCATGCACCCCCCAACCATGTGGGTTTTGTTCGACTGCGATAACGAAAACAACCACGAATCAAGTTTGTATAATGGCCCTTTAACGGTATTGAATGCTACGCCCTCGCTTAAGAGGAGAGATGGAACAAACGGGGACGGCTTTAGTACAGGTCGCACCTCCTCCTTAAATACGGTGACTGTAACCGCCTCTGTAAGAAGATCTGTTGTTATTGCTGATTGTGGTTCTACAACCCACCGTTAATTTACGATACCTTGCTCGCAACTTACGAGCTAGAAGGGGCCAACTTTCTCTACAGAAAGCGCAAGAGTCAGACCGACTCTTTACCGGATCATCATACCGTAATTACGGTTTCAATCTGTCTGAAGTCGCTCGCCATGCTGGTGCGGAGCTTCAACACGCCTATGCGTGCGAACTTTCTGCTCAAACTAAGAGCAAAAAAGCTCTGCAAGCACTATCTCGACCCACCGATAACCACTTACCAGATGTGGTATTCGTGCTTGGGGCAGTTGTGAATAGTGGAACACGTACCCTCCGTTAGAAATGCATTGAGTGGTGAAAGTGCCGCTGAGCTTATAACTCAGATCGCGCACTAAAAGAGAAATACACGATGCCTCACCCATTTATAGGCTTTACAAGACATATTCAGCGAAGCGGACATCTGTTTAAAGCGTCACCTTAAGCTCAATGTGCAAAGTACAAAGATTCTGAGATGACTTCAAGTTCCTACTGTTTACACCCTCTCTTCACTCCATGAGACTGCTATAACAGTAACCGAGATGACTTCAAGTTCCAACTGTTTACACCCTCTCTTCACTCCATGAGACTGCTATAACGGCAACCGAGCAAGAGCGTCTTACTCGTGTTAGGCTGGATGCCTTTCGCTTATGTGAAGCGCGCTCCCTGCATCATCTCAAATGAATTTATAGACCGATGTTGCACTAGGACGATGTGCTTCTACGATGTGGCGCAACTTTGTCGAAGTGAATCTCAACCCCCATGAGTTTCAGACTGAGGGTAACCTTTTCACTTTTTTGGTGCTGATCGCGGCAATAGTGCACCTGCAGACCCACCTAACGCTACAAGTGAAAGCAAGCCATTTCATTTTTTTCGAGTAGTGTCAGCGGAGGTCGATCCTCTCGCGGATACCTCGTGTTCATAGCGTTGCGCACATTGCGCATAACGCTCACTCTCATCGAAATCAGATTACTAGTTTTGTGACGAGGTGTGGCCGGGCTGATTTTATCATGTCGCCCCCCACCAAATCGTTTATGCAAAATGTATGAAGCTTGTAGAGGCATGCACTACATTATTTATAGCAAATTGATGAGTGGGGGCAACTCCCTCCACCACCATGGCCACTCCGCACCAGTGCTTTGGTGATCATCATAATTTCGACTGACCATCTGTTTGTTAGCGGCTAACATATTTAATCCGGCGCCGCGCACCTTGAACAATATGTCTCATAACTTCGCTGCAAAGCGCGGATTATATGATGACGCAATGACAACTGGCAACCCGTGCTGGCGAAACATTATTATTTGCATAGCTTGACTGTGTTCTATTGCCGCTGTCAGCAGCGAGATGAGCCATCTTACTGAGAGGGCTGACAAAGTCTACAAAACGGACATTACCCGTCTTTTAGATAATCGTCAAATATGATCATAGTCATGGCCTGCCAGCTCTCTGCCAAAACAGAAACGCTGGCCATATATGCCGCATTCAAGTAGGGATTGAGCCGTTAGCACATTTCACCAGGAGCAAATATGTGCTTACCCACTTATCCATGCTGAGCCACCAACACATAGCACCCACAAAGCAGTATGTCGTTTCTCTTCCAAGGTAGACCCCCACATGTGTTTCGAATAGAGTTCTGTACATGATATTCTTTTGCGGAGCGCCACTACGTGCTGAGTTCATGTTAACCAATACTGTAGTGCAACAAGCCTTGAGACAAGACATTGTGCTGCATGACTGCAACCGTGCGCTTTGATAAAAAATGACATCTGGGCTCTCAACTTGTGCTTCTACAGCTTTCAGCAGCACAACACATGTTAAGTTGACCCGTACGCTTTACGTATCTTATCAATTCGCGCCGTCATGCAACAATTTATGTGGACGGGTCGGGGCAAAAATGCATTAGCCAACACATCAAGCCGACCCGATTTATACCTAACCTGAATGATATACTCAGCAAAAAAGAATAACCATCTTGAGTTTTAGGTGAAATGCGCAATGACGACGTCGCGGTGAAAACGATGCATGACATGTTCTGTAATGATCTTCAATGGCTTGGAGCCATGCAGGTGAACCCTGAATTCGATGAGACGTTGTGATGAACTTCATAAGCAGGGTAGTACTTCTCAGCAGTATTTTAGCTGCCAAGACTCAAGTACGACCGCGCTTCATGTTCATTGGAAAATATTTGGAGTATAACGCACTCTATTGCGAAGACTGAAGCGTCACAGTTGCGGGGTGTCCATTCTGGACTCGGAAAAGCCAGCGTTGAGAGTGAATGAGGTTTTCTGTCGCAGCCTTAAATACTGACTACTCTGCCGCACCCCAACAGCACATAATATTATAAATAATTGCGAGAGATTATGCCATCTCGACATAGTTTGTCCTATTTTGCCCAAGTAGTTGACCAGGCCAAGCCACTTCATCAAGCTTCTTCAGGGTAGAGTCACTGGTCATTCTACAATGGTCTTCATCCTTGTGAGATTGCCTGCAGACTCTTACTCTGTATGGAGCGACCCGATAGGGATGATGTCGACGAATACGCAATTGTCCATATCGTGTCCATATCGTGACTGGCTTTTTAGAGCGCATACACTCGAGTACCGCTCGCACATGCTCTGTTAAAAAGTTGACTTTCCGTGCTCTGCACTATTATACACAAATATGCTGTTAAAATAGAATTGTGCGTAGCCAGCCTGTGGCCAGACAGCTATCACCTGGCGATTGAATGTTAGTGGTGAGTTTAACAGTCTCGGCAGCATAACCAGCTATTCACAGAGCATCCCGCATGGTATACTCATCGCAGCGAGAGGAGATCGCTGGTCCTCATCAGCGGTTGATGATGAACTTCCAAAAGGTTGAGGCACTGAACATAGCGCAGCCGACCATACTGTTTTTCAGCTGATCCTTTCTCAGTATATGCGAAACACCGTATTTGTGAATGCATCTAGCTTATTTTAAGCACGCACAATTCGCAACTTACCTTTATCCTTTCTAATACCGAAGAGTGAAGAAATTACCATCTCTTACCAATCCGCTTTGTGCTTTGCACGGAAAAAGGCGACTCTCACAACACACTATCCCCGTGGTAAGAGGCATTGCCGTCTTACGAAATTATTTGTCTGGACTTCACAAAGAGCGGGATGATTAAATTAACCCGCAAAAACGTTGGGCTGTAAGTACCACCCCGCTTAATATTATCCCTTCTTTATGTTAGGGTATGGACCACGACCTTCACTAGACAAACAGAACCAAGAGGCCCCAAATGGCTACTGGTATCGGCTATATCTTGCGAGTGGTTCGTCGTCCGGGAGCCCGACTCTTAGCCGAGAGCAAAGGGCGCACACAAAATTCGAATATTTCATCCAATCTCAATGAAACATCGGAGCAGGAGGGCTTGATGCCAGCCACACTCATTTGAAGACCCTTGATGAAGATGGTAATCGCTACTGATTAGACACCTTTGCAGCGATTATCATTGCTAACTCAGATACCGTCCGCTAGTTCCCGCCTATCCTGATGGATAAACAAGGCGCCTTGACCAAAGTCGATACGCCTAACATGGCAGTGAAAACAACGGCGACAGCTATCGCTTTAGATCGTTCTTCTTCTCATATACCTTTCTTACTGAGGTAGTTCACGTTAGTGTCCACTTCCGTGCGCAACCTCCTAGCTTGGAGAACGCAATTTGACGCACTGTGACTCAGCTTGATGCAAGGCCAGATCCACGGCTATCTCAATTTCGTTAATTCAGATGGGGAGATTGCCTTCGCTCTGGTTCTTAAAGGCCAGAACGCTTAACGATTGTGACATTAGTGATGGGTAATGTATGTTCCGTCATTGACATCTGTGGGGTGTGCCTCACCAGTGCATTAAAAAAATTGGTGAGAATTCTGGACGAGCAAATATTGCATATGGGCCATTGGTCAACAGTTGTCTGGTCCATTTGGGACACAAGAACGACATCAGCTTGATGATCTGGTCTTTTAGTTTTGGCTACAAGTAATCAAACATCGCGAGAGCAGCGAGGTACCCGTTTGCAGCAAGCCCCAAAAAAATATTTCGTCGATGGACGGAGTCCGAGACTAGTGCAATGAAAAGGCTAGCGCATCCTTTTTGGGCAACGGCTACTGCGCGATCGCCAGGTGGGGTGATTTTGTTTGGTCGGGCTCGAGCATTCTTTGGGCCCGTCCTAATTGCAGAAAGTGGAAAAAAACCGGTGCAGTGGTTACTCGTGAGATGGTCATTTTTGCACAATGTCTTGAAAAGACGAAATAATTGTTAATGGGCATCAAGTTGATCTGCAATTTAGTGGGGGATGTAACGGCAAAAATCCTAAATGATGTACGTACGAATTAAACTACTGTCTTTTGAACCGATAGCGAAGCTCAGAGCTAACGCAGCGGAGTACCGTAACGGGAAAAGTACTGTACTGCCTTGACCTTATCCTCATATGAACAGCTGAATTAGGATTTACGTTGCGCTTTCCTTAGCTGTAAGAACTCATAATCCCATATTATCAAAAACTCATGAAATCTCCATAGTGTTTGTTTCTGTTGATGCTTTGGGAAATTATGAACAAGCGCTTTAGTGCGGACACAAAGCTACAAAAGCTTCGATGCAAACGTGGGATTGCTCAAATTCGATAGCAATAATAGTGTTAGGCGCCAAGAGCAGGGAGCGGCAGTTTACCTAAAATCAGAATCAGACTGGAAAACACCACTCTTTGACCTTGTATACAACTCTCCTTATCTGAAGTGAGATAAAAAAATAACAGCTGTAAACGTGTGTTTCTTATGCCAGTGCCGATGTAAATTGTAAGCGACTGAGAGTTGTAGTCTCCCATGCAAGATACGGTGGAGTTTAAAGGCTAGGGTCATAGCCTTGTGACGCATTCTTTGATTCCGGGAAGCAGATCAATTTCAGAGTGTACTCCCAGATCCGGGGGCAACATACGGTGTGGGTCTCGTAGCATCACGTCGTGATATTCCCCAAACAAAGAATAAATAGAATTCGTGGGATTCTTTACGATAACCATCTCACTCTTTGCAGTCAGTCTTCACGATTTTTATCACTGAATGACAAGCCACCACGGATTATCCTCCGCCGGTACCAACCATACCATTTCGGTGACTTTGCTATCTTCCATTCCATTACATCGATCCCTTGAGAATATACCTATAGAGCAATGAGATCTTCTATTGGTGGTACTGAGATGGACTTGCAACCCCTAGGACTTACCCGCATTAAATATTCCTTGTTTCCACAACCCTGTGGAGATTCACTGCTCCGCACGGTTGCGGTTTTGTCTTCTAGCAGAGGTGGGTTCATGACTCACAGAAGCTCCACCAGGAGACATTCGCGTAGCGATCAAGGCCTTCGCCCCCCAGTTGATCCACGGCTCATGGTGTTCCAGGCATAACACACCAAGGATGAGGTCATACCTTAAATCCAAGACTAAGACTCGGCAGCGTTCCACGCTATCAAAGTCATGAATTTTGACACTGAGGTCCACAGGGACCTTCGGCGCCGTGACACATGTCTCCGTCGCTAAGCGAACAGTGACGATGTCACTCAACCGCGCCTCAGCATCTCAGCCTATAGCTAACTTTCTTCTATCGTGGAGCATCGAGCATAATTGCCCGACGCCTCGGAGTCGAACATGATCGCCCATGGCCTCTCAAACCCCTCCACGGTCGCTTCCATGACCAGCAAGCCCGGGTTTCATACACTTTCGTGTTCAAAGGCACGGAGCTCTTAGGTGCTGGGCCTGCTGACCTCTACCTCCTTGAGGCTCAACAAAACGCAGTTCTTCCCCAGTGGGGCGTCCCGCACGTACTGGGTGTTGTCGTTTCCTCGCGACAAACCAGAAGTCTGGTATGAAGCGAGACGTCGGTTTGATGAACCTTGACGCGCCTTGCGCAAGGACAACCAGTCCAAAGGTGACGGGTATCCGCACAGACAAAACACCGTCGGGTGTTCGAATGCTGCTCGGCAGCTCGGACCTCTGCTCCTCGTCCTCAGCATAACTGAGAAGCTGAGATCCGTCGGATCACGACCATTCGACGAGCTGCTAGAGTGTGCATTCTAGGTAAGTCGTGCCGACTTGAAGTTTAATTCGGTATTCAATGCCACATTCACTGCTATTTCAAACCAAAACGGGTGCCACGTAATACTTTCATTCTGGCCACGCCAGTGCGGAGGCGCTTACTGTGACCGCATCAGGAAGAGGATCGGCTGCCAGACCGGCAATGCGAGTTCGCAACTTTGGAAACAGTCCACCAAATTCTTGTTGCCCTGTCGGGCGGCAAGGAAGCTCGATCGCACGCGATATGCCTGGTTACGGGGCACGAAAACTCGTAAAAGCTGAAGCTTCAGCCTTGTCCAGGAGGGAAACGCCGCTTTGACCAATGTGCCGCACGTCAGTGCCCATTCTCGCGCTCGACCCCCGAGCATGGAGATAGCTAGCGCCACGCGCTGTTGCTAGGTTTGGAGCATGACGGATGCCATAGCCATCTCGACCTCTCTCACCCAGATCAGAAGATTCGATCCATCCTTACCCTCGAAGGTCTTAAATCTCACCACGGCCTGGGTCGGGAGGAGTCATTCGTCGTCGACGGTGGCGTCATGGACGCCGTCTATGCCGACATCTTTTGCTGAGGTTCTCTAGCAGAGCATTTTCATTGCTTGAGAATGCCTCTAGGCGCACGCTTACCGCTTCAGGTCCTTGTGAAGCGAGGCGTTGGATCCCCCACATGCATCAGCTTTTTAAGCCCGTCTTGCATGCCCTGGGGCAAATAAGAGAATCGATCCATCCTCACGGAGGATCAGTCGTAACAACTCAGGTGGAGATTGATTGAGTACAAGAGCTACCAAGCTTCCGTAGCTCTTTTGCTTATAGAAATCTTGGTTAAGGTCGGTCACCTTTGTTCTCGGCTAGAACCGGTACGAGTTTAGAGGGTCGCAATCCGCTTACTCCAAGAGTAAGTATAACGCTAACTATTCATAAGGTAACAAGTTTTTATTTGCGGCAAAGCCGCCTATATCTAAATCTATAGGATTTCCTCATTAAATACTAAAACCTAATTGAAAGTATAGCTACTTGCTCTTTCAGTCACGTACTGACTACTTGTTTAAGTGTAGTCACACCAATGTATTGTCACAGCATCTTGTAACCCACAGCATCTTGTGTGACTCGCACTCTTTATACCAGGGCACGTGAGACCCCATTAGCAGTATTACCGACAGCAGCTAGATGAACTTTTTGCTCAGACAAATAATACAATCCATAATGACAGTATTATCGGTTGTGGTTTTTTGAGAGACCGAACGGAATGTTCACATTATTGATCTGCCAACACTGCGTGGCTACAAGTAGGCTGGTCAAAGACCCTTACCATGGTTTTAACAAATCCTTACCCACTCATACACTTGAGCCACCAATACTTACAGTTCTTATAATGCGGTTTCCGACACGTTTATATTCAAGTGAGACATCGTTGAAATATGACAGGACTTATAATTTGTCAAATCATAAAAAAGATACAGCCGAGCGCTTCAAAAATGCTGTATTCGGGCCATTCCCCACGTATTTCGGTGACACAGCACATGCGCAAAGTAACCATATGTTGCACGTATCACATATCAATCATAAATCTATACGTCGTAAAGCGTGACAAATCATATTATGGCGCGGGCACTGGACCCGGAAGGTCAACGTGCTGGATATCGGAGTATCCGAGTTGTCGAACACCGAAGGTGTATTGAACAAGAGTCCCGAGCATGGTTCGCGGAATGAACGTCGAGTGGCACGTTACTCACCGAGTGCTGCTTAGAAATTGGAGCAGTCACTGCATGCCATGCGTGGCATGGTCAGCCAAGGGCCGATAGTGATTCAGGTGGAGTAGCACGCAGTCCACGGGCACTGCTCACGTTTCGAAGAAGTCGCTGCATGCCACTAGTGGCATGGTCGGACGCGGTCCGAGGCATCTTGAGCAAGACCCTGCAGATGCGCGTGGTGTGGCATGTTATCCATTGGACGAAGACTGCAGAGCTAGCAGCTCTTCGGCGGATGTTGTTGATAACATCGAGGCTCCGGTAGAGCAGAAAGTGGGGCTAATACTGGACGACGCTGAGTACTTATCTCGCCGAGACGTGTGAAGAGGCGACAGCGACGCCGTATGCTATGCTATCTACCGTAGACGATAGCGCACAGCTATACACCCTCGTCAACGGTATGATGGAGAAGGGAGACGGCGACGCCACCCTCAAGGCTATTCCCGCGGTGGATGCTCTTTTTGAGCTAGTCGAGATGTCTTACTAAGAGTTTGGCGGTGCCTTATAGACAGGCGACTTAGCCGAAGTGGTCATTATACGACCAGAAGTGGAGACCGACTCGTCGTCGTTTCTGGATGAAGCTGTTTGATCCTTAAGAATTCCTCAAATCCGTAATATTCTTTGAGTTTCAAGACATCGTTCCCAAAGACCCGCCGTTGGTCCTACATCCGGACCGAGGTGTGCGTAATGAGATCGACCTGGTTTCGGGAATCAAATACTGCTTAACACGCCGCTGGCCCCTGTCCAAGGAGCAGTGCGACGTCATTGGTGCCTTCGTCCGTGCGAAGCACGACACAGGAATGGTGCGTGACAGCAAGGCTCCCCATTCGACACCCACGTTTTGTGTCAGGAAACCGAACGGCAAGTGATGTATCATCCACGCTCACAATAAGGTCTTCGCTGCCACCATTCCGACACAGACGCCGATTTCAGAAAGGATGTTCTTCAGAACAACACGGTTGGATGTACAAAGTATAGTGCGTTCGACTTTGTCGATGGGTATTATCAATCGCTCATGAGAGCAAGTGGTATTCCGCTGACATCGGTCAGTACTTCGAGCGGCATGCTCTAGGAGTGGCTGGTGAAACCCCAAGAGCTATCAGATGCATCAGCAACATTTAATCGTCTTGTGACGCATTTTTTCGAGCCCCACCGGGCGTATGCACTGACATACTTCGACGACATTTTCGTCCACAGTCGTGAGGAGCACAGGAGGACGGATGAAGAGAACTGCATCGTCCACTCAAGAGTTAAGCTCGGGTGCATGCGTACAAATAAGCGATATGTTAATGCAGATAAATGAATCTTCGACGACAAAGAAATATCGTTTCTAGGCTGCTTCATCAGGAAGTGTGGCCTCCGAGCGGATCCCACTAAGGTCGAGGCCTTTGCGGACTAGCCGATTCCAAAAAAACAAAAGTGGCCTGGCCTCGCCAGCTACTTGCACAAATACAGCGAGAACTAGGCAGAAAAGACACGGCCATCGTTAAATCTCATTAAGAAGGATACGGAATGGTGTTGGGACACCAAGCATCGGTAGGCCTTTGACGGGGTCAAAGACATCTTTCTTTATGCACCACTAGTGGTATTGTCAGACCCTTTCAGTGTTGTTTGTGAGGCTTAAGACTTTTCCATCGGCTGTACACTGCTGCAAGCAGACGCCGAGGGGCGAGATCGGGTGATTGCGTTCGAATATCGCCAGCTCAAGGCTGCAGAGAAGAAATACTCAGTTCACGACAAGGAATCACTTGCGATGAAGCATGCGCTTGTCTAGTTCAGGCTTGGCTCAAAGCCGTTTGTGATCTACACAGATCACACGTCATTACGCACTGCGATTCAGTCGCCTCAACTCTCGCAGAAGATGGCCAGGTGGCTTCCATTTTTCGCAGAATATAACTTCGAGGTAAATTATAAGCCAGGGTGCTTTGGCTGATGCGTTGTCACGTAGACCGACTTATAAGCTTGCTCATGCTCCGACGGTGACGTCGTCAGTGACGAACCTGATCCGCGTCGCATACGCGGGTGATAGTAGCTGCTACAGGCTATCGGAAGCAAGGAGTTTGAATACTCGGACAAAGCATTGTCAGCGCGATTGCGCGCACGGTTACATCGATATTCGTAGAATAACGGGTTGCTGTAGTATAGAACCAGTTCGACGGATACGCCACAAATTGTGGTTCCTCACAGTGATAATTTGAATGCCGTATCCTCTATGAGGTCCACGACACCCCACTCAGTGGTCATCTTGGTCGTGAGAAGTGTGAACTGCCACTATTGGTGGTCCAAGCTGTACAAAAAATGGACGAGCACATATGAGCGGACATATGAGACGCGTCCAAGGATAAAGTCCTCTCCAAATGCGGCGGCGTCACTGGTCACTGGCCAGTTCACCGGTAATCTATACAAAAAATGGACGAGCACATATGTGCAAACGTGTGAGACGTGTCCAAGGATAAAATCCTCTCCAAGTTCGGCGGCGTCACTGGCCAGTTCACCGGCAGTCCGAAAGTATGAACTTTGTGTTTGGCCTGCCGAAGAAATCGGCGGGGGACACTGGTCTTTCTGGACCATTTGAGCATGATGGCTCATCGTGCGGCAGTGCCGGACACTATTGACGGTGTGGGTACAGCGACGCTGTTTGTCGATCGTGTCTTTCGACAAAATGGACCCCCGGAGTGAATTGTCTCTGATAGAGACCCACGCTTCATTGGGAAGTTTTAGTCTACGGTCTACAGTGTGCTGGGCACCAAGTTGACTATGTCAACAGCGGACCATCCACAGACCGATGGTCAGACTGAGTACGTGAATCGCGTCGTTGAAGACGTTCTTTGCAGCGTCTGCGCTGAGACGCCTAAGCACTGGAGCGCATGTTGCCACTCGTAAAGTTCGCCCCGAACAATGCAGTGCATTCTTCTACCGGCTACACGCCGTTCTACGGGAACGGGCTAGTTAATCTTCGCGCCCCGCTGACGCCGCCATACCATGGCTCAGAGCTTGGTGGGGGAGAAATAGCCGAACGGCTAGCTTATGTCAGCCCCTCAGTGTCCGTAAAGAAGTTGACGACTTTTATTATACCAGACTGAGTGTCCCACAACACGTTTGCGGTGCGATGGCTGAAAGCCAAGACATGCAGAACGAATATGCAGATGGAAGGAGCAGAAAAATATATGAAAACTTTGATGCGGAGACTTGGTTTCACTGAGCGCTAAAAACCTTCCTACACATACAGCCTCTGCTGCCCTTAAGGCAAAGCTTCGTCCACGATGTATCGAACTTTCAAGGTTGTGGCCAAGCAAAACGTATACGCTAACCTTCCGAAACGGAAGCGCACCCACCCGGTGTTTTGACGGGTTTGCTCATGCCGTACCGGGATCCGGCGCAAGTGAACGCGGAAGCGTTGGAGCCGGAGCGGCGCCCACAGGCGCTCGACCACCCAGAAGCTGGACCAGCAACTGGTTTTGAGCACGGAGTGCAATGATCTCCATTTCCGACGGCGAAAAGCCTTTTACCTTCAAATGAAGCGACGCAGTCGTCTGCTTAACGGCTAGGAGCCGCTCCGACAGAGCGCGATAGTCCTCAACGTGAGGCATCCGGTGCACAACGTGCTCCAAGCTCTCTAGGTCTTCCGCCCAGCGGTATGCGATCTCAGCATGACAGTGGACTCCCGATCGCGAGGGACCTCATGTCGAAAAGCCCGAAAAGCATCGCATGTCACCAGACGGCGATCGACTAGTCGTCATCGTCCACCGCCGAAGATTCTCGGCGAGAATGGTGGTGTCCACGACACGTGGGACGTCTTGTGAATCGACGTCGTCGCCAGAGTCAAACCCAGTATCTTGTAACACTCGTGGGAGTTTGAAGTGCCACTTCGGCAAGACTGCCCAGACGTCGTGGACGCTTATGATCAGACGGATCACGACGTTCCGTGCCGTCATACGCCCCTCGCTTCTCGGCAATAGCCAGGGAAGCTGACGGGCCATGAGCAGCTTCAGTTATGGCTCTGAGCTGCTGTGATCGCAGACTCACCCAGCAGACTCACCCGTGTGAGAGACCGCAAAGCTCGCAGACTCACCCGTGTGAGAGACCGCAAAGCTCGCGGGAGCGTGCTGGGTTAGTCGCAGGGTGACGATCCGACGGAAGTCGGTGACGCGCCTTGAATTTGACAAACTCAAACCGAAGATGTCATTCCATGCGCGTTGTGGCACAACTGGTAGCTATACAGCTAGAAAATTTTCTGGTGCCGCTGCACTCATCGCTCAATAGCCCTTTGTTTTCTGCAGTGGTTTTGCCAGGGAAAGCACCACAAGAATCGTCCGCATCATGGGTACAGTAGCGTCTCCTCTTCGAGCACGAAGTCGCGTGCGGCACATATCCACCAGGGTTTCTTGAGGAAACAAGAAGTGAGCTCGGAGAGCTTTCCATTCGTAAAGCTCATCTTGCGTGGTGGTCCGGGTCCCGATCACGTAGACGCCCAACGATAGGGTGATCGTGTCCTTCGCTTCTGTAGCGGAATAGCCGAGCGAGAGCCGTATTCCACACGAGGGTCAAAGACCGACCGTGCAAACGCGCGCATGGGAGCTGCCCTGCGGACAGCATCCAGCTGCTGCTTCTGTGCCTCGTCGAGGTCACTAATAATGACACCCCTTCCCCCGAAGTTTGAGAGGTCGGGAATCGGACACAGCGTCCACATGGGTCGAGCAGGCTCACGTCGCGCCGCTGCGAACATCGCCCTCTCCTTCTTCCCATCCTAGGAAAGGAGTCACCAACTCGTAGTTGACTTCCTCACAATCCTCGACGAGGTAATCCATCGTCGGTGGCGGGCGCGGTGCGCGGTCGGGAGTAAACATCGCGTCTGTGTTCGAAGTCGTGCGACTGCTGCGCGGTACTCAGTTACCGAGAGATTGGGTTGCGCTTTCCTAAAAGCCGCGGACGTGCTGTCCGAGGTTTCACCGCGTGTGGGAAACGAAGAAGGGTTCTGCCCGCGGGTGTTTTCCGAACCAGCGAGGCTGGGGGTTCTTCTGTGCTCTCGACGCAGGGCTCATTCAGCAAAGAAAACCGTGGTGTTCTAGACACGCAAACCTCGCTCAAGACGACAAATGAATGTGAACTGTAGGTGTTGATGGGGGGAGTGATACGGCCCACACAATGGTGTGGGTTGCAAAAGACGGTGTGACCACAAAATGGTTTGGATACGCTTATACAAGAAGTCAGTACGTGGCTGGAAAGCCAGTAGTTACACATTCAATTGGGGTTTTACTAAATCGATAGAACACCCTATAGATTTAGATATAGGCGGCTTTGCCGCAAACAAAACCGAGAAATGTCTTTACGTTTTAACAGAAGAGCTAATTAGCCTTAGGTTAAGGTTGTAATTACTTTTGGAGTAACTGGATTGCGATCCGCTACACTCGTATTGGTTATAAGTTGAGAACGAACGTCACCAAGCTTCATGAAGCTTCCTCTAAACGAATGAGCTATGGCAGTCCCGCTGCAGTTTGAGTCGAAGATCTTTCGTACAAGGGCATTTTTATCCGGGTGTGATCTCTTAGTGTTGTTTGAACGGCACATACGACATTGACTACGACGATGGTGAGAAGAAGAATCTCTTTTCTTCTCTAAACGTCACACAGAGATTTCAGCTACCGGAACTCACATGCGAGGATTAAGTTCTCTCAAGGGCAAAATGCTGGTAGCTAACCGATCCGTTTTGGGACCGAGTTTCGTACTCCTCGTTACACTATTAGGCTTTTTCGGTCAGTGGGACCTCCTCCCACCCAACTGTCACACACCCAATTGGGGGCTTGGCAGGGCAGTCGCACCACAGGGATGTGATTGCTCATCCACTTTATCTCCGGCGTCCTCGATTCATATCCAATAGGTATCGAACCAGGTACCTCCCAGTCCCAGACCAAGTTACAAACCACTTGAGCCAGAGATCGGTCTCTAAACCTGGCAGAGCAGACAAGATATGATTTCAGCCTAATGGCAACCCCGTCGATGCTCACACCGATTTATACCTTGGCTCTGTCATCATATCTCGGTCTGATATTCCAATCTTCACATTCTTCATTTGCGCAGTCGATTGATTACATATACAGCATACCAGTCCAACTACACCCTCGTCTTCTTTAAGAAATTAGCAGCATCACGATATCGAGTGTATATTCTATACAACCAAATAGTCTTACTCAAGCCCACAAAGACACCACAATGTGAAGTTGACTGCGTTATTCTCTTTCCGTTGCATAACATCCAGTGTGATAGCGAATATAAAGTGGACCGGCAGCACTCTACATTAATTCTAGCAGCTTGGTGAATTGAATGTAGATCAGTGTGTCGATAGATCACCTTGGTAGATAATACGCTGGCTTTGTCGAGACAGTAGCATCAGCGAATGCTGTAATTTATTAATGGAACTTGCCGTATTAAGTTGATCTCTTAAGAAATTTTGCATTAATAATCTAACCTTACTACAACTATTATTATGCGTATCAATAGTTTCGCGGATATTTGCATTCCGCATCCACAAAACTTCGATCATGGACACTTCGCTATGGGAGCATCAACGAGAGATCGTGGCAGTAGCGCGCCACCGCAGCGTGCTGGTGAGTAGCTCTCAGTCGGTGGGCAAGACATTTGCAAGCTGCACATTGCTTTGCGAGTCCGCAGCCTCTAGTCCACAGCTTCACGCTCTAGCAATTGCCGCATCGCCTTTAGGTCGCTTAACTTTACAGACGCAGCTAGCGAGAATGTGTGGATTCCGTGTGCTTTGTAGTGATGCAGAGAAGTCAAGTTTGTGGATAGAGGACGGTGCATTCGCCCGGAATCAATTTCAAGCTGCTCGCGGCCAGATCGCGGTCTTGTCACCCCTGGTGCTTCAAGAAGCGCTGCGCAAAGGCATCTTGACGCTTGCAAGTGTAGATTTTCTTGTTGTTGAAAATTGGGATCTTGTCCATGCCGAGTTGCCATCGTTTTTTAGGCTTCTGACGGACCTTATAGAAGAGTTACCGACCGCCACGACGCTACGAATCTTTGCGACGTCACGGCTGCCAGCGTCTAAGATGGACTGGAACCCAGTGACAAATCCATTGCTTCGCCATATACACGTATTAAATGTGCTGCCAGTTTTGCCCTCTACGTCTGCTGAGCCAGCATTTCCACCATTACATTGCGAAGTGTTCAAATCTTTGAAAAAAGATGATGCAGTCTGTGTAAGGGATTTTTTACTCGGTGAAAACTCTAAAAAAGTCGATTTGCTACGTATCTTTCGATTAGAGCTTGAGCTGGGAAATTCCGCCGCGATATACGATGAGCGCAAAAAACAGGACAAGGTTAATCGTTTCATTCAGGATGCTGAAGCGGTAAAAGAACATCTGGGAAAATGGTGTTTGTGGAAGTTTATCGAGCTGGAACTGCAGGCAAATTTACAGGCGTGCATTGTACTCGACCCGGACAATGTAAATAGTCGTAAGAAACGCAAACAAGACGATGAAAACGATGAGATGGATGAAAAAATAGCAAAGTGTGACTCAATGAGTGATTCAGAAGGTGAAGAGGTCGAGGAAGACGCAAGTGAACTGGGGAGGTCAGAAACTGGCAGTAGCATTAGCAACGTCAGCAAATTGGCTGGAACGAAAACTGAACGGCTAATTGAACGATTTATTGGGGTTGATGTGGAGCTGGAAGAGCGCACTAAGGAAAAAATTCGCCCGGTATTGAAAGTGTTGTCTTGGCTATCTGCACAAGCAAAAATTTGTGGGACGCATGAGGCGACACCGCGGCTATTAAAGAGCGCTGAGATAGTGCGAAATCGTTTTAGTAATGCCATAGGGAAGCAGGATGTCCGAGCTTGGGTGTTTCTTGAACGACGGTGTCACTGCCGCGTCGTAGCTGAGTACTTGACAGCTTTACTGTCCGATTTAAACTTGCCACCTAGTTGCTGCATGCTTGGCAGTAGCAACGCTCGTATATCTGGAGCGTTGCGCTTCTCCTCGTTTCTGAAAGTGATGCAAATGTTTACTAGCTACAAAACAAAAATAATGGTGACCACCTCAGTTTCGAATAGCTCGCAGAAAATGCGCATGGCTCCACCTCCTTGTGATCTTGTGGTTATAATGAATGAATTGCTGGAACCCAACAAGTTATACGAATTTTGCAAACGCGCAGATAACTCGAAAGGCTTAATTAAATACATTACGGAGGACACGATGCTGGCTCGGAAAAACTTTGAAGGACTCGTTCGTAAAATGCAGGAATTTATTCAGCTGGAGAATGAAAATATCCAAGCTAATACCACTACTACTCATGCAGCAGCAAGTCATGATTGCAGCAGCATTCAGAGATTCTCCTCTCAGTCTACACCAGACTCAGCGGATTCTACATTGGCGTCACTGGAAGTCGAAAGGCGACGTTCGATGATTTTAAAACGAGCACAATCTGTTACAAACCAATACGAAATTGTCAATCATGACACTAAAGCGATAATGAATGTGGCAAATAGCGTATCGTGCTTAAGTAAATTTTGTGATACGCTTCCTGGCTTGGACACGTACGACCGCCGCCCACAGTATATTATCAGGCGAATTTCTATTGTGAATCGCATGGCTCCGTCACTGAAAAAGGCAAAAAAGAAGCTTTTGAAGTATAATGCAAAGCTGACTGACAAGATTGACGATCTTAAAAGCGAGGCAAACCAGCGAGCTAGAGATAAGAGCGGAGGCAAAATCTCTAATGGTGAAGATGAAACCGATATCGTGCAGGACACGCGATTTCAATATTCTGCTACACTCAAACTACCAGGTGCCCTCGGCATTAAGAAACAGCTTCATTCGCATCAAGTTTCAAGTCTAGAAGAAGCCAAGGGTATTGTCGCTTTCAAAGCCGTTCAAGAACTGCTCAAAAAGGGGTTGTTGGACCGATACTTCCGGTCCAAACTTCTGGATGACCAAATAAGTACTATTCATGAAGATGACGGACAGCCCGAAATGAGCAACAGCGAGTGCACTACCGATGATACGATTGTTCTTGGAGAGAAAGAAGATATAGCAACTCTTCAGCCTCAGCTGAAAGATCTTTCGACACAGTCATCCTATGACTTACCACCAGTAAGTGCGCGTGAGTTGAGTCTACGCCCTATTCGGAGCCTTTCGCAAGAAGCTGCTAGTTGCATTGAAGAAGGAGAAGAGTGGTCAACTACAATGTGTTTATACGGACTAAGTGGTGCAAATTACGCTATCTTGGCGACTAACGAGTTATATACTGGAAACACTAATACGGGCTGGCGCTACGACTTCGCAATAAGTGGCGTGATGTCGCCTGAAATCCAGCCGATTACTTTAGCAAAGCAACCCATAAAGCTTACATTAACGAAGCAGGAGCTTCAAGAAGTGCTACACTTTCATTTAGTAGTCATGCGGCTTGTCTGTATGGGAGTACAAGACGCAGTGCGTGACGTAGACGCTGCGAGTGAAAATGTGTGGAATGAATTCTCGGAACAAAATGACAAGGGGTATCTGGTTGTACCAAGCGTATCGGACGAATCGAAGCAATCGACAACGGTGTCACTGGACTGGGTTTGTGTCCGTGATATTATTGGAAAACCATTACTTGAGCCCTTATGGCCATTGCCTACCAGTTGCGCTAAGGATAATGAAATTACTGAGTGGATTTGCGTACCAACGCATCGCCTAAACGTCAGCTACGTTGTACAAGAATTATCGAATCGTACTGTTGATGATATCCGCAAAGAATATCTGGCAGATGATCAAAGTTGGGTGACTCACCTCAAAAAAGGAAAGTCAACGCCTGGAAATCCAATTCTTGGTCGTTGGCATACTCGTCAACAGCTCGAAGAAGCCGATTCGGACCAGCCGCTAATTTATGGCATACAAACCCCTCCCATTGTACCTATTATTCGCAGAGTTATGCAGCGTAATAACGAAGAAGAAAGTATTGCACAAATGAAAGCTAAATTCAATGAACGCTATCTAATCCCGCAGTACACATCGCGATTGCGGCTTTCGAAAACTCGTTTCTTCGACGCGATGGGGCTAGTTCCACTTTTGTTTGAGTTTGAACGCAAATGTCAAATCTCCCACCTCATGGGAAAAATTGGTTTGGAGCTCGACATGTCATTGCTAGATGACGCGACTACAAAACCTGCATATGAGCGCTTGGAAATACTAGGGGACACCTTTCTCAAACTTGAGACCTCGTGGTATATGTATGCGCAGCATAAAGATATTATTCAGGAGGGGCAACTTACGCAGCTTCGTCGGGATATAATTCGTAATGACCGACTTAACGAATTTGCACTCGCAGCTCGTTTGCATCACTACATCATGTACCCAGCCGAAGTAGAACAGCATCCTTTTCAGTGTTGGAAGCCATCGTGTATGGGTAAGACGCCTGAGCCGGTAATAGCACCAGCAAAGTGGATCGCTGATGTTCTTGAAGCTATTACTGGCGCATATTTGGTCGGTCAAGGAGAAAAGGGTGCTCGCTATTTTCTTAAATGGATTGGAGTTAGCGTCCTCGAAAATCCATCTTTCACCTTCGCACGGCCATTTTATCCGGATTGTTTTCCCAACGAACTATACGATGCGACAATGACGTCACACGGAGGAGAGCAGCATCTTTTAAGCATTAACATCAGAGCACCACAATTTGAAGACCTCCCAAAGCGACTTGCGCTTCTCCAGCAGCGTTTAAAGTACACTTTTTGTAACAAACGCCTTTTGTTGGAGGCTGTTACGCACCCGTCAGTTGGTCAGCTTGTCTTGCATATCGACCAAATGGTTGCTAGTGAAGCTGATGAGGTTATGGATAACAACAGTAATGAGATGAAATCGCGAACACAGAAAAATAAAAAAATGGTATGGAAGGGCAACTACGAGCGGCTGGAGTACCTGGGCGACGCGTTGATCGAGTATTTAACGCTGTCATACGCCTTTTTGATGTACGATAAATGGCTTCCAGGGTCACTATCGCAGTGGAAGAGTGCAACGGTATCGAACGATGCGCTAGGTAAAACAGCGCTGGCATGTTTTGGTGTCGATGAGTGCATCTTTGCTGGAGCCGTTCGGATCGACCGAGAGACAATGGATCGCGTTTCCAATATTGAACGAAAGTACGCACGGTTTGAAACAAATACAGGTTTGAGTCCTGCATTCGAAGCCGTCGACGTAACACGAAAAGTTAAGACAAAGGGCCAAAGTGTTCCAAACGGTGGCAACAATCACTCGCTGCCTAAGATGTTTGCAGACGTGTTTGAAGCGCTTGTTGCAGCTGTGTTCTTAGACTCCGGACGAGATCTGCAGCTTGTCCGTGATGTGTTCATGGGGCCACTACTAGACACTGTGGGAGAAGATGCATACGCTTATGTTTGTCATGAAAGTGGATTAGCAATCGGCAATGATGGTGATGAGTTGATGGAAGACTTAATGTTTTCGAGTGATGACGAAGACGAATGAAGATACGATTACCCTTCTCAGGTCAAAACAAATAGTTCATTTTCTCAGGGTCTCTCTACTTTTTCAAACGGATTGACCAAGAGGTTTCCAAAGTTGACAGGTGTATCAACAACATCAGCATCTAATCGTACTCATTTTCTTGGTACTGAAATTTACTGCAGCTTGTCAAGAATACGCAAACCCTGTTCATCGTACTCTTTTTTAAGCAACCAAAATGCATCATTGTCCTTCATGACATCAGCGAGCACACTACCACCTTGGAATACCAAGTGTTTGCGACGAGGAGGGTCATTAATTCGCAAGCGAAACTTGCTAAGGCGACTTTTGTCACCCTTAAGTACGTCATTGAGGTATCGCTGTTTAATATCCTTTTCCAGACGACTGGGTAGACCCGGGTACATACTAGAGCCACCCGAGAGCACGACGTTCTTGAAGAATTCCGTACGCAGATCAATGTCTGCCTTCATGCACATGTCAAACACCATGTCGCTCAGTCCGGCGCCTTCAACGTCAATTAAACTCGGATTAAATAGAGCTTCTGGAGCCTCAAAGCGTTCACGACCCAGTCGCACCACGCGACCGTCCGGCAATTCATACGATTCTTCGAGAATAGTTGTTTCCAAAGCCAATTTGCGCTCGGTGGCCGTGTCGTAAGCCACATAACACCATTTTTCCTTGATTTGACGGGCCGTCTCAAAGTCAGCCGTGCGGTTCAGAGGATATCCGCGAAGTAGCATGAGCTTAATGAGATAGTTGGTAATGTGGCGGCCAGCGACGTCTAAACGGCATATCAAATGTTGCGGTACATACCCCTGATACACTGGAACAACGTGTGTGACACCGTCGCCCGTGTCAATGACTACACCTGTGGTAATACCCTGCGCGTACAAAGTCAACATGGCCTGCGTCGTGATGTTGCAGCCTTCAAACCCATATTTTTCAAACATGGTTTCGACAAGCTTCTCGCGATTGCGCTTGGGATTCAGTGGCGGCTCGGTAAGTAGAATCCGGTGGCCTTTGGGGTCAATCGCTAGACGCTCTTTAAACGTATAATCCCATAGTTTTTCCATGTCATCCCAATTTTTAACAATACCATTTTCAACTGGATATGTGATCTCAAGATTCGACCGTACGGCTGCAGCCTCATCGCCGAACATGATATCCTGCAGTACGCAATCACTTATCCTTAGCTTCGTATTGGACACTAAATGGATAATTTTTCAGTCGTACTTTGAGCAAAATGTCCGTCTGCACTGCTTCCTCTGCGCGCAGCACGGGTCGTCCAACAAGGGACGGAAAAATGGCTTTGGGAAAATTCTCAGCGGCAAAACCTGCCTTGACAAACTGTGTTTTATGGAGCATCAGATTCAAAGGAGTAAGTTAAATTACTGTGCTGTATTGCAATTAATTTGATCAACGCACCCCCGTGCCATTATCGCACACCACGATTTTGTTAGCGGCCACCATCGCAACGTTCTTTACGTCCAAAGTCGCGAGCTGGCAATCTGACTCGGAACGTGCCGACAACCCCCCGTAATCGGTACAGTGTACCGTTACATAGACATGAATCGTACTCTTAAGATATCCTGATAGTGCTTAAACTTGTTTACAATAGGTTACTTAATAACATTATGGGGGTCTTTCCCTATAATACACAGCATAATGCTCTATCTCGTACCACTAAGTGGTGGCAGATCGAATCGTATAGCGCGGCGGTGGACGCAGTGCCGCTGCCCGCACGGCAATCATCTCTTCTGATACTAAAGATGGTGATTGAGGAGTGAGATAGTGGGAGGCTTGACGCATGCGATGCGCTGTCTTGCAGTCCAGCCCACAGTACTGATCAAAGCGACTGAGACCACGTTGAAATCCTTTAGAACAGTTGGTACACCAGCGCTGCTCTTTGCTGGGCTCATTGCTTCCGACGAGCATCAATGCGCTAGTAGATAAAGCCTTAGGACGATCGCAGGGCATGCAATCACTAAACTTGGCCAAGTGGTCAAAGTGCGTCGTGTCGTCGTTTTGGTGGATAATATCATAAATATTGCGCTTGCTTCTACGCGGTATCGCTTCGTCTTCATCACACATTATTGTGTCTCGAAGATCGCGCTGGAAAATGCCACGCAATTTACCGCCCAGATAGCTCAACGACATGAGTTTACGCAAACGACTTCCGTCATCCATCGACTTGCTAGTGCGTGCTTGCATGTTGAGGTTGAGATGAAAAGGGTGAAAGCTGCTGTGGCGATCGTTAGCCATTGGATCCTTCTTGGTGTCCAAATGCAGCAGTTTCAACGCTTCACGACGTACGGAGCTCTTGATAAACGTACGCGAAAGCTCCCAAATTGACAACTGAGCCATTTATCCGCGTGCTTTATAGGGAGAAAGGGCGTGGAAGAGAGATACTGTATGTAGAGTATTACGAAAGCTTTTTAAATCATATTGCATTTTGTAATTTTGTTTTAGTTTACAATATCTCAAATAATACCATGCAAAAACCTCTTATTTCGAGGTCAGCTGAGGGGCACCAACTGGTACCTTAATTATCTAATCTGATGAGCAATATGCTGGCGTGCGAGGAAGGAGATGCTTTGTCAAAGCAATGCGACGATAACGTTTTTCCGAGGGTTTTGTGCATTTTCACACAAAGTGAATTTCATATTCTTTTTTGTTGTTTTTTATCAAAAATCTGAGCTAATACTATGATTTTATCACGTATATTCATGCAGAGACGTCTTAACATTTACTGGATTATATATAGACTAATCTTTATTCGATTATTTAATAACTACAATTACGTCTATAACTGAGAGCATGTGCAATGCATTACTATCACAGCCGTTTTGTCTATACGGTATATTTTTCAGAATCATACACATCCCTATAATCATTTTGGTGCGATGCTTCTTCTTAGAAAGAAGAAAAGATTTTCAATAGTTAGCCGCGTTTCAACTGATTGGCTGTTGGCGCATCTGGTCGCTGCATCTTTTCCTTTCTACACGAAGCTACCTCTACGCGACAAATCAGGATAAACTGCTGATACTTTTGACCGCTGCAATTTGATGATTACCAAAAAAGAGCACTTCAGCCGTTTACAAAAAGACCATTAAATGGTCTTTTTGTAAACGGCTGAAGTGTAAAAAATTTTTATGTCTCATAAGGCTTAGCAAGTGAAATTAGCTCGTTGTCTATGCTTCACAACTTTGAAATCATAACGTTATTAAATTCCGCCTAGATTGCTAACTAATCAATCAGCCATTTTGAACTTTGCTTCAATAAATGCCCGAACAAGTCAAGCGCTAAGTGGTGAGGCGACATGGCGAATTAGTTTGGATTGAAACTGACGCACGATGAGCAGTAGTTGTCTCAATGCACCTGCCTATTCTCCTTGAAGTGATTATATATGTCACAATCTTTGAATTTATCTACGATTTGTGTTGCTAAAGAACTTTAAATCTATCGCTCGAGATGTTCTTAAAATATTTCAAAAGGTGTTTAAGAGCCGTTTATTTTCTGTGACTTATTCTAGTACTGCCGTCTCATGCATGCATCATTAACAAGATTCGAGCTAAATCGACGCGAGAGCAAAATGCTACAAGTCAATCGGAAATAACTACCACTTTGCAACTTGAAGCCAACTCTATTTCGTCTACATCGCAGTCAAATCGGTCACGCCAGGATCTTTCAACTATAGTGTGTTGTCTACTGACTTTTCTTTTCCCACTCGTCCATACGTTGCTTTAGCTCGCGCGCGTGCATACGGCGACCAATGAACTTTAACACTTCGTCAATGAGAATAACTGGCATTGAAAACGCCAGCACTACAAGCCACTCCTTCATGTCGAGTGGGATTACACTAAATGTGTTCGCAAGTACGTCCACGTAAAGAATCACAAAGTGCATGGCAAACGATACAAACATGGCGATAATCAAGTACGGATTTGCCCACGGTGGCATCGTGATTAGACTTCCGTCTTCTGAGAGCGCATTTAAAGCATTGAACATCTCAATTGCCACTAATACTGACAAAGACAGCGTCGATGCTGTCTTCTTACCGTCAGTGAAGTACTGGCAAGGGTCCGACGAAAAGTCCATGCCGTCAAAATTGTTAACCGTGAAATTCTCCCATTCGTGACACTTCGTCCAATGTGTCAACTGGTCAAACGTGATAAGCGTGTGGCCATCTCCTGACGCTTCGTAGTACATGTACCAGTACGCGAACACACCAACACAAGCAAAGCCTACGTAGATGCCGACAATCATGTATCGCAAAAATACCCAGCCCGTAATTAAGGCATCATCACTACGACGAGGTGGTTTTTTCATGATATCAGCGTCAGGTGGATTAAAGCCCAAAGCCGTAGCCGGAGGGCCATCTGTCACAAGGTTCACCCACAAAAGCTGCACAGGGACTAAACCTTCCGGTAGTCCGAAAGCTGCCGTTAAGAAAATTGCAGCTACTTCACCAATGTTCGACGAAATCAAGTAGCGAATAAACGCTTGCATATTGTTGTAAATGGCACGTCCTTCTTCAACAGCAGCGACGATTGTTGCGAAATTATCATCGGCAAGTACCATGTCTGACGCCTCTTTGGCAACCTCAGTACCGGTAATTCCCATGGCAATACCAATATCAGCCTGTTTCAAAGCAGGCGCATCATTCACACCATCACCAGTCATTGCCGTCACTTCGCCAAGCTGCTTCAGCAACTTAACCAATTGCTGTTTGTGCTTGGGTTCCGTGCGAGAAAAGACCAAACCGTGAGCAGCTGACAAATATGCGTTACGCTTCTCTAGAGGCAAAGCAAAAAACTCAGCACCTGTAAACGATCGTGTCGACAAGTCATCACCATCCTTAAATATGCCAATCTTGTGACAAATACTTTCCGCTGTTAGTTTGTTGTCTCCTGTGATGCAGATCACACGAATGCCAGCAGTGTGGCACATTCCAATCATCGGGCGAACCTCAGGACGAGGAGGGTCAAGCATGCTTACTAGTCCAATAAACGTTAAGCCTGACTCAATCGCGGCAAAATTCTCTGTACGTTCCAGCTTCTTGTGTGCCGGATGATGCCGATCTCCGTCGTACGATCCCAACTCTCCAACGTCTTCCTTCTTTGCCAAAGCAAGACAACGTAATGACTTGCGCGCCAAACTCGATACTTGAGTTATCAAGACCTGACGAACAGCATCTGTCAACGGCTTGACCGTGCCATCGCCCAGCTCCACGTGGGTGCAACGATCAATTAAACCTTCAGGAGCGCCTTTAACAAGTAGCACGTTTTGCTGTGACGTTGTCGACCTAGTTGCGCGTTGCGACAACACATTGGACTTGGCACAAAGCACCGACATTGACTTACGATCCCGCGAAAACTCTAGCACGGCCAATTTTTTGTTCTGTTCGGCCCAAAAATTGTTGCAAAACTGAGCTGCTTTAGCCGGATCTGTCGCACGTAGCGATTCCATTTCTGCCTGTTTCGCTTTTTCATGCGGGAAACCAATTTTTTCGACCAGCACTTTGAGTGCCGCTTCAGTTGGCTCACCAATCCTGACGTACTTGCCATCGCGATATTCGATAGCAGACTCGTTACAAAGCGAACAAACCGTCGCAAGGGACATCACAGCCTTATATTGACCTAGTGGTGCTCCTTCAATCTTGCCCACTGGAGCATACGTATGTCCTTCCACATCGTACGTCACAAGCTCCGTCTCAGTCATACCAAGGTGCGAAAAAGTCACACATGACATTTCATTAGTCGTCAATGTGCCTGTTTTATCTGAACATATTACAGTCGTACATCCCAAAGTCTCCACAGAGGGCAATTTGCGCACAATCGCATTTTTTTTCGCCATTTTCCGAGTTCCAAGTGCCAAACATGTCGTAATGACAGCTGGAAGACCCTCGGGAATAGCAGCGACAGCCAATGCAACTGCAATTTTAAAGTAATAAATACATCCTTTGAGAACCGAACCGTGCATTGGGTCAAAAAAGTTTTTGTAGTTGATTATCCATACGACAATGCAAACGACAGCAATAACTTTGGACAATAATTCACCAAATTCATCAAGTTTTTTGGTCAAGGGTGTGTCTTCTTCGTCTTTTGAAGCGTCTTGAACTGATTGCTGGATCTTACCAATTTCCGTCTTCATACCAATTTCCGTTACAACGCCCGATCCTAATCCATTCACGACGACTGTAGCAGCAAAGAGCATATTTGTCTTAGCCTGTATGATGTTCTCAGTGCCTGGAGGCAATGCATCGATGCCCTTATTTACGGACGTAGACTCTCCCGTCATTTGGGCCTGTTCCACACGAATAGCTGTTGTTTTCATAGAAAGTAGACGTAAATCTGCAGGTACTTTGTCACCCACACGGATCTCAACTACATCACCAGGTACGAGCTCCCGCGCAGGTATCGTAACCATCTCTCCGTTACGCATAACACGTGCATTCTCGGATTGTAAATCTTTTAAAGCTTCCAGTGCAGCCTCAGCATTCGACTCCTGCCACACTCCAACAATAGCATTGAGTACAAGAATCACAAGAATTACAAGCGGCTCTACAAAAGCACCAATGCCTTCCTCGCCTCCATCTTCAAATACAGCGAGTACAAATGATACAATGGCAGCACCAAGAAGAATTTTCACTAATGCATCGTCAAACTGTTCCAGCACAAGCTTCCAAAGAGGCGTGCCCTCTTCCTTATCCAGCTCGTTATAACCATGCACAGCTCTACGTTTTTCTACTTCATCAGTGCTCAGACCCTTCTCTTCCGTTACATTCAAGTGCTTAAGCACGGCTTCAGGCGTTTCAAGCTCACAACGAAAGCCGTCGTCCGCCATATCTTCCTAGCGATTTCCCGTCAAACTTTTTTTCTCCTACTGGTGTGCCGCGTGGCAAAGCAAAAGATCGGTCGTAGCACCTGTATAAAGAGATGATCGGATTGTAAGGGATTTAAAGAAAATAGAAAAAAACACATACACAATTGCATCGGAATTATAACTCGCCATCTTTATGATTGTATCAACACTATTTGATGTGAACAATTGCGTCGTAACTCCTCTAGCTGTCATCATTGTAACTACAATCTCTGAGGTTTTAAATGCATAAGCTTATTTGTGAGCTTTGTGAGTTGGTCGGCAAGATAGTGGTAAGACATGAGTGTTGATATATGGTCGGGATAACCAAGTGCGTCGAAACGAAGAGTGAGCAGCACTCTTGTTACAATACAAGACCGTGTGAGTATCAGTGCTTCATGATTTTAGTGAAATGTCGACCAACTTTTTATTATAAAAGATTACAAATTATGGGTTTGTTCGATGCTATCGCAAGCGCACACTCACCCCAAAATTGTGCTAAAAAACTCAGTAAGTTTCTGGGAAAACATAACGATTTTTAAATAAAATACTATATTATAAACTGTAGTAACTATAATAATAATTACAACACAATAATAACTAGATACTAAAGTACTCTTTATTGACTTGCTCAACTGGTTTAAGCTACATTTCCTGTTGAGCAGCTTGTGATGAAAGGTGACTCGGGGCGTCGGCAAAGTAGGTTTGCAAGATAAAAGCGCGTGAAAGAAGAGGCTCAATCTCGTTTTCCACCCAATCTTTTGTCGGAAGACTTTGCAAAAAGAGAACTAGGTCTTGAAATTCCAACGTTTTGAGTTTGTCTCCAAATGTCATCAGAATGGCAGCGCAAACGTATACATGAAAGCTCTCAAAGCCCGAGTCTTCACAAAGATAAGTATCCCAGATACGGACGATCCCATCCAATGGGAGCTCGCGCATCAATAAACAATTCATCCAGCGAAACGCAAACTGCACAAATTGGACATTCTCCCGTTCCACAATATGCTCAAAAAGATCTGAATCGCATCTGTGAACAAGTTCCTCCATACGCTGCACCATACGCTGAAGACCCGGTTGAGCAAATGTGTAGTGATCTTGAATGTCATCAAGAAGTTTTGTTAAGCACCAATAACTGTCTGCTTCTATAATTTGTAAAGTTTCATCCGATACGCTAGACAAATCACACATTTGTGGATCATCTGTGCATCAACACAAAAAGCAATTTCGGTAATAAGCTACAGCACATTAGCTCTTATGTATAGCTTGCAAAAAGGTGCACTTACCGATGAAAGCGGAAAGAAAAACAACCAGAAACGGCGTCATGAGGTCATTGATACCCTGCACGTAGCCACTCGCAGGGTGTCGGATTGCCCAAATGTAGAGAACGCGCTCCATCGACTACATCACGCGCCGCAATCGAACGGTTTCCGTCAATCCAATTCAAAAACGTACGAGTATCATATAATATCGCTTACTTGATGTATGCGCTCATTTTGGAAAAGTCGTACATCAGCATTAGTGCGTGGTATATCAACAAGAATTTGCCGCAAGGTCGTTTGCTCTCGTGTTCCCCGATCCGTATCTGGGATATAATAATATTGTTGGAGCAGTTCAACGTATTCTTGACGCTTTCGCTTCAACATTGCCTCGCGTCGATCTTTTTTAGACGGCATATAGCCCTACATCACGTACGATTAACATGTCCGTCTTCATATTCAGTGAACTTTGCTTAAAATACAACCCACATACCAATAATAGTCGCCAGACTGTTGGTCGATAATTAGTAGGAATGCCACCCCAGCTGAGCTTGCGAAGTTGGTCTATATCGACGACTTCCTTTGCCAATAATCGCTCAAATTGCGTGTAGCGTAAATTCCCCGATGCGTTGCGTGACGGTATACCAGAAGTGACTGCGGTCTCCTCTCGATGTGAAATCTCATCCGTCTCTTGTTCAATCTCATCTTCATGCAAGGAGTGATGATTCCGATTGTGAAGGTTTAGTGATTTAATAGTCATGTCTTCACTATCGCTACCCACTGACACACTTCGTATGCGCGGAGAGACCGAGTCGAGAGAGGATGATAGTATCCTGTCGTAAAAAAAACGAGACACTTAAAAGCTTTCATTTGCTTGTGCTCGCACCACTTATATACGCACCTAGAAGGTGCTGGTGACGGCGTCGCCCACACTGGCGGTAATTGGCCTGTAACTACTTCCTTCACAGACCCCGATAATACTTGTGGTTTTTGCTGTGCCGCTGTTTTGCTTTTTCCTCGCGAGAAAAAACTCGATTGTGCTGTATTGTTAAGATTTATAGCTCCGGCACGTTCCTTTTTCTTCTGAGCAAATTTATGCAATACAGTTTTAAAAGGATTTGATGTCGTTTCTTGTGGAGGAGACTGACGTCACGATAACGAAATACAAGGATTAATCATCACACCACAGCACTAGTAGCTACCAGACGCACCATATCGTCACTAGATAAACTGTTTGTTGAAGCTTCCATCGCTCAGAGCTGTAGCTGCTGATATCTCGGTGCTCAACTGCATCACAAGTTTTAACAAGCATACGTAAATAAGTAGATTTAAGACGGGAGGTAAAGACAACAACAGCTTCATCCACGCGTCAAGACATGTACGTACACGAGTGCGACCAGGTTCCACGCACGGCCGACCGTTTGATGTAAGAAGCTGGCAGGTGTGGTGTGGTGGACACCAATAGGCGCTTATGATATTTTTGTAAATACACTTTGGTTCGAATATTTAGTTTTAGATTTCTTCGCTCTTCTTCTTGCGTTCAATAAGCTAAATGACGCAACCGTACTAGCGCAGTCTTCAATCCCACGCAAGGATATAATGCTTGATTTAGTAGTTAGCTGTGTATTCCCCTTAGTGCTACCGATCTAATAGATGGTTTCGGTAAGAACGAATGCACATAAATGATACACCACTAACTACATTCAGTACCTCTTGGCACTGGCCAAGCTTTGACTTTCTTTGGATCCATCCTTGCCCACAAAGCAACCGAGAACGAGGAAATAGGTGGAGAAGATATAAACTTTTTCGGTTTAGCATAGATTTTACTCTCTCATATGACTTGAAAGACCTGACGAAGTTGATCAAGATGAACGTCGATATCAGACTATTCAACAGCTTTCTCACTATAAACGAATGCATCGACTAAACAGCTCAGTGCAAATACACTAAAACGGAAGAAGAAGGTTTGTGATCATTCTGTTAAAAGTTGCGGGAGCGAGCTTCGAACCTTGTACCAACCATTCCCACAGCATATCACTGAGAACGTGAAACAACTGATACAATGGCTGGGCTTGGCAAACTATTTGCACAAATACACGCGCAACAATGCAGCGTTTGTACAGCCCCTAAAGGCTGTTTTAAAAAATAATGTTGAGTGAAAATGGTCAGAAGATCAGCAGGCGATATTTGACGACGTGGTGAAGGCTCCTTCTTTGCAATTGCAAATAACGACAATCCTTTTCATGTGGACTGCAGCGCAAGTGACTATACGATGTGTTTTGCAACGATGCAACAGGCTGATGAGGGCCGAGAGCCAGTTGTATTGTATCGGCCATGACGATTCCGGCCCGCGGAACGGAAGTATCCAGTTATGACAAAGAGCTTCTGAAGATAAGTTTCGTGTATTCTTGCTCGGAGGGGATCGCTTTGCAATTTACACGAAATATTCCTCGCTGTGTACGGTGGTACACTCCTCATTTATTACAGTGAATGGCTCGATGAGCTCTACAACTTTGCTCTACACTATAAGGAAGGCATGACAAACTAGTAGAATATCAGCGCTTCTGCAGAGTTCGGTGGCGCGGCTACCCATCGATTCCCCCGACATGGTCAGCAGCAACGAATTATGCTTGTAGTGATGCAATAGGCAATATTATGACAACCAGAGCTGGGTCTTGCTCCGATATTATTTGATTTCTGCTCGCGCCGACTCGGCGAAATAGACGCTTTATCTTCTTCTCATTCTCAAGGCGAGCAAACGTCCGCCAAGAGTCCAGCTTAGATGCAATGGTCTGGTTCGGAACATCTTGATTGTTAATCCGACGCCGACAAAAGAAACATTTCATGCAGAGTTTCTTGTTTTTATATCGGTTGATGATCAAAGTCAGCGATTTCTGAAACCTTTCTTAACCGCTTTGGCGAGGAATGTTCTCAAGTTGGCTTGTTCATTCAATCGCTTCGCTGGATCGAAAAGGGAGCAGCTACACAAGGTAGGCGCAAGAATTAAATAGTTTTGACTATTACAAGGAGATGATGTAATGAGCTGCATTTAGCCATTACAAAATGTACAATTGTTACAATTGTGTACCTTTTGTATGGATTGAGAGAATTCATAACAAAGGTGTTAAAGTATGGTATCCCCACTTTCATATGTGACATCTTCTATGAGCTCACAAACATTCTGTGTGATACATCAGGCGGAGGTTTAACCTCAGTACACCCTTGATTATATATATTAGATTTGTAGGATTCCCTTAACCTCCTTGAGCTTTGCACAGGAGAAGGCGTCAATCACGTCACACTTACCTCGCGGTAAGGGGTACTGCCACGTGACGCAATATTTGTTCCGGTAATTAAGTAAATTTCTTGACACACAATTAAACAAAGGATCACGCGCGCAGTAGATTTCTCGTCACCAAATAGTTATAAAATATCAACAAATAATAGAAAGTTCGTATGATCCTTTAAGATTGTCACCTCGCGCATAGCGCTCTGCAACCGTCATAAATGACAGATTTTATATGGTGGATATGGTCTTAGCTCTTTGATGGGTACCAATCGCATCATTTCAATCGCCACTGTCTTGCAATTTCAGGTACATTCCCGATGTTGAATTCTCACAGCTTCGATAGAGCTTTCGTCGGAGGTAGTGGGAAGATCCTTACAACCCCTAGGACTACACCGATCAATCTATTAGCGAATAAAATCGCCATTTGGCTCGTAGTACCCTGGCCACGCCATGCTTAGAATCAGATCATATGTCGAATCGAGGTACAAAGTGTAACGGTATCGAAGTCTTTTAACATCACCTGACGGTTCTACAGAACCTTCGATCTTTTTACTGGTTTAACCGTCACAGTACACACGGTAATGGCATATGATATTCCTCCGCGTAATTTCAACTGTTTGCGGCAGTCGTATATCGTACGTACTTGCACGATACCCTGGAACTATCAGAATAACCACGGGTTCAAACTGCTCCGGACATTAAGAGGAATTCTCAACAACCGTGGGATTATGAGCTCCACCTCTTTTATAAAGTTCGCTCCTTGTAGGGCTTTGTTTCATTTATCACGACCTTAACAAGATGCACTTGAACCCAATTTACTCAATAGGCGCCCGGTGGCTACTGGAATCGCGAGAGAATGTGACCCCGAGGAGCGAATACTTTGTACAGCCGCAATTGAAAAGTTTGATCACGTGTAGCTGCTCAGAAGTCAAAGATTTATATTTTCCTTTTGAGCATCGCTGGTTCCATTGTCATTGGCGCGTCCGAAGAGTTTGCATCCTCAGCATTCAAGGCCAATTCCATGTTCTATTTTCAATTCCCCCCCATCCGGAAAGAAATATAGTTCTTAAGGCCAAATGCTGAATATCAGCGGTCTCGTGGTTTTGAGCATATCTTTTACTACCGGCGCCCGGCTGTGGCGCTACTGAACGTGTCCCAGTAGCGTATTTTCAAAGCTCGTAAGCAGTTGCAGGCCAACGATTCGTCTTTAGCACTTTGGCCTCCTGTTTCTTATACCACTAGGTCCAAGAGTGACGACGACTGTTAAGCTGGTCGTATTATCCTAGGTTCAGGTTTTTAAATATTTCAAGCTCAAACCTCGCATCGGGTTCTGTCTTTACATGACTCTGTCGTGAAATTGACGACAAGCAATGCAAAACGCAACGAAGCGACAAGCATTGTACGCAGAAAAAGCGTTTACCCTCAGAGTCCGCGTTGACAAATGAATTCTACCAGGGGCGAAACCGAGAACGACTCCGACAACTATCGCCGTTACTTTTTGCTACGTTTCGTAAAGTACCTAATTTAAATCAATTAGATCGAGACTACTAATAGATCCATTTTATTATTACGCACAGTTAATTTGTCCTTCGTTTATAACGTGCGACTCGCAGCTCACGAGTTTACCTTGAATAAAATACTTCAGATTCTGAACTGAAACTCGGGTCGCTATCCGGGACAGCTGTCACAGGGTAGCCGGGTTGGTTCAGAACTTTGCCTAATAGTCGTTATTGGAGCTCATCCACGACGGTGTCCTACTGTCTGCACTTTGTCGGAATTGGGTAGCTGTCTCATGATGCCAAAACATGCCGCAGGAAATTATATCTTTAGACATATTTCACACGAGCGTACATAGCTCACTGCTCTTTTCGTCTGATGAATTTGTAAAAGAAGCATCAAGTGTCTCACGTATCTTGTGTTTCTTCAAGTCGCATCATAATGCTTGTTGGCACATGTGTGACTAAAATTATGATCTACCTGAGCAGCGTGAAAGCGCATTTACTCAACCAGTCTGAATAACTCGAATGTATATTTGATAAGGAACAATACTATTCCTGCATTCTTGAATAGATTTGTGGCGATGATGTCGCCATATTTAATGGCCGCATGATACATGTGGTCATGTACGGCTTCCAGCTGAATTGGTTATCCTGAACTTGACAAGAGCATACTTCAAGACAAAATTAGTTTTTTAAGATAATAGCTCTCCTTTGCAAGCTAACGGTGATCAAACGTGACAACGCGCACAATGAAATGTAAACTCACATTTTATATAAAGCAAAGGGACTGAAAATGATTTGTTGGATCTAAAAGATCCAGCCTCAAAGCACATAAGGCTTTTCAATTACAGCCTGGAAAGTTGCTTCAAAAATTATGCTCCACCACCACTCGTGCATCCTTTCTAAAGAGATTGGTGAGTGGCCCCATGTCAATTTAGTTGTTTCAAAGCCCAGCTAGTTTTCCAAATGCTTCTGTGGTAGCGGCAACAGAAAATCGACTATTTCCATGATTTGTAGTGTCTACCGGAACACCATGCTTTCCTGTGAAGCATTTCAAATTAGGAGCCCGCCAGATTCAAGAAAGCAGATGAATACAACTTTATCACATACATTTACGTGCTCTGCACAACAATTAAGAATATATACGTAAAAGCAGTTCTGCGTAGGACGAAATATCATTATAGTGATGAATGCTGTGGGTGCATTAAACAGCATAAGCAACAGAATCAGGCACTTCTACATCATGATGTTTTGGCGGTTTTAGGGCAATCACCTTGCAATTCGTAGTACGCACCGACAATGCCAGAAATGCTGTACACGGCGCCCATGTCATAGCACATTTTTTCAAATTGTTGTTTACTCCTGAAGCATACTATTATATGCTGGTCGGAATAACAGTTTGCCACTTGCAGTAAGTCACACAGACCGGCGCCGAGTGGTAGTATCATTTATCTCCAGTTAAATCTGCCTTGTAGATCACACAGAAGGAGTGTCCATTTTTTCTCTTGAAGACAATTACTAGCGTGTTAAGTAGTATTTGATTTTGGGAGTCAGGCCAATCGCAAGGCAAACATGCCAATCTTGGGGTCTAGAAGCGCTTAAATGCATGTGACTTGATATCGTAGCTGCTAACACCGTGACGAACATCTAAGTGCAATTACCGTTGTCGTCGCGGCCAACCGATGCGTCTGACTTAATTATAAATGCCGTAGCACGTATGTAAGCGCTCAAAATGTTTGTGACTTGGTGCTGCATCTTAGGACTCGTAAGGATAGCCGAGCCGCACGTCGCCTAACGATCAAGAGATTAGACTCAGCTATGCCAAATGGTGAGATTATATTCTACTTTGATGCTATCAGTATTGACTCCATGTTTTGAGCATCTTGTAGATTCTGTGTGCATGTTTCAGGGAAAAATCTTTCCACGGGCTTCTACCTAGGTAAGAACAGAATTTCAATACCACACCGCAATTACTTCTGCAATATGTGAGGAGAGAATTTGCATCTTTGATTATTTGCACAGTTCATACGTCACTTAGTATTGCAGACACAGCGTACGTACATATCCTGACAAGAATATGTCGCTTTTAAAAAAGCGAGCCAGGTTATCTACTCGCGACTTACAGTAGCCTGAATTTGGCATGGAGACCCCGTGCAACGGGGTGACACGTACCTTGGTAACAGGGGTGTGTTTCACACGAGATGGGTATGGTGTGACGTCACTCAAACAAAAATACGGTATGTAGCTGGGTAGTTAGTAGTTATACATGTATTTAGATTTTCCTATATGCTGCCCTTGTCGTTTGATCCTACTTCAAGGCTAGTGACAGAATATGATAAAATGTTTCTAATGATTCCATGTACTGTCACTGCTTCGTATCTGAGCCTCAAAAGGCTCAAGCCTTTTAGCTAAGGACTGCCTTAATCGCTACGAAGAAATTGATCAGTGGCACCATGGTTATTGTTTTACAATTGATCCTTAGCTAGCAGCGAGACAATGAACATATAACCTGATATTGTAAATTTAAGCCTAAGGCCCAAAAGCATTTACGCGATCAGAGTTTAAAATGTCGAGTTTTGATATTTAATCTCACGCATAGCCTTGTCGCGAAACGCACACATATTGTCTCCGCGCGTGGCATATACTCAACTTTCTTGCAAATACCTTGCTGATTTTAACAGCGGTTTGTGTCTGTATAGATGTAAAATGTTCTGATATCAGGCCTTTCATGGTCTTCTTTATGGCCAAGATGTCCGGGCTATAACCACTGCTTCTCTTGGAGAGTACCGCTTCCTTAAAGGCTTGGTTCCACTACTGCAGACACCAAGGCGCCAATGTGCAGAGAAGAATGATTTGTTTCATTCGCAATTGTTGGCTGAGATATAATGCATCTGCTAAGCTCACAGAGACCCCGTCTTCAGTACATTTACCGACCTTAACAAATGGAGCTCGTGTTTTATATTTTATGCGCTGCTTATTGCGTTCGTAAAAGACCCTGATGCGTATAGAGTCTTTTCGTGCAAATTAAATCTGCAAAGAAGCCTCCGTGACTACGGAAAATCAAAAAATGGTTAGCCAGTATCACGGTCATATGAGCTTGCAACTCTTGGACATTATATAGCAAGATTCTATCTCTTTGGTGGATAGACACGAAGTTAGGCCGCACTCAGTCAGGTCAATTAGGCCATGCAAAAACTCGCGGCATATGTTGGGTGAGAGCATTCCAGGTTGGATATACCATCATTGACGACGGTGCTCATTCTCGCTAGTTTAAAGATGCAAGCGCGACGCTTATCGCTCTCATGGTCGTGTAATTTATCGTGTCAAAAGGATGAGACATTGCCATTTTTGCATCGAAAGTCTTTCACACTTAACAGAAGCGATATTGTACTCAATAACTTTGTAGATGTCAATTGCTTTTATCGACGTTGTATTCACCAGCGCGTTCTCAAGAATGCTAAATAGTTTGTAAAGATAGTCTTGTTGATTCGAAATGGAATAGGTGCTCTATCCTTGTAGAGGAGTCATTTTTTTCATGCTTCGATGCATAATTGACGACAAGTGTTAATAAGTTCAATGGCTTCGCTGTGACACCTCGCACAAAGAAACCTTTACTCGTGGAGTCCGCACACAAAAGCGCACAGATGGTGGGCTCATATGCATAATCTAGAATACGAGGCCAGGATCTTCTCATAGTACAAAGCAATATTTATTACTTTAATTAATGGGTGATAGAACAAAATAAATTGTATCAGTTCAAGATAAATATATGATGTATACAAAATTCTATCCATGATTACAATCTCCTGCATGCTCGAGCACTTTATAAATCCAACTCGTCTATCTTTTTTAGATTTCTTTTAAAAAATTTATCGATTGTTAAGCTGCTGAACTTAGTAATAGTCTTCGATCAAGAAAGTGATTATTACCCGCAGTGTCTTCAAAAGCTAATAGTTAGAAAAATCTCGGATTGTGTACGTACACCGTATTACATCGATAAACATCATCATTACTCTTGGACTGCATCAACGGCTATATATGTTACCAAATTCATAGTCTTTTGTTTACAACTTTAAACTTTAACCGGAAGACAATCTATTGCAGTCTACAGGAACTCCATATCAGTCGTGTCGTCCAAGGATTTTGCTGCTGAAAACGTCTGCGTCTGCTTTATTTTACTTTGTAGCACTGCATTTGATGGCTGCAATAGGCTCGAGCAGCTCATCTTGCGAAATACTGTCAACCTTCTGTCAAAATGAGCGAGATGATGAGTGGTTGTGAAGGAATCATGCAGTAAAAGAGAAACTGCACAAGGTCATCTTTGATGCGAGCGCTCTTGTGATTGCAGAGTAAAGTGTTTGTTAAGATTAGTCAACAGTCGATGCAGCAGCTAGCGTAAAACATACTTTTACCAACCTTATTCGAGAATTAACCTTCGTATGCTGAGACCTGGAGCAGGACAGCCGAACATTTTGCACAGAGAAAGCTTCGACGCAGAGAGTCCGCGCTAAATTTGCATAGAGGTTGGGTTTGTGCGCTCCGCATTGCAGCAGTGCCAACAATTCCTACCGGCATTTTTGAATTTAGTTGCCCTGCTATGACAAGTGCGACATACATAGCAATCCGTATTCTTGGATGAATACTTCACTAATTTCAATTATAAAGCTATCTAGATGAGCAGCTCACATTTTCTCCTTCACGAAGTCGCGGCATCCTCATAGGTACGGACAAATGTGTACTCATAGGTTATGCACAACAGGGTATTGAGCACAATCGCCGATGTGGTTACTATTGTATAAAAGTCCCATTTATACCCTTTCCCATGAAAATTGTTTAATTCACTCGGGTTCACTTTTTATTCTGTCTTTTCAAAACATTAAAGAGTGAACACTCATCTCCTTGATACACTACAGATCGGTCATCGAAATTTAAAAAGGTTCGTTCACACTTGCGTTTGCCAAGCTTGCGACGCTTCGGGACCCTAATATTTCTCTTTAAAGAATATAATCGAGGGTGATCCACGTAATTAGCAACAATGACGCCAAAGCAATCTAGCCGAAATAAAACGCTAAGAGACCACAGGAGCTCGAAAATGTATTCTATGCACCTTCATTGTAATAGCCCTGATGTACGTGCCAGCCCACAAAACGCTTCACGCGATAAGTCGTCCAGTTTCACCGAGCAGCACCGGCAGCGAAGAAGCTCCCGTGTCTTGTTATCCCGGGAACTCTTTTACACGGTGACGCGTTGACTTACTCCGAGGGTCTCGTCTCACGGAAGTTTACATGAATCGAATATCTGGAAAACTCGCTAATTTTTCGCACTGCTTGGCTTATAGAACTCAAAGTGGCTCAGAAATGAGTTCGAGGCACACTTTTCGGTCCACAACAGAGCGCTTCGCATCCGACTGGCTCCTATGAGCAAGATCGTGCCATGACTTCAGTAGGCCCATGTAGAGCACGGAAATTGCTCGCATTCTCTTTAGGATGTTCAGATACGCTGCTGCGTTTACAACGAAGTGCTCTGGTTTGTACAAGTGATACGTAATATGGCTTAAGCAAATCGCCCAGAACATGTTTGCATGCACTTTGGAGTTTAAGATAATTTAATTTATTTTTCAACTACAGCCGTGATCAATCGATGCAGCTTGGTCAGTATTTGTCGTATAGGCTACGGAAATGCATATGCAGGTAAAGTTGTAGTGTTCAATAAAAACCTTTTTTCATCAATATATTCTTGTGAGCTCTGTCTGCTTGTGTTGCTCGTATATGGTGATATTTTACCATAACGACGTGCGCTCGGAGCTAGCACGATTAATCCACTGAACGAATTTAAACTATAGCCAAAGTGATATCAGCAATACGAATCGTATCGGCAGCCACCCATCAAGACCTGAGCCAATTCGCGGTGGTTCTAAAGATAAGCGGATTTGAGCTCAATATTATATAGAATGAGGTCAAGCCTGTAAGTTCATCCGCTGGCTTCACTCATTGTACAAAACCTTGTGAGAGCACTCGCTTCAACACCGCTGCCTCACCTCGAAATTGCTTCAAGCAACATCATTCAACTCGTAATCACCGTGTTTCGTCTGGCTATCTGTCTGCGGACGATCAGCAGTGAGCATGTTCAAATCGATACCTAGCTCTTTAAGCTAAATTTACCAACGCTGTGTCGGAAAGTGTGGATCTCAACTCGATACACTGGCTACCGCTCAAACTTTTGTCGAGAAATAACTTAACTGCGTCTTAACTGGCAGCGGTGTCGCTGCCAGCAGCAAGGTGATACATCTTGCTCAAGCGGCTCTCATAGGGCACACTGCCAGTTTTACAAGACGCTTCGTTTGATTGCTGAGAGTAAAAGTCCGTTCTTATGAAGTACCAACACCCTGTCCAATATGGCAGAGTGCCAGCGTTTGCGGAGAGAAATCAGCCTCCACGTATACATTTTAGGCCACCACTAATTGCATAAAAGTTATTTAAATCATAGTAACGTCTTATGATATACTTCTTGTAATCATTTATCCGTTGCACCTAATAAAAGTAAACAAATGCAATGCAAATATAACCAAAACGTTAAGAAAAAATAACTTCTACGCCGACAGGATCAGCGTTCTGAGTTTGCTTTATTGTCAAACGTGGCTTGCGGTCATACAAAGCAAACATCAAAGCCATTGTAAATAAGACAATGCCGTAGTATTAAAGGGACATATGGAAGGGCCTTCGCGGCCAATTACATGCACAATTACAGTGCAAATTGTGACAGCTTGGTTCAGCCCTCACCAATCTTCTCAGAACGTACATTTATGTACGTGAAAGAGAAATTATGGCTAGAAAAGGAAGCCTCATGCATGCCCCGATTTCGGCTCTTTCAACTCGGACCAGCTATTATATGGCGTCTGTGACCCTTCAGCCTTTGCCGAATGCTGTGCTTTACTCCTAGCAGATGCTTATAAATATGAAGTCGTAACTATGTTTGCGTCTCACCAGTTTAGAGCGTCAGAGAGAAAATACTTAATCTGTGACAGATAAGCTGCTTGTCACATTCAGGGTGCACCTTTCTTGGGACTAAATCGCATGAAACCCATGCAAATCGTCTATCGTTTGGCATAGCGACATTGTCATCAGTCCTCCAAGAGAAAAGTACTTGGCTGATACACTTTGCCTTACGCTTGATCGATTCCTTATGATTTCAATCTGGCCCATAGTAAGGTTGGTATCATTATCATTTTTCGCATCCAAGTAAGGTGAAAGAAATAACGCCTCACGGTGTCAAAGTCCTCAACATTTACGCGAGTACTTTCGACTGGTATCCCCGTCGGAAAAGGCATGGATACCACATACATGTTCGTTATTTTCAATGCCTCGCGTACTGTCTTCTACTTTGAAGTCGCTCGTTTACAATAATTACAGACGCCTAAGAGTAATTTCAGGACCCAGGGCGTTGACGTTAACAGCCGACAAACTTGAGTATAAGTCCCACCTTTCTTGGCTAGGTCTTACTGACAAATATCCCCATGAGGTGGTTTCTATCCTAACAGCCTGCCCTGCGCCTCTTGATCGTTGTTCAGAAGCCAGTCATTATTTGCTATATACCTTCAGCATCTATCAAATGATATCAAACGACTCTCTTGTTCGTATTGACTGCCTAATGCTCACTTTTCACGTAAATTACTCAAGAAACAATCTATAATTTAATGCAGCAAATATATCCTACGATATGTTTAAGTTCATTAACCTTACGTAGCAGCGGTACCAGATTCTGAATTAGGTACAAAAACCGCTTTATATTCACTTGTAGGTTTGGGTTTGAAGGATATATGAAACCGATTTTGAAGGATATATGAAACCGATTTTGAGCCAACTTAGGTCTGTCGCGGACTTTACAATCTGTTCTCTGCCAAATCCTCCTAGTCTTTATGTTCTTGCCGTCATCACAGCGGCTGGTAGCCTGATCCATGCTTGACGGCTTATACAATAACAGACCTCGACCAAGCAAATGTCTTCGTCGGTCTTACCCTTGACGGGTCCGGCGTTTAACTTGCTGAAAAGTACGTTGATGCTGCAGCGGTTCTTAAAAAAAAGCCGAAGAAAAGTCGAAGACGTTTAGTGTTTATATTTATTATTTTTTGCAGCAAAATAAGGCAGAGTTTGCTATCTGTATACACTACAAAGCCTGCGTCACTTAAATTGGAACGTATTAGAGCTCAAATACAAAACTTTTTTGAAGTACATGATGCCGCTGGAGGTTGATAGGAGTCCCGAATGGCTTGTCGCGTCGAGCTCGAAGAAGAGGAAGCAATGCGGATCAATAGTAAATCACTCGACAATCAAAGGCCAGTCTTCTTCACAGTTACATGCTACCGGATCAATCTATAACAAACACGAAAAAGCCGTCAGCTAATTACCATGTACTTTCATATCACGGATCATCTTTCCAACGCATAATAAATATAGAAAATTTACGGAAGGCTTTTCAGCTATGTCGTCCAGATGTGGTTCTCCGCAATTGAAAGAAAGTTGCAGACCCTTTGCTGCAGAACTATTTTGAGATGTTTAGCTCACGATCTTAGCTGTGTCATTGATATCTAAACAGCTCTTGTCTTTCCATTGGTAGAGCAGTAAACAATAAGACTTCCGCTAACAAACTGGCATGGAAATTGTAGCAGCCAAAATATCCTGGGATATTCCTTCAAGGGTACGGGTTGCACTTACTTGTGGAGGACATTTTTCCAAAATCAAACAAGAAAGTGCTGTCGCAGACTATCCAGATGATAGGGATGGAAGTTGTTAGACTCTTTTCTTATTTGTCACAGAAGAAGCTACTGGATACGTCCAATTCAGGTCAACGCATACAAGAACCGTTAGGAATACGACTTCTGCTCAAAATGTTGTTGAAGCAATTTAAGACTGCCCTCCAATACTGGCTGATCGATGGTATTTACTTCAGATGATTGCCCTCAAGGTTTCTAGGTTGGTTATCTCAAGGCCGCGTCTGATAGAAATTTCTCAACTGCTGGGTTTATCCATTCGAAGCTGATAGACGAAAGTGTTAAGCAGCTACTTTTTACTAAAACTAACGCTCCTCGGGTCTGCAGGCTGCTGCAGGCATCTGATTCTGGCTGTTCGGGTGAAGAAGAAAACCAAGATAGTTGAATTGACGGCGTAAGAAGCTATCGGCGATGAATGACGCTCGGCAAGCCGAGCATCGTTCGCCTAACGGACGTCTATTACGCACCAATGCTAGCTCGCAACATATTGTCGTACGGCAAGCTAGAACTCAACGGATACGGACTCGAGTATACAAACGATCGGCGAGCAATTACCGGTGACGTCGAATGACGTCATCGAAAATTGTAAATAAAAAAACTTGAATCTGCGTTTCAGACTCTCATGCTTTGGTTTTTATGGAATTTAGAGACAGCATAAACCCAAAATAATTTAAAAAATTGCCATACAGCTATTTTGAAGTCCTTTTTGGGCACCCGAATCTTTATCGTTTGAGATGGCAGATGACTTCAATAACAATACAATAGCCTTTCTTGACGACAGCACGCATGTCGTGCCTCCTCACGCATGTAAACTTCTGTCCGCTCTACCCGATGCATCACTCAATGCTCTAGCAAGTGCTGCTACCTCCGAATTGACTGGTGCCACCACCACTGAGCACCATGACAACGAAGCGTTTGCAGCCATGTGTGTTCTCATAACATCGGTTGCCAAAAATGGATGCGAGCGGACACCCGCGGAGCAACGGTATGAGTCAATTAAATAATACGGTCGATATCTCGTTTCTTAATTGGTCACGTCAAGTGTATCAGACAGCAGCTTTTTGCTCTTGGAATAGAGGACAATAATCTACAAACGAAGCTCATGTCAGTCTTAGCGACAGTGGTGCCAAGTGTAGAACAGGTGCTGGAACATACTTGTAGGTTTCGGCTCTAATTGTCTTTTTACAGTGAAAGGTTTATAACGGGCTTAAGTGATTCGTAGACTTTGACTTTGCGCATATAGTGGATGTAAATTGGAGACTTGACTATGTCTTGCGCTCAAGTAGTGCAGGGAGTATTCATGAACCGCTATATTTTGTGCAGCTGCGACTCCAGCCACCATGTACTAGTGACTTGAGGTTAAGGACTATGGTCTTTTCATGCACAGTAGAAGAGCTGCGGTCGCTTGTGTATCGAATTCAGGAGGCCACAAACGAGGTGGAAAAGCTTGCGGCTGGAACGACCTCACGGTTTCAATAAATTTGGAGATGGCAAATTACAGTAATGCATATAGAAAGTTTAATAGTCAGATAAGCTACTCGACAAATTCATCGCTAGTTTTTTTATTATGACTTACAGTCAGTGGCGTTCATTATTTTGGCTGATGACAATGTGGCCCTTTTCAAGCAGCTGAATATCCTTTTCAAGTTGAGTGAGCTCTTTCTCAAGCGTCTCTTTTCGTCGCACCTTGCCAAGCGTGTCAAAGACGATATTGTGACAAAGTTTTTGGTACTTAGAATTCACGTGGTCCCATTTTGACTTCAGTGCATCTACAAGTGCCAATCGCTCGTTCTCGTCCATTGCTTCGAGACGTTCGCGACCCTCGTCTTCCTTTAAGGTTTGATTTTGCCGAACAAAATCCTCAATCATCGAGTTTTCTCGCTCGATCTCATTCTTCACCTGACTCAAGTATCGTGGTACTTTGCCATAGTCTTCTTTTTGCGTGTATCTCGGCGGATCGTTTTTGACACGAGCTCGTGATCCCGGAACCGCAAGAATATTTTCCACGGCATTAGCCGTGAGGAAGTTTTTGGCAGATTTCAGACCCATTATAGGCTTGTCATCCTTTTTGACAACCGGAGGACGAGCTGGGCCAGAGTAACTGAACTTGGCCGCTAACAAGCAACAGTGTAATCAGTTGACTACAAATCTTTAATCGAACAGCAGAATGCTCACTCACGTTTCTTTATAACAACTGCAGTGCTACTTCGTTCACCTTTTCGAATAAAAGCTTTTGGGTCTGGTTTTGATTGTAGACGACCAAAGCCACGAGCGCTAGCAGGTTTGTCCATTTGTTCCGAACAGCCGAGGTTTGCACCTTCGAGCTTTGTTTTGCCGCGTAAGCCAAAGGTGCTTCCAGTTGGCTGCACATGAGGATCAAACTTCGAGCGATATCGTTGAGGCTTTTCAGGCTCTTCATGTACCTTGGGAATCAAGTTGTAAATGCACTCGTCACGTTGCATGACTTACGCTCTCTGCGAAAACGTCAATTACAAATTGGTTTCAATCACCCTCTCATCACCAAATCTATAATGAGCATGCAGAACATCTTTATATTTACACCACCTTATTATTATATTTTGACTTCGAAAAGTCCTCAATTACATGCCTTGTGCTCTGGGATTGCGGTGTCAATATTAAGAAAGTCTGGAACTGTGTGTACGTTGTTGTGATCATCTTGCAGTGCTACATCCACTACCACTGCCGTTGGTGTTGACTCGAATTGAACAAGCTCTGGTGCTTTTGCAGGGTCATCTGAGGTGGCATTGAAACTTTCGTTTGCAGTCAAAGCTGGTAGTAGATTCAACCAACTGGTCGATTGATTGGTAATGGTAGTACCTATGTTAATTGGTGTCATTCCGAGCTCCTGAACGAAGATGCCATTGTCCCAAAGATTAACAAACGAATCAAGGAAAAAACCACCGGCTTTTGGACCTCGGAGTGCATCGTCAGACTGGCCTGTGCACTCACCGTCACTTTCACCTGCTGGCTTTGCCCAAATGAAGTGGCTCACAACATCGGATCCCGTGGTGTTTGTCGGAAATTCGCCAATTCCTGCCCATTTTGAGTTGCACCACTCCTTTGAGACTGTAACCTGAATGTTAAACATAATACAAAGTCAGCATCAAGCCACTAGTAAAGCAAATTTGACACAACATACATAGTTGCGGCTGGTGTCGACGATACACTTGTAGTTCCTATCACTTGCGTTGACAAATCGTTCACAGGTAGCAACCATTTCAGCTGTCGAGCGATAATTTGCTGTGTTGAGAGCAATACCCTTGCATATGGAACCTGGGTCGACAGCGCTTACAATTTTGGCAACAGCCGCAGCTTGTTCGTCGTTAGCGAGCGTCCAGTACCCGACATCAAGGTACATTTCAGCATTGATATTCTGCGAAAGAGTATTTATTGCGACACCGAGATTAGCAGCATAATTCTTGTCGTTACCGCATCCAGCATCAGCTAATAAGCCGATAGCATCAGGCTCTAAGATATAAATTACATGTTGATCACCAGTAGCGTCCGCAAGATGCTGCAAAAAGACGCGGTAATCATCAGTATTTGCGTTTGATCCAGCAGTGGAATAGCCACCAGCGCAATCCTTTTGAGGAAGACCGTACACGATAACGGTGGGTGGGCTCGCGTTCTTAGTGTCGCACTTTGGAAGAACCACGGTCTTGGCTAAGGTAGCATAGTCCGCGACTCGATCGGTGTACCATTGAGCGACTTGGTGCTTGGCAACAAGCTGAATTTGATCTTTAAGATTCGGATTCGCAGCAACTGCGTCCAAGTACGAGCTACTCAGGGCTGGTTGACAGGTTATGGGCGACAGTTGGGCAATCGTGACTGACCACGAAACGGAGAGTGAAGCAATCAGCAAAGTCGCAAAATGTGTGACGGTCCCCATGGGTTTGCTGAAATTGAGTGATACCGAGCGGGCAAGTTCAGATCTGACAAATTTGTACCTCTCGGATGAGGATGCAGGCCAGAAGCTCTATATACGGTTGTGGTCGTCCATATCGCTTACCTTGCCAAAATTTTTTGGTCACCTTGGCTATGCCATACTACAAGCTTCTTTGACTTGTGCCCTCTACCAACCTTTTCCACGTTTACATGCTCAACCTGATCAAAATTTGCACTGGCGTACTTTCCGCAAAGTTGAGCTATAATTGCACCACTCGATGAATAAGGACAACTAGCAGATATAAAAATAACAATTCTCTCACCTATAATTGTAATCAAGCTAATTCTTCACTTAAATGCAGTGGGCTTAATGTCCGACGGGGGGACTTGGCACGTACCGTGGACAAGAATTCAGTCTCCTCATGTGACGTTATTTTTTCGCACTCTGCGTCCACAGCTTTTAAATCAATCTTTTTTTCGTCGCGAGTCTGACGTGTAGCTGACATGGTTGCTGCTGGTGAGCTAGCTGCGTCGTCATCAACGCGTGAGTATCGAACATTATTGGTTCTTTTCTTCAAGGCCCCTAAGGCTGGCTTGGCTCTCATACGATTTTTTCCGAGTCTCCGTTGCCACCTTAAGACAAGCACAACTACGACAACCAGTATGAGCGTCAATAATGATGCTATCGCAACTAGGTCTAGCCAAGATAATGACGACGGCAGATATGATGACAGAGTTGATCCCTGGTGTTCGCTGGCGGTAGGGTATGGGTGATTACTTGTGAGATTGTCATCTTTGATCCCAGAAATCACCACAGCTGTGACAATATGCGTATGGAGTAATTCTAGCTTTGTGACATCACGAACGTCGAGGCACACTGGTGAGCGATTACGCATGCTCGCGTCCTCATCTGCGCGTCCAAACAACTCGCACGTCCCGCAACGAGGCAGCGGAAGCGGTGTCCAAGACTGAAAACTAGTTTGATTACTCTGACTGATAGATGTTGGAAAATGCACCGCTAGACGTACAAAGAAAAATGTAGGTTAGCGATTTCCAAACACTTTCACACCATTTTTTCCACTCACCAACACGGAAGAGTTGGCAACTTAGCACGTCCCTGACAACAAGATAGAGTTCCTTAATCTCACTTGCCGGTTGATGAAAATTTATCTTCGCGTAAGGAACCTTTATCGTATGTTTCTCCTCAGTCATGGCTTCAGAGCCGACTGGATTCGCTTTGAGATGTAAATGTATAGGATCACTAGAGCTAGTTCCATTAATAAACACAGAGCCCAGCACTTCGGCAGTCTCAGAGCGCAGCCCAAAGTTTGAAATCACCACATCCACATAAACAAACGATGACGTCGCCCCATCACCGTCAACTGTGCGCAGCTCAACTTTTTTCACATCAAGTAAGTACACGGGTCCGGCCATACGTGCTATGTAAAAATTCGAGTAGTGAAGGGCTGAAGAGATATGAGGAACCTCGTCGATAGGCGGCCAAAAACCAATTTCTCCAGCGATGTCAAACTCAGGACCAACTTCGGGGGATATGGCAAAGATTCCGTGCGCCTGCCACATCCAATCACTCGCATCGCCATTCACTGTGTACAAATTGCTTTCTTTCCATGACTGACCATATGCAAACCCATTATAGTGTGCCATTTCGCGAGCTAATGCCACAAACACGGTATTATTCGGTGCACTGGGTTCGCCTTTCGCCTGGCAAGCAAATGGCAAATTCATATACTTGCCGTACGAGTGATAATTAAGAGCCACGCTAAAGTCGGACGTATTTCGCTCCACAAGGTCGCGTACAGCTTGTGTCTCAGGCTCTGAAAAAGCTTTGGCGCCGCTATAGTCATCTCCGCACGGTTCATTGCTGCTGCCTTTTTTATCCCGCGCGAAACATATATCATAGTTACGATTTAAGTCCACACCAGCATCCTTAGGGCTTTTATCGCAAGTCGGTGCTCCACTTTTTCGCTGTCCAATCTCGCTGTTCTCCCACACACGTCCCATCACATTGTGTGCATATCCATCAGGATTAACGATTAAGATAAACCAGAGCTGACGTGATGTCAGTAACTCTAAAGCTGCAAGGTCTCCATTGCGATAATCCAGAATTAATATATCGATCGTGTATACCATACTCTACGTTTACAAAGGATAATAAGTTAACCAATCGGTTTGAAAGCGCAAATGCTTACGTACCATTGTCGATAGCGGCTGGAACAGAATGGGACAACATACATTTGCAGATTAATTATGCAGCGTAAAAAAATTATGAAAGCAATAACAATTACAGCATTACCTCTCGGGCATGGTGCATTCCTGTGTAAAGCGCTTGTGGGATCTTTCGCTCGTCCTGAGCATCACATGCACCCAAACAGAGTGCACGTAGTGGCCTTCCCTCCACAGATCTTCCAAGGTTCTCGATCCTGCTAATCTGTGGAAATGTTGCCGCTACTTGATCTATAAACGCGTCCACTTCTTCCACGGACAAAGAGCCACTTATCGAGCCAAGACGAGGAGTCAGGGCTATATTTTTTAACAACACAAACACATCAGCAAACTCCAGCCTTTACAGCTCTACCTTTCGTAAGACTTACATTCGTGCGTTCTACAATTGCTTGATGTTGAGTATCGAGGAGCACAGAAGGGATCAGTAGCATTGGCCGAACTCAATTCAATTAATTCAACGCTTAGATTAGCCTCGACATGGAATTCCATGATAACTTTTTTATCGTTTTGTTCCTTATCTTGCGGCATGAACTCCTCTAAAAGCATCGCTCCATTTACAAACCATCGTACCCACTCGTCGTGCCAAACAAACTCCACGTCGAGGAACGCATCTGCCACATTCTGTCACCAACTAAATTAAAATCGCAGACTTCCATCATGTTATTAGACCTGCACGCACCGTGATGCATGGAAGCTGAACAGCAACTGTTTGACCGACAGATGATCCAATGAAGACTTCATTACTCGCAGTTTCTTGTGGAATTGACCCAATGGCAAGTGTTCGTCCATGGAGCTGCGCCTTGATCATCGTCTGACCGTTCTAAGTTGCCAAACATGGTCAATAGTAATATACTGCAATTATATATGGACAAATTATACGAAAAGTATACTTGTGGTATACGTGTCCGCATTGAGAATCGATGCAACGTTGCGGAAGTTTCTAATGGAAAAGCAATTCGCAGCGACGTATTTTGTAGTTCCAGGACTCCATTCGTTATAAAAGCTGCAGATGCGTCGGAAATCATCCATGTGGCGTGATCTTGCTGTTGTAAGGACGAAAGACTCGTGGTGGAGGTGGCATTCGCTGCCCAGATTCGGACATATTCGCACTCCCGAGCGCGGTGAATTGTTAGCGTCATTTTCTAATTAAATGTATTTAGAGTACATAGTTGTCAAAAATAAAAGTAGGCTTTGATGGGAATATAAAAACATCTGAGCGACTACCAGTGATAGATATATGCAAAGAGGTTACCGCGCAAATGAAGCTTTTAGGTTACATGAGAATGCCTATTTCGTTCTTACTTTTACTTGGAGTATATGTATGCCTTTCTATCTTCAATAAAATACATTCCATGGACCTGTGGCCCTACCACTCTCATCCAATAAATGTGATTATTGATCATGTCACTTCAT
>NW_020187364.1:338154-339023 GCF_900000015.1 Plasmopara halstedii | reverse complement strand
TCTCATCGAGAAGAGTCGGTGGTGGGCGGTGACGACCGGGTCGACCGCCTTCCGGTGAATCGTGGTGCTCTTCGAGTCCTTGAGGACAAGGTCCTTCGAAATCGGAGCTCTGCTGAGCGTCATGCTGAGGTAGCATATCGCTGTGCGGACGCTCTTGACGATTTAGAACACGTCGTGCGCCGGCTGCCTTGCCTTGAGGACCATCGCTCTCTGTCGGAGCAATTCCTAGCCGTGGAGCAGACAAATGCATCGCTGCAGACAACGGTGCAGCGCTTGGCTCCATCGGAAATGGAGGTTGTTGCACTCCGCGCTCAAAACCAGTAGCTGATTCAACTTCTGGGTGACCGCGGGTCCGTGGGATCCGCTCTGGCGCCAACGCTTCCGCATTCACTTGCACCGGATCCCGGTACGGCTTAAGCAAGCCCACGTAGAACACCGGGTGGGTACGCATCCGTTTCGGAAGGTTCAGCGTGTACGCCATGCCCCGTTTGGCCACAACCTTAAGCGGTCCGATAAACTGTGGACGAAGCTTCGTTCTGAAAATAGCAGAGGCTGCATATGTAGGCAGATCTTGAATTTAATAAAACCGGGTCCCCGACCTCAAAGCATTCCACATTGCCTCTTCCTTTCACATCTGCGTATTGTTTCTGCAGGTCTTGGCTTTCAACCATCACATCGCGAATGTGTCGTAGGACACTCAGTCTGGTAGACAAGAAGTCATCGACTTCTTTAGGGATGTTGAGGGGGCTGACATCAGCTAGCTGTTCGGCTATTTCTCCCCCACCAAGCCCTGGGCTATGAAATGGCGGCGTTAGCGGGACGCGAGGATGGACTAGCCCGTTCACGTAGAACGGCGTTTAGCCGGTAGT
>NW_020187364.1:336339-338144 GCF_900000015.1 Plasmopara halstedii | reverse complement strand
GATTCACCCTCGCGTCCCACTGACGCCGCCATCCCATGGCTCAGGGCTTGGTGGGGAGGTATGGCCAAACGGCTAGCTGATGTCAGCCCCCTTACCATCCGTAAAGAAGTCGATAACTTCTTGTTTGCCAGATTGAGTGTCCTACGACACTTTTGCGATGTGATGGCTGAAAGCCAGACCTGCAGAAAGAATATGCAGATGAAAATGGAGAGGCAAAGTGGAAAGCTTTAGGGTAGGAGGTCTAGTTTTATTAAACTCTAAAAGCCTGCCTACACCTGCATCCTCTGCTATCTTCCGGATAAAGCTTCATCCACTGTTTATTGGACATTTTTAGTTTGTGGCCAACCGGGGCCTAGCGTATACGTTAAACCTTTCGAAACGGATGCGCACCCACCCGGTGTTTTATGTGAGTTTGATCAAGCCGATCGGGATCTGGCGCATGTGATCGCGGGAGCGTTGGCGCCAGAGCGGAATCCAAGGGCTTATGGGCACCCAGAAATTAAACCAGCAACTGGTTCTGAGCAAGGAGTGCAACAACCTCCATCTCCGATAGAGCCAAGCGCTCCACCGTTGTCTGCAACGATACATTCGCCTGCTCCACGGCTAGAAGTCGCTCCGACAGAGCGCGGTTGTCTTCAAGGCGAGGCAGCCGGTGCTTGACGCGCTTCAAATCATCAAGGGCGTCTGCGCAGCAATATGCTGCTTCAACATGACGCTCAGCGGAGCTCCAATCACGAAGGATCTCATTCTCAAGGGCTCGAAGAACATCACGAGTCACCGGACAGCGGTCACCCGGTCGTCACCGCCCGCCATCGACTTTTCTCGATGAGAAAGGTGACGTCCAATATCACATAGAACGTCTAGTAAGACGACGTCGTCATATGGTCAGACCTAATATCTGGTGAAGTGGCGAGGATATCCTGACTCCAGAAAGTTGTGGGAGGTTGAGACGCCACTTCGGCAAGATTGCCCAGACACCGTGGAGGCGTTTGACCAGAAAGATCAGAACGCCTCGCGCTTCTTGGCAATAGCCAGGGAAGGAGAAGGGCCATGAGCTGAGCTCAAGCTGTTGCACTGAGCTCTTGCGGTCGCAGACACAGAGCTCGCGGGAGCGTTAGGGATTGACCTATACGTCGCAGGGCGACAATCCGAAGGGAGTCGACGGCGTGCTTTATGTTTGGCAAACTCAAATCGGAGGTGTCACTCCACACGCACGGCTACGTCCTTGTAACCCAGCTGTAAGGTATACAGTGAGACAAGTTTGCAGTGCAGTTGCACTCACCGCTCAATGAGCGCTTCGTCATTTGTAGCGCTTACGCCAGGGGCGGGAACTACAGGTATCGTCCGCATTGCGGGTACACGAGGGCCACCTCGTTGAGCACGCAGACGAGTGCGATAAGCTTCCAACGGAAATACTTGTGGGACCACAAAACGAGCTCGAAGAGCTTACAGTTTGGCAAGCTCATCCTCCGTAATGGCCGAGGCCCGATGATGTGAAGGCGGACCGATCGAGTTACCATGTACTTCGCTTTCACAGCGGGATTCGCCGGGCGGAATCCATATTCACACGAGGGTCGATGACCGGCCATCCACGCCTTACGGGCAGCTTCCAGCTGCCGCTTCTGTGCCTCATCGAGGTCATTGGTGATCACACCACGTTCCTCGTTCGACGAGAAGTCAGGAAACGGACATGGGGTCCGCAAGGCGCGAGCAGGGTTCGTCTCACGACGCTAGTGTGGCTCGCCCTCCTCGTCATTCCATTCGGGAAAAAGAGTGTCAGACTCGTAGTCGACCACCTTCACATA
>NW_020187364.1:336192-336329 GCF_900000015.1 Plasmopara halstedii | reverse complement strand
TTCCATGAAAATATCCGTGTCGATCGTGCCATACAGAAACGCTGTATTCACGTCGAACCGGTATATCTCGAGATCCTTCTCTGCTGCCAATGCAAACAGTGTCCGGATCGATGTGTTCTTGACCACCGGAGCGAATC
>NW_020187364.1:335850-336182 GCF_900000015.1 Plasmopara halstedii | reverse complement strand
AGATCACAAACGGCTTGAAGCCGAGCAGGTGGACCCTGAACTTGACAAGTGCATACTTTATCGCAAGTAGCTCCTTGTCATAAACTTTTCTGTAGCTTTGAGCTGTCGAGATTCGAACGCAAACATTCGATCTCACCCCTCGGCGTCTACTTGCAGCAGCGCACAAACGATGGCAAAGTCCGAAGCGTCACAGACGACGCTGAAAGGACGATCAGGTTCTGGCAAAGCCAGTATTGGTGCATGCAGGAGGCTGTCTTTGACCCCGTCAAAAGCCTCCAGATGTTCGGGGTTCCAACACCATTCCGCATCCGTTTTTAGGGGATTGGATAATG
>NW_020187364.1:335733-335840 GCF_900000015.1 Plasmopara halstedii | reverse complement strand
GAAGTCAAGAAAGAAGACCAAAATCCATGGATGACACCTCCAGGATCACCAGTCAAGATAGGTCAAACCACAAAGAAGTCGTTAACACCTGGAAGAGATGGTGAAGG
>NW_020187364.1:335045-335700 GCF_900000015.1 Plasmopara halstedii | reverse complement strand
GGCGGTGACGACCGGGTCGACCGCCGTCTGGTGACTCGCGATGCTCTTCGAGCCCTTGGGGATTAGATCCTTCGTGATCGGAGCTCGCTGAGCGTCATGCTGAAGTAACATATCACTATGCGGACGCTCTTTATGATTTGGAGCGCGTCGTGCGCCGGCTGCCTTACCTTGAGGTCTACCGCGCTCTGTCGGAGCGACGCATTCACCCGCGCGTTGGCTCCATTGGAGATAAAAGTTGTTGCACTCCGTGCTCAAAACCAGTTGCTGGTTCAGTTTCTGGGTGGCCGAGGGCCCGTGGGATCCGCTCTGGTGCCATCTCTTCCACGTTCAAATGCGCCGAATCCCGATACGGCTTGAGCAAACCCACGTAAATCACCGGGTGGGTGCGCATCCGTTTGGGAAGGTTTAGCGTATACGCTAGGTCCCGCTTGGCCACAATCTTAAACGGCCCAATAAACCGTGGACGAAGCTTCGTCCGGAAGATAGCAGAGGCTGTATGCGTAGGCAGTTCTTTATAATTTAGTAAAACCATATCCCCGACCTTAAAGCTCTCCTTTTTGCATCTTCTTTTTTCATCTGCATATGATTTCTGCAGGTCTTGGCTTTCAGCCATCGCATCGCGAACGTGTCGTGGGACACTCAGTCTGATAGACAG
>NW_020187364.1:334546-335035 GCF_900000015.1 Plasmopara halstedii | reverse complement strand
CAAGCCCGGCTTGCACACACGTTCCGTGTTCAAGAGCACGGAGCTCTTCGGGGCTGGGTTCTGTTGACCTATGCCTCCCGAGGCTAAACAGAACTCAGTTCTTCCCAGTAGGTCGCCCCGCGCCTACTGGGTGGTGTCGTTCCCCGCGACGAACCAGACTGGTAGGAAATGGGGCGATGGTTCGAAGTATCTTGATGCGCCTTGCGCAGGGAGCTACCGTTCCGAAGGTGACGGGTGTGTCCACAGACAAAACACCGTCGTATATTTGTGTGCTGCTGGGCAGCTCGGAGCTCTACTTCCTCGTCCTCAGCATAGCTGAGTTCCATAGGCACAGACCCGCTCGACGAGCTGTTGGAGTGTGCATTCCAACCAAGTCGTGTCGACTTGAAATTGAACTCGGCATTCAATGCCACATTAACCGCCTCTTCAAACGAGGACGAATGCACATGGAGGACTTCCATACTGACCACGCCAGTGCGGAGGCCTTCC
>NW_020187364.1:333643-334536 GCF_900000015.1 Plasmopara halstedii | reverse complement strand
GAACTTGACAAGTGCATACTTCATCGCAAGTAGCTCCTTGTCATGAACTGGGTAGTTCCCTCTGCAGCTTTGAGCTCTCGAGATTCGAATACGATCACCCGATTTCGTCCCTCGGCGTCTGCTTGCAGCAGTGCACAGCCGATGTCGAAGTCCGAAGCGTCACAGACGACGATGAGAGGACGATCAGGGCCTGGCAGCGCCAGTATTGGTGCATGCAGGAGGCGGTCTTTGACCCCGTCAAAAGCCTCCTGATGCTCGGTCTTCCAACACCATTCCGCATCCTTTTTAAGGATATTGGATAATGACCGGGCCATTCTGCGTAATTTACGCTGTACTTGCGCAAGTAGTTGGCGAGACCAAGTCACTTACGCAAGTCCTTCTGGTTTTTTGGAACCGGCCAGTCTACAATGCCCTTGACCTTAGCGGGATCCGCTCGAAGGCCACGCTTCCCAATGAAGCACCCTAAATGGACGATGTGGTTATCCTCATCCGTCCTCCCATGCTCCGTACTGCTGTGAACGAGAACGTCGTCAAAATATGTCTGTGCATACGCCCTGTGGGGTCTGAACAGCTGCGTCACAAGACGATTAAATGTTGCTGGTGCATTTGACAGCTCTTGGGGTATCACCAGCCACTCCCAGAGTATGCCGCTCAGAGTGCTTACCGCTGTCAGCGGAACGTCACTCCCTCTCATGAGCAATTGGCACTATCCATCTACCAAGTCGAGTGCACTGTACTTCGTACATCCCACCATGTGTTGTTCTGAAGAGCATCCTTTCAAAGAAGCGGCGTCTGTGCCGGAATGGTGGCGGCGTTGAGCTTATTGTAAGTGTGAACGATACGCCACTTGCCGTCTGGCTTCCGAACACAAAATGTGGGTGTCGAATGGGGAA
>NW_020187364.1:333299-333633 GCF_900000015.1 Plasmopara halstedii | reverse complement strand
TCACGACCGAGATGACCACTGAGTGGCGTGTCGTGCGCCTCATAGAGGATGCGATATTCTAAATTCTAATTATGAGGAACCACAATTCGTGGTGTATCCTTTGAGTCGGTGCTATAATATAGCAAGCCGCTATTCAACGAATATCGGTGCAATCGTGCACGCAGTCTAGGTGACAATTTCTTGTCCAAGTTTCCCGTTGCAGCGCTACACACATCCCATCAGCCGCATACGCGGTGCGGATCAAATCCGTCGCAGACGACGTTACAGTTGTAACATGAACAAGCTCATAGTCTGGTCTGCGTGACAACGCATCAGCCAAAGTATTCTGCTTTCT
>NW_020187364.1:333052-333289 GCF_900000015.1 Plasmopara halstedii | reverse complement strand
CTTTGACCCCGTCAAAAGCCTCCTGATATTCGGTGTTCCAACACCATTCCGCATCCTTAAACGATACGGCACTTGCCGTTCGGCTTCCAAACGCAAAACGTGGGTGTCGAATAGGGAGACTTGCTCTAACGTAACATCCCAGCGTCGTGCTTCGCACGGAAAAAGGAGACAATGACGTCGCACTGCTCCTTGTGCAGGGGCCATTGGCATGTTACGCAGTATTTGGTTCCCGGAACT
>NW_020187364.1:332141-333042 GCF_900000015.1 Plasmopara halstedii | reverse complement strand
CACGCCATCAATGGCATGCAGCGACTGCTTCGCAACGAGAGCAGTGCTCAGTGGTTAGTGTGCCACTCCACGCGCATTTGAAGGGCCGTGCCCAAAATGCCTCGGACTGTGCCCGACCATGTCACGCATGACATGCAGCGACTGCTACGACTCTCATGCAGCAGCTGATCCGATACTCGAGCAGCGCTCAGTGGTCTACGAGCCACTTCACGTGCATCACGGGGGACTCGCCCTCGATGCGTCGGCCCTTGGCCGACCTAGTTACGCAATACATGCAGCAACTGCTCCGAAACTTGAGCAGCGCTCAGTGGGTAATGTGCCGCTCCACGATCAGCCCGCGAGTCACGCTCGGGGCTCCTGTCCAATACACCGTTGGGTGTCTACCAACTCGGACAATCTAATGTCTAGCACGTTGAGCGTCTCGGTCCAGTGCTCTCGCCAGTAGCGCTTTTGTCTCCTAACAGAGGTGGGCCCATGACTCGCCAAAGCTCCACCGGAAGACATGCGCGTAGCGCCCAAGGTCTTTGACCTCCAATCAATCCATGGCTCATGGTGTTCCGACCATGCCTTTTCTAGGATTGGGTCATACCTTGCATTCAAGTCTAAGACTAGACATCGTTCCACGCTATCAAAGTCAAGGAACTTGACTCCGAGGTCCACAGGGACCTTCGGGGCCGTGACTCGTGTCCCCGTCGCTGGGCGAACAGTGACGATATCACCCAACCGCGCTTTCAGCGCCTCGACATACAGCGGACTTCCTTCCATCGTGGAGCGTCGAACATAATTGCCCGACGCCCAGAAATCGATGAGGGTCTTCCATGGCTTTTCGGAGCCCTTCACGGTCGATTTTACGAGCAAGCCCGGCTTGCATACACGTTCCGTGCTCAAGAGTACGAAGCTG
>NW_020187364.1:330613-332131 GCF_900000015.1 Plasmopara halstedii | reverse complement strand
CCGACGAAGAGCTGCTAACCCCGCAGTCTTCGTCCAGTGGATAATGTGCCACTCCACGCGCATCTGAAGGGCCGTGCCCTCAATGCCTCGGCCCTTGGCCGATCATGTCACGCATGACATGCAGCGACTTCTTCAATAATTGAGCAGCGCTCAGTGGATTACGTGCCACTCCACGATCAGCCCACAAGCCTCGTTCGTGACTCCTATCAGATACACCGTTGGTGTCTGCCAACTTGGACATTCCAATGTCCAGCACGTTTACCGTCTCTAGTTTTATTTGATATCCATTCTTTGTGGATACCAAAATTAGTTTTTGGTTTTTCATTGTTAAATAATCATCATGACTTTCTTTTTTCTTTCTTAAATCAACTCTTGATTTTGAACTTCCAAAGTTCAGTGCTCTCGCCAATAGCGCTTTTTCTTAGCAGATGTGTGTTCATGACTCGCCAAAGCTCCACCAGGAGACATGCGAGTAGCGCCCAAGGTCTTTGACCTCCATGCCATCCCTAGGATGAGGCCATACCTTGCATCCAAGTCTAAGACTAGACAGGTTTTCACGCTATCAAAGTCAAGGAACTTACCTTCAGGACCGTGACACGCGTCCCCGTCGCTAGACGAACAGTGTCGATGTCATCCAACTGTGCTATCAGCGCCTCAACATACAGCTGACTTCCTCCCATCGTGGAGCGTCGAGCATAATTGCCCGACGCCCTGAAATCGATAGGATCTTCCATGGCTTTTTTTTCAAAGCCCTTTACGGTCGCATCCACGACCAGCAAGCCCAGCTTGCATACACGTTCCGTGTTCGAGAGCATGGAGCCCTTCGGGGCTGGGTCTTGTTGACCTCTACCCTTCTGAGGCTCAACAGAACTCAGTTCTTCCCCAGTAGGTCGCCCTGCGCCTAATGAGTGGTGTCGTTTCCCCGCGACGAACCAGACTGGTAGGCGTTGGGGCGATGGTTCGAAGCACCTTGACGCGACTTGCGCAGGGGGCAACCGTTTCGCAGGTGACGGGTGTTTCCACAGACAAAACACCGTCGTGTGTTTGCGTGCTGTCCGGCAGGTCGGAGCTCTGCTCCCTCGTCTTCAGCATAGCCGAGATCCATGAGCACAGGCCCGCTCGACGAGCTGTTGGAGTGTGCATTCCAACCAAGTCGTGCCGACTTGAAATTGAATTCGTCATTTAATTACCGCTTCTTCAAACGAAGACGAATTCACACGGAAGACGTTCATTCTGGCCACGCCAGCGCGGAGGCCTTTCATATAAACTGTCACTGTGACCGCCTCAGGAAGGGGATCTGCTGTCATCCCGGTAATGAGTATGCACATCCCTCGGATAAAGTCCACCAATTCCTTGTTGCCCTGTCGGGCGGTAAGGAGACGCGATCCCACGCGATATGCCTGATTAGGCGGCGAGAACACTCGTGAAAGCTGCAATTTCGGCTCCAGCCAGGAGGGAAACAAGGCTTTGTCCGAAGTGCCACATATCAGTGCCCATTATCGCGCATGACCTCCGAGC
>NW_020187364.1:330259-330603 GCF_900000015.1 Plasmopara halstedii | reverse complement strand
GCGCTGTTGCTCGGTCTGGAGCATGGCGGATGCGATGGCCATCTCGACCTCTCTCACCAAGAGCAGGAGATTTTTTTTCATCCTTCCCCTCAAAGACCTTAACGATCACTATGAGCGGCTTAGGGCGGGGATAATCATCTGTCACTGACGGTGGCGTCATAGACGCAAATGATGCAGACATCTTCTGCTGCAGGTGCTCAAGTAGCGCATTTTCGTAATTTGAAAACGCCCCTAGACGCGCACCGATTGCCTCGGGCTTTGCGCCGCAATGTGTTGCACGCTCTCAGGGCCAAGCAAGGACATCAGCTTGTTAAGCCCGTCCTGCATGCCCTAAGGTAAAGAGA
>NW_020187364.1:329759-330249 GCF_900000015.1 Plasmopara halstedii | reverse complement strand
GGTTCCCGGAACCAGGTCGATTTCATGACACACACCTCGGTCTGGATGTAGGACCGACGGCGGGTCTTTGGAGACGACGTCTTGAAATTCCTTTACCGAAGGATAGTATGGATCCAAGAAATTCTGTAGGATCGACGATCCACTTCGTGTGTTCAGCACTCTCTTGGTGTCATCCAAGCCAGCTTCATCCAAAAGCGATGACGAGTTATCTCCTCGTCCGGTATTACAATGACCACTTCGGCCAAATCGCCTGCCTTCAAGGCACTGCCGACATCTCGTCCAGCTCAAGAAGAGCATCTACTGCAGGTATAGTCTCGCGGCGGACGTCGCATCTTCCTCCCCCGTCATACCATTGACGAGGGTGTATAACTGTGCACCGTCGTCTACGGTAGACACACCCTGGATCAGGGTCGACGCCCGGCGTCTTGCAGCCAGCATAAGGCGTCGCCGTCGCCTCTGTACAGAGATTATAAGTCTCGGTGAGACCAGA
>NW_020187364.1:329550-329749 GCF_900000015.1 Plasmopara halstedii | reverse complement strand
CATCTTGCAGCCAGCATTCGGCGTCGCCGTTGCCTCTGAACAGAGGTTCTATGTCTCGTTGAGACCAGGGTGAACACGCATTCCATGTCGTCCGGTGGCACCCTCACTGTCCGTTCCTTTCGAGCTCCGATGTTATCTACAACGTCTGACAGAAAGCTGCTAACCCCGCAGTCTTCGCCCAGTGGATAACGTGCCACTT
>NW_020187364.1:324506-329540 GCF_900000015.1 Plasmopara halstedii | reverse complement strand
GTTCAGATCAAGGAGCTGATGTAGCGACTTCCGCTCCAAGTTTGATCACCTAAAACTATCATATCTCCCATTACAATCAGAGCGAGAAGATCAAAACATCTACTGTCAGTATGAACTAGCTGGTATCGCACACTTCATGCCGAATTTCATTGACACTTGCTGACAGGAATAAGTATGAAAAATCCACATGTCAAGGCGTTCGGGGGACACCACTTGAGATGTTTCATGATATTTCTGTCTAGGCTTGGATATGAATCTGCGCACAAGAGAAAATATATCGAAATTTGCAGAATTATAGAGCATAAACAAAAATAATATTGCTAAGAACGATATATGCCATCAAGCTTTTATAACTTACTTATTCAGCAAAGTAGCGATCTTCAGCATCGCGTTGCATTTCATCTGATTTATCCATCGCCTCATTCGCGTCCATTTCCACGTAGTTCACGAACCTTTTTGTTGATATAAATGTAATCAGTGGAAGAGAAGAGAAGAAAAGCTGTCGCCTTGATATAACTTCTCGAGTCATGCTTTTCATCCACAGAAACAAATGTTGTCTACGACTTCTGCTCTTTCATCCGCGAGTCTTCATCTCGTGGCGACAACAATTATTTTTCATGTCATAGTTCCAGCCTTAGTGCCATGCGTTTTCCACGAGGCTCATTTATTGTAAGATACTCGTATCGTTTTGCTTCAAAGTGCGACTGAGTACGAAGATTTAAATTGACTCCTCTGAAGCAAAAATTACATCGTAAAGCGTAAATACCATATAAAAATTGGCGCAAATAGCATCTCACTTTAGCAACATGGTCGCTTCGCGCGTGTAAATCCTACACAAGGCGATCAACGTAGTTCTTTCAACCATTGATGTCTGGATGGTCTGCTTTGGATATAGCAATTGCAACAGAGTTAGTGGTGTTAGCAAAAGATGTTGTAAAACACTGATTATTATGATATTATTACCGATATCAGCATACTTTATAGCAAGTTGCGGGCTTAGATTTTGAAAAATAAAACTAATCATTAAGTTAAAGCTTGCGACACCAAAACGCAATAAAGAATTCGACACCAGCATGACGTAGGTATACTTTATTGCCGAAGCAGAAGATCCACAGATGATAAAGAAGGGCTGGAAGGATCAAAATGTTATAATGACACCACATGACGCTTGTACGGGACGTCAAATGCGTGTGGTGATCACGTACGTAGTTGCAATCGTTCATTTGTCTCAATAAATCAGGTAGGCTTAAAGGTAGCACAGCGTAGCGGACTAAGGACTTTTTTACAATTGCGTCAGTTTTTACCAATAATTACTAGATTTACAGACGCAACAAGACCACTACTCAGCATCCACACGACAATTACGTCCACGCGAGCCGACGTCCTCCTGGGCAGTGAAAACAAATTTTTCTGGGACTTTAACATGCGCTTGACGTTGGAGTACTAGGGGTTGTTGGCGCATGTTCAAGTCGTCAAGAGGAAAAAGGAGATGACGGAAGATGGGTTATTTAACGACACTAAAGCCCTGGGGACCATCGCATAAAGCATCAAGCTGCAAAATCAGACTAAGATGCGACCTGCGACGACGGCTGTTCACGCTTGAAACCCTCAGCAGGAGGTCTACCGTCGCATCGCACTACACAATCGTATCGAGATGACACGCCGTCTCCATGAACTAGATAACGAAGCGTGCTACGACAATAACCAAGCACGCAGACGTCTTCGATGAATTATTTTTCATCTCCGGGCTTTTGGACAACCGGTTGACGAAACAAGGAAGCTACTGGTACTGCTGAGCAGCCTTCCGTAGGAAAGAAATGCTCGACGGATGGTTATTCGATAACGGCGTGACATTGCGCATGACTCCGTAGACCTACTAAACAATGATGAGTCGGTCTCTAGCATCGATGTGACTGTTGTAGACGGCAAGAAATTGCAAGTCTCCGGATGAGGAACGGTTAAGCTGACTAGGATTAATGGCAAGCACATCAAGATGTTGGATGTACTGTACATTCCAAGGGATGCTGTCGGCTAAGCCTGTCTTTCTAGATCCATCTAGAAGCTTCTTAATGTAAACTTATCTATCTAGACCAATGAGCGACTACCATTATGTCCGTAATCAGCATCCGTAATCTTCCACATGCATTCAGCGGTGTAATTTTAACAGATCTGCCGTCGATTACAACGCTAAATTACCAACTTGGAATATGACTTGCAGTCGTAATGCTGCGTTTGACGCTCTTGAGCTTTGGGTATATTTTCTTGAGCTATGTCGATGATCGTCTGGCAGCAACCAGGGAACAGTGGCGCATGCTAATATTGGCCGATTGCAATCGTCCTCAATCGATATTACAGCAGGAGGGCATACCCGAGGACATTTCAACAGAAGTAGCGTGAGCATACTCGATCATCGATAAGTGTTTGTTCCAGAAATTGCGGAAGGGGGTATCATGCGCGCCATCGATGTGGTCCAGAATTTTAATGTGAGCTTCGCAATAGTATGTGTCGGTATTTAGACAGGTCGTTCTGATCACTTATCCACAACAACAATGACCCCATCGCAAACGAGGAAATGCGTGAATCACTGAATTAGAAAAACTTCACTGCGCGGAAGTGAATCTTTGCGATATTGGAGACCGAGTTGGTGTGTCGATAGTGGATCACTCATCTGATCAGCATATTTAAATGACAATTCTTCACACAACAGGATCTTGCCAACGACTAGATTTTTTAGGCACTTTAAAGATGCTAGATACCCACGATGACTCGAGCTCTTCTATTCAATTCTTTTCCATCAGCTCAGCGACAAAATTCTCGGGTGCAGATTGCTCAACTTTTAACATTTAAAATTTGAATCGGGCTTTGTTTTTCGGTTTTGCGTCTGGCTTGGGATGCATGACGTACACAATATCTCGTTCTTGTGAAATTTGGCAAGAAACTCTCACAAAGCACAGTCGCGTTTCTAACCTTTTCAATTGATGTCCAAAGTTGTAGTTGCAAAGCCATGGGCTTCCAAGAGTAATGTTACAAATTTCTGAGGACGGCCATTCCGTCGATTTCACATTTTCAAACACTTTGGCTTTCAAACTTGTTTTTTTAGACGAAGAAGGATTCTACGAACTGATATACTTGTAATATCAAAACGTTCGGCAAGTATTTTGATTTGTGCTAAATTGTTGTTGACGATACCAGGACGGATGATGTTATGGTTGGTACAACCATCAATCCATATCACAACAGATTTGTTGTTGATCGTACCAAATCTCGTAACAAACCACTATCATGTATTCGATGTCAATTTGTTTCTGTGATTTGATCTACATAGTCTCGAGCTTGTTTAACGATAGAAATGCTGGTCTTTCTTGATTCGTAGCGATTTTCGTCCAAGACCTGTTTGACGTTGCACAATTAAGTAGACTTTTTTGCTGACGCTTGCGGCACTCACTGAGAAGATGTCTGAATTTGCGTCAGCAGAAAAACCTGTTTTGCTTACGATACTCATCTTTTTAGATCCATTCGAGAATTGACACTTTGTGGTCGGCTTCTGGCCGCACAAACGATGGTGCTACCACGCTTGCATCTTTACACGCAGTTTGTGTCAATTCCGGCGACAATGATGAAGCGGAGGCACACAATGCTCGATTCGTCCTGAACCAAAAGCATGACCGAGATTTCGGCTATTTTTTGTTTCAGCGGCATGACTGATAGTAGCATTGACATCCTAGGTCTAAAGGCCTCTCTTAAACGCCAGCGACTTGCACAACCTAAGAAGAAAATCGAACCTGGACATTGAAGCCACAAGGAAGGATTAAGCGCACAATTGGATCACGATGGGTATTTGCCAAGAAGCGTGATCAATATGGCGATGTCGTGCGATGCAAGGCACGACTGGTCGCGAAAGGATTCAAGCAAAAGCATGGCGTCGGTTTCTCGAGACTCATTCTCCGGCCAACATGTGGGAGCGAATCTCAGCATTCATTGCTTAACGCCATTTCATCGCATCGCCGCTTGCCATTGCTTGAGCAAACGTAGTTGGTAGGTCCGTATCATCGTCAATGCCAACAGCGTAGGCAAGAATAGCTCCTGCAATTAGTCCATCCTCGTCAATCCTAGCACGTTTTGGATTCGCTGGACCTTCGTCATCTGAGCCCTTCCTTATCATTAGCACCGGCTCACTTCTAGCTCTTTTCTGCTCCACTTCAGGCCGAAACACCAAACGATCTTCGTGTTGCAGGTCGATTCATGAAGCTTTATAAGCTCAAGTCTGTTTTGTACAGGGCTCTCAAAAGGCATTGGCCGCTATACATTGATGCTTGACGCGTGATCCATATCATCCATTTCAACATCCGCAACTGGCTCTTCGACAGCTTCCATCGGGTGTCCAGAACTGGCTGTCGATCCACTTGATGCTGAGCCTTGACTTCATCACCATCCTTTATTAATTGAATGATTGATTCCGTCCTGACTTCTTGCGTGTCGTAAATGCCGCCAACATCACGCTCATCCAACTTCACAGAGCGAGTCACTATGATCTTGGCATTCTCTAAGTCAAACACGCGATAGCCCTTGACAATTTCTGCGTAGCCGAAAAACATACACTTGAAGTTCTTGAGTTACCGTTTGGTCCGTTTCACATCGTCAATTTGAGCGTAGCCGTGCGAACCAAACACACGCAAATGATCCATTTAAGGCTTCATCGTGCGAACCAAACACACGCAAATGATCCATTTAAGGCTTCATCGTGAAAGCCAGTTTGTTGGGTCTGGACGGCCGTATTGCTGGAGCGATTAATTAAATAAACCGTTGTGTTACCGCGTCCGCCCACCATTCCTTCGAGACGCTCTTGTAATGCAACATGCTGCGTGATAGTCCTGTTCATACGCTCCGTCACTTCGTTCTGCTGAGGACTGTATGGACCGGAACGCTGGTGTACAATGCAGTTCTGCTGAGATATTCCAGCCATTATCTTGTTTACAAATTCGGTTCCTTTGTCAGATCGTAAACACCTCAGTCGCGCAGTCCATTGGTTCACGT
>NW_020187364.1:324056-324384 GCF_900000015.1 Plasmopara halstedii | reverse complement strand
GTCACATACGTTTGTGAAGATTGCAGACGTGCTACAGCGTTCCTGACTGAACCAGACGAATATGTTGACGCGGCAGCAACGGTTAACTCACTCACACGTTCGTCACGCTGTCAGTAGCTGAGATATCATGTCACATTAGCTTGTGGTGCTTCCAGACGTGCTACAGAGTTCCTGTATGACCCAGACGGATCCGTTTGACGCGGCAGCAACCGCTAACGCACTCAAACGTTCGTCACGTTGTCAGTAGCTGGATATCATGTCACATACGCTCATGTGCTTCCATACGTGCTACAGCGTTCCTACTTCATTTGATGTAGAGCGCTTTGTG
>NW_020187364.1:323684-324046 GCF_900000015.1 Plasmopara halstedii | reverse complement strand
GCCGCGTGGGGTGTATTCAACGGCCGCTGAATGCTTCCATTGGTCTATTAAACCCGATAAATTGTCTTTGAAAACCTTGTAAATACCAATGTCACCAGCTTGAACGTAGGGTGTTAAGCCTCCCGGCACATGGCAATATCTCGCTGGTGGCACTGAGCTTTAATCTTCTTCGATATATGCGCTCTCATCGAGTCCCACACAAGAGCTTTTCCCGGAGAATCCAGTACAGGTGGACATACACGGTCAATCCAGCCTGATAGCAGCTCAGAATCGACCCAAGCTTTGGGCTGATTAGCCATCCACACAGAGTTCACAGTGGATATAGCGCGATTTCCTTTCTTCTCCGTCCAAATCTCGAGCGG
>NW_020187364.1:323562-323674 GCF_900000015.1 Plasmopara halstedii | reverse complement strand
GAAATTTCCACCCGTAAACATCATGGTTCCAAATGAAGCACTGTGACGGGCTTTTGTGGAAACTGCAGCTTTAATGGAGTTCAAGACCACTGATGTGGGTGTTTCTCGCCAT
>NW_020187364.1:322803-323552 GCF_900000015.1 Plasmopara halstedii | reverse complement strand
AGCGTCATGCTGAAGTAGCATATCGCTGTGCGGACGCTCTTGACGATTTAAAGCACGTTGTGTGCCAGCTGCCTCACCTTGAGGACTACTGCGCTCTGACGGAGCGACTCCTAGCCGTGGAACACGGGAATGCGTCGCTGTTGGCAACGGTGGAGCGCTTGGCGCCGTTAGAAATGGAGGTTGTTGCACTCCGTGCTCAGATCCAGTTGTTGTTTTAACTTCTGGGTGGCCGCGGGCCCGTGGGATCCGCTCCGGCGCCAACGCTCCCGCGTTCACTAGCGCTGGAAACCGGTACGGCTAGAGCAAGCCCACGTAAAATACCGGGTGGGTGCGCATCCGTTTCGGAAGGTTCAACGTGTACGCCAGGCCCCATTTGGCCACAACCTTAAACGGTCCGATGAATTGTGGACGAGGCTTCGTCCTGAAGATATCAGAGGCTGCATGTGTAGGCAGGTTTTTGGATTTAATAAAACCAGGCACCCGACCTTAAAGATTTCCACTTTGCCTCTTCTTTTATCATCTGCATATTGTTTCTGCAGGTCTTGGCTTTCAGCCGTCGCATCGCGAACGTGTCGTAGGACACTCCGTCTGGCAGACAAGAAGTCATCGACTTCTTTGCGGATGGTGAGGGGCTGACATCAGCTAGCCGTTTGGCTATTCCTCCCGTTCCAAGCCCTGAGCCATGGGTTGGCGGCGTCAGTGGGACGTGAGGGTGAACCAGCCCATTCACGTAGAACGGCGTGTAGCCC
>NW_020187364.1:314248-322793 GCF_900000015.1 Plasmopara halstedii | reverse complement strand
AGGGGCCATTGGCGTGTTACGCAGTATTTGATTCCCGGAACCAGGTCGATCTCATGACACTCACCTCGGTCCGGAGGTAGGACCGACGGCGGGGACGTCTTGAAGTTTTATTTTTACCAAAAAATAGTACGAATCCGAGGGCTTCTTTAGAATCAGCACCCTCTTGGTGTTCTCCAGGACAGCTTCATCCAGAAGCGACGATGAGTTAATCTCTACTTACGGTCGTATAATGACCACCTCGGCTAAATCGCCTGCCTCCAAGTCACCGCCAAACTCTTCGAGGGACAACTCGTCCAGCCCAAGAAGGGCATTCACCGCCGGAAAAGTCTCGAGGGTGACGTTTCCGTCTTCCTCTTTCGTCATACTGTATAGCTGTGCGCTATCGTAAAGACGGTAGGCACACCCTAAGCCAGGGTTGACGCCCTGCGTCTTGCAGATAACATACGGCATCGCCGTCTTTTATCTATAGAGGTTTTACCACTCGTCGAGACCACGCACTCAGCGTCGTCCAGTGTCCCCACTCCCTGTCCCATCGGAGCCTTAATGTTATTAAGAACATCCGAGGAAAATCTGCTTTTTCCGCAGTCTTCGTCCAGTTGATCACGTGCCACTTCATGCGCATCAGAAGGGCCTTGTCCGGGATGCCTCGGACCTCGTCCGACCATGCCACCCTTTGCATGCAGCAACTGCATTCCTTCGATCGTAAAGCGTTGAGCATAATTGACCAACGCCCCGGAATCGATCTGGATCTTCCATGGCTTCTCAAAGCCCTTCAAAGTCGCTTACGACCTGCAAGCCCGGCTTGCATACACGTTTCGGGTACAAGAGTACGAAGCTCTTCGGGGCTGAACCCTACTACCCTCTATCTCTTTGAGGCTCAACAAAACTTAGTTCCTTCCCAGTAGGGCGCCCCGCGCCCACTGGACTTTGTCATTTCCCCGCGACAAACCAGACTGGTTAGAAGCGGGACGTCGGTTTGATGAACCTTGATGCGCCTTGCGCAGGGGACAACCAGACCGAAGGTAACGGGTGTCTCAACAGACAAAATATTATCGTATGGTGAATCGCTGTCCGGCAGCTCGTCCCCCTTCTCTTTCTCAGCATAGCAAGATCGATTAGCTCAGTCCCGCCCGGCGAGCTCTGAGGGTGTGTATTCCAACGAAGTCGTGCCGACTTATAGCTGCTTTCGGCATTCAATGCCTCACTCACCGCTTCTTCAAAATAGACTGATGCACACGGAAGACTTCCATTTTGGCCACGACAGTGCGGAGGTCCTCCATAAAGACGATCATTGTGACCGACTCGGGAAGAGGACCGGCTGCCGTCCCGGCAATGAGAGTTCTTAACTCTTAGACAAAGTTCAGTAATTTCATTTCTCCCCGTCGGGCAGCAAGTAAATGCGATCGCGCCCGATATGCCTGATCAGGCGGCAAGAATACTCGCATACGCTGCAGCTTCAGCTCCTTCCTGAGGGGGGATTGTAGCTTCAACTGAAGCACCGCACGTTAGTGCCCATATTCGCGCTCGGCCCTTGATAACTAATGCCTCGCGCTGTTGCTCGTTTTTGAGCATGGCGGATGTCATAGCCATCTAGGCCTCTCTCACCCCCCATCCTAACCCTCGAAAGACTTAACGCTCACCATAAGCGGCCTGGGTCGGGAGGAGTCATCCGTCGTCGCCGATGGCGTCATGGACGCCGACATCTCCTTCTCTAGGTGCTCATTTTTCATAGTTCGAAATCGCCTCTAGGTGCGCGCTTATCGCTTCAGGACGTTGCGAATCAAGGTGTTGCACGCCCTCAAAGCCAAGCAGGAACATCAGCTTCTGAAGCCCATCCTGCATGCCCTGGGGCAATAGGAGTATTGCTTCATACTCACAGAGGATCAGTCGTAAGGACTTAAGTGCAGCGGGGCTGCCGTAGCTCTTTGCTTAGAGGAAGCTTACTAAGGTCACCTACCTTACCTTCTATACCAGAACCAGCACGAGTGTAGCGGATAGCATTCCGCGAGTATTTAAATATCTTGACCAAGACAAATACGCTCTACCGCTCAAAATTGAAACTGGATTTAATTGTTTTGTTTGCGGCAGAGCCGCCTATATCTAAAACCTTTTTCTAATGAAATAGTAAAACTTAATTAATATGCATAACTACAGACAGTTCTGCCACGTAGTGGCTTCTTTATACGGTGAACCCACACCATTGTGTGATAACATCGACTTGTCTAACCTTTGGTACGGCCACACCATCTTTTGTGACCCACCCTTTCATACAAGGGTACGTGTAACTCCGTTACAATCTGATTACGTGTAACCCGTTACACAAGGGTAACAAGACAAATCAGCGAGGCAGCAAACGAAAAAATAGCCTTGTTACATCCATGTAGTTAATAAGGGCCATATTCTTTATTATCTTATTCCAGTGCTACTAAAGTGTGAGGTTTGTTCTTGTCGACATTACCGTCTTCGTCGTGAAAAAAGCAGATCGCATTCCTCTTATTTCGGTACCAGCCCGAATTTCTTGCAAAAAGCCATCGTTTCAGCGATGTGTTTTGCTTCAATATCACTATTGAGGGCGGCAGCTCAATATAGAGCCTTCGAAAACCTTCGACGAACAAGTTTAGTTTGTCATCCAGTGATGTGTTCTTCCAATTCATAAGATCTTTGTCCCATGGTGACTTAATTGCTCGAGATTAAATTTCTTTTGCTACAGGCAAAAAATTACGGACGATTTTATCTTCAACACCATACTCTCTCAATAGGCTAAGCATGGAAGTGTTTCTTGGCGGCTAGCAACTCCCTCTATTTAATAATTTCAATGGGCCTCGCTTAACGTTTCCTTTCCCTCCTCTCTTCGTCAGAACGGCGCGAGAATTTTCAGACATGTCTTCACTCTGTAAAGAGTTCAATGTGTGGGAAAATGCGCTAAGTCCGCATCCTTCGGATAAGTCCGTACCCTTCCAAGTGCGGACCTAAGGAAATGATTACTGTACCGATTTACCCCAAAAACGAGGATGGTGCTCATGCGTCGTCGCGATAAGCGCCGCGGCAACGAGGCTGAAGAGATCATTGTAGCTAGTGACTCGACCATTGTAGCCAATAAAGGTGTGCGCTCACTGAGCTGTGCACGTACGGGTCGATTTGCCGCCGATATGCGCGTGAGAGTGGGTGGTTACGGCCGCGCTGACAAGACATGGGGCCTGGATCATCCGTGGCACTCTACGGATGAGGGCAATTTGTTTTCTCAATTGTGTGCTAAAGACCGCATGGAGGAGGGTGCTGTGGAAAATGAAAGGTTGCAAGAGGAGCCTGTACTAGGCCTGAGTCGCGCGCAGCTTAAGAAGCGGAAGGCTAAACTTAAGAAACAAGGACTGACAGCCGAGCAGGCAGCCGAGAAGGCGCTGAAGGAGGCTCAAGAGGCCAAAGAACGTCATGAAGATGAGCAAAAAATGACAAAAATGAAGGAGCTTGAAAGGAGAGAAGAGATGAGAAAGAAGCGGCAAATAAAGAGGAGTCAGATGCAGACACAAGAAAAAGAGACACAAATTGCGAAAGATGTGACTGAAAAGGAGAAGCGCAAAAAAGAGAAGGAACAAAAAAAGTTAAAGAAAAGGCAAGCAATAGAGCAGGTGGAGCAGCAGACAAAGGAGCAAGAGCTCGAGATGCAGAGTCGGGAAGTACTGGCATCAGCCTACGAGAAGAATGTGGGTAGTGAAGTTACGACCAAGAGTGGACTGGTGCTTCAGGATCAACGTATTGGCCAAGGAAAGGTCCCATATCTAGGGGAAATGCTGACTGTCAAGTATCGTGGACGTCTTGGACAGGATGGTCTCGTGTTTGGCAAGGGCATGCTGACTACAAAATATGGTACTAGCTCGGTCATTGCTGGATGGGAAGAAGGTCTCGGTACGATGCGGCCTGGTGGAGTTCGATTGCTAACAATTCCGCCCGAATTAGGTTACGGTGAAAGTGGAAAAGGCGATAAGATTCCGCCGCACTCGACGCTATTTTTTGAGGTAGAGCTTGTGCGAATCGGGAAGCGCAAACGCGATGTTATTGGCGAGGACGAGATGCCGTTGCCCTGTTCTTTCCAGCGTAAGCGTATCAAACAAAATCCTGGCAAATTAAATATTAAGGAGCAAGATAATAGCCCGTTGAGGCTGTCGAGAAGTCAGCTGAAGCGGCGACGTCGGAATCGAAACAAAACGCTGCACGGGAAGGTTGATCCAGCAGATGGACCATAGTTTAGGTAAATAGTAAATTGTGGGCCAGTCAAATAGTGCTAATACTTTGAAACTATTGGCTAATCCAGTGGCTTAAATTGACATTCCAGTCGCTATGGTGGCGTCTATGGATGATGTTCCTGCTTCTGTCTCGATTGAAAAAGCTTTTATTAAGAAAAAGCCTCGTCGAGTAGCTTCATTACTCATTGACAACTATGATTCTTACACGTACAATATAATGCAAATGTTAACTCAAGTGAATGGTAGTCCGAATAGTGTCACAGTGATCAAAAACGATGACTTTGGTGGCCACTTTGTCGCTGCGTGGGACAGTTTTGTGGAAGAAACGACAAAAATTGCAGCACGAGATGGTGTAGAGATTGAGCTGAACGTTATTCTATCTCCTGGCCCGGGACATCCAGCAGAAAAAAAGGACTTTGGCATGTGTGCGGACGCCATTCGATACGCTACAGTGCCAATACTTGGTGTATGTCTAGGACATCAAGGACTGGCTCATGTTTATGGTGGGCAAGTTATCAAGGCTAGAGATGTCATGCACGGACGTATCAGCAGGGTCGTTATTGAGGAATGCAACGCCTTTTTTGCTTATATTCCAAACGAGTTTCAAGTGGTGCGCTATCATTCCTTGGTTATTCAACCCGACAATATTCCAAAAGAGCTTAAGGTGATTGCAAGGACAACTAATGGAGATATCATGGCAGTGCAGCATCGTGACAAGATACAATATGGAGTGCAGTTTCATCCAGAGGCAGTCTGCAGCGAATATGGCTACCAGCTCTTGCAGAACTTTCGCGATGTGACGCTAGCTCAATGCGCATCAATGTGTCTGCTGCACCATCGCATCTACCCGGATCAAAAAGACCATATTTATAATTGCCTGACAACAACGACAGCTCCGAAGTATCGAGTTCTGGTTCAGCGTGCATCTACAGAACTCGCATCGCTTGAGTTTGCGGAGTTTGTGTTTCGTGATATGTTTGGAGACTCCAAGCGGTCGTTCTGGCTAGACAGTAGCAATTACGATACAGTTGCCGGTACTGAGGCAGCAACCCAATCACGGTTTTCAATGATGGGCGATAATAGCGGACCCATGAGTTACTGTGTTGAGTATGACGTCAGCAAGGTAGAACTTCGTGTTCTTCGTCGACGAGCAGATGTTGAAGACGAGGAGGTTACAGTGTGCCGAAACCAAGATATTTTGACTCACGTGCGCGAAGTGATGCAAGCACATCAATCCCATCAAGTACTTCTGGAGGGTAGTGAAGTAGCCCCAACTGCATTGCCTTTTGCTTTTCGCGGGGGCTTTGTAGGGTACTTTGGTTACGAAGTGTTAGATTCCGAACAAAAGGGCAGTAAGTTAAAAAACGACGAGGTGCAAGTGCAACGAGAGTGTACCCCAGACGCGTCATTCCTATTTACTGATCGTACATTAGTATTTGATCATCGTGATGGTGTCGTCTACTCACTCTCAATAAGTGCGTGCACAGTAGAGAGCGAAAGCGATTGCCGCCAGTGGCATAGCTCAATGATGAATCAGCTAAAACAAATGTGTGTGGCATATCGCCTGAAAGTGAAAGCGCCACCAGCTTGTATGAATGTCGCATCTCAGACAGATGAAGTTATATTCCGTCCATCGCGAAGCCGAGCCCAATACGTGGCTGACATTGAAGAGATTCAACGTTTAATTCGGGAAGGAGAAACGTACGAAGTGTGCTTAACAAACCACTTACGTGCCGAGTATGCTTTGCGTGATGCACTTGCTTTCTATTGCATGTTGCGTCGCCGAAATCCTGCTCCGTTTGCGGGGTTCTACTTAAGCGATCCAAAGAAACGTTTTCAAACTTCCGATTCTCTCGATCAAGCTAGAACAGCAAATGATACGTATGCATTATGTTGCTCATCTCCTGAACGATTTTTGCAAGTGCAATCCAATGGCTGGATGGAATCAAAACCAATCAAAGGAACACGTCGTCGCGGCTGTAATCCTAATGAAGATGCAGTCACTATAGAAGAACTTGCCAACTGCGAAAAGGACCGCGCTGAAAATATGATGATCGCCGATCTTGTACGTAATGATTTCGGTGCCATCGCACGAGTCGGGTCTGTACACGTACCACGTCTTATGAGCATAGAGACGTACGCTACTGTTCACCAGCTCGTCACTACTGTCCGTGCGCAACGACGGCAAAATACTGATGTTGTGGATGTGTTACGCGCTACATTTCCGGGTGGATCGATGACTGGTGCACCCAAGAAGCGTACCATGCAAATTATTCGACACCTTGAGCGTGGCCCACGTGGTATTTATTCAGGAGCACTAGGCTTTCTATCAATCGATGGTAGTTGTGATTTAAACATCATCATTCGCACAGCTATCGTGACCCCAAACAGTGTGACGCTCGGTGCTGGTGGTGCCATTGTAGCACTCTCGGACCCAAATGACGAGTATGAAGAAATGCTTCTCAAGGCACAAGCTCTTGTATCCACGATTGGCGAGTATGCTATGGCAAATCGTCACGACACTGGGGCACGCGTTGTTGTCGACTAATGCTGACAAATTGATCGATTACTAATCTGCTGAAACCCATGGTCATACCCGAAAATACGCACGGTGATCCTTATTGTCGGCACCAACCGTGGCCTTTAGCATAGATCTGTTCATCAGTAAAGAAATAAATGTGGAATAAACAGTTTTGGTAATGACTAGCAACAATCGAGGGTAAGGTGGTACAATTTAGGGGACTTGTTCCAATTCAACAAATGAACCGTACGAGCTGCGCACACGTGCCTGTTACCTGCAGCGAATAATGCTATGACATCTCACCGCAACTTCCATCTCGCAAGTTTCCCAACTTGTTCACCATCCTTCGTTTTCTTTAAAAGTCGAGAAGTATTTACCCGTTACATGGGCCTGGGTCGACATACCGAGCTTGCTCTCTTGCAGGAGTCGCAGCAACTTTCGATAAATCGCTTCAGACTAACATGCATTTTTATTTGGTTCCGTCCGCCGCAACGCGGTGGACCACTCAATCACCTCTTTCCGTACCGAAACTTGCGAAGAAGAGTCACTCTGGGAGCACTTCTTTGATGAGCAACAGCGATCGAGTACATTTGTACCCTTCTCGACCACCTTACCTCTAAAATTAGGCTCGGACTAAAGTAATTGGCTCAAGGCAAGCATTGGATGAAGCAGACACACTACTTTACCCATTTCTCGGCTTTACGAGGCAGCTTCAGCAAAATAGACGCTCGACTATCAAGTCTTCGGCGAACAAGTCAAGCCCGTACTCGCTAGTAAAAAACGGGAGCTCTGCGCGACCCCCCTAATTGTCGTCAGATGTAGTAAAACAGAGGATATGACAAACCATAAGCAGTAACAACGTCAGAGTAATCTTGCCGAATTTGACCCCCAAACTCTTACAAGCTCTTGGAGTTGCAGGATCTGTTCAGTCTCACCAGATATTGTTACACTCTTGGTGAGCTTGTCGGCTTGATTTTCATAGCACAGGAGTGGGCCTCTCATTGCACAATGATTTGAGCCGACCAAGGCCGAACCTCATGTTGCTGCCTCCACGGGCTTTCTGGATAGTGGTGATACGTCGACGTGCGTCATGTTACCGTTGCAAAGTATCTTACACACGTGCTCGCAAGGCCGCGCAATCAAACCAATTAGTCCAAGCGGTTCAAAACCGGTTGATGCTCTCGTGAGGAAAGTGGTTCGGCCACAAAACATGATAAACACATTGGGTGTATCCAAGATCTCTAAGCGGTATTTTAAGTATAATTTGATCCATCGACGGTGAAATTTTCGGTGTAGACAGACTCTGAAAGGGTTGGATTGACTAAGTGCGTTCGATGGAATATCATAACCTGAAGAAACAGGTTGGCTTCATACCCATCAGTAATGTATTGCCGAAATGAGATTTCTTGCGACCGAACTTCACGTATTGCCGGATGCATTCTCGAGAAATAAACATTAAATTACTTCATGCTTCTTGGAGCCAACATGCTAACCAAGTGCACTGACGCATGCGGTGAAGGTCTATTTTTTGACCAGGTCACTCATACGAAGATCAGGGTTTTGTAAATAAAAACACCATTATCCAGCGCTCACTAAACCATACGTATTTTCTCTACTGCGTTGGCGTACCAGGGACCTCATATACCATTCTGAACTCGAGGTCCTCATAACGAACTACCAACGCACACTATATCGATGGCGGATCAGTCCTGTAATACAGCAAGCCTTGAGGTAAGAGATGACGTTGTAAAAGCAACAAATGCTACGATCAGACGGCATCAAG
>NW_020187364.1:314121-314238 GCF_900000015.1 Plasmopara halstedii | reverse complement strand
GACATTCCGCTGACAGCGGTAAGCACTCCGAGCGGCATGCTCTGGGAGTGGCTGGTGACGCCTCAGGGGCTGTCAAATGCACCAGCAACATTCTATCGTTTTGTGAAGCAGCTGTTA
>NW_020187364.1:313694-314111 GCF_900000015.1 Plasmopara halstedii | reverse complement strand
CTCTGTCCGACCATGTCACGCATGACATGCAGCGACTGCTTTGATACTCGAGCAGCGCACAGTGGTTTACGTGCCACATCACGTGCATCACGAGGGTGTCGCTCTCAATGCCTCGGCTCTTGGCTGACCATGACACGAATGACATGCAGCGACTGTTTTAATACTCGAAGCAGCTCTCAGTGGGTTACGTGCTAGTCTGCGATCAGCCCGCGAGCCACGCTCGGAACTCCTGTTGAATACACTGTTGGTGTCTACCAACTCGGTCATTCCTATGTCTAGCACGTTGACCGTCTCGGTCTAGTGCTCTCGCTAAAAGCGCTTTTGCCTCCTCGCAGAGGTGGGTTTATGGTTCGCCATAGCTCTACCAGGAGACGTGCGCGCAGCGCCCAAGGTCTTTGACCTCCAATCAATCCATAA
>NW_020187364.1:294124-313684 GCF_900000015.1 Plasmopara halstedii | reverse complement strand
TGGTGATGCCCCAAGGGCTGTCAAATGCACCAGCAACATTTAATCGTCTTGTTACGCAATTATTCAGGCCCCACAGGGCGTATGCACAGACATACTTTGACGACTTTTTTGTTCACAATCGTGCGGAGCACGGGGAATGTGTGGATGAGGAGAACCACATCGTCCATTTAAAAGCGGTGCTCGAGTGCATACGCACGAACAAACCGTACGCCAATGCAGACAAGTGCATCTCTGGCGCAGAAGAGATTCTCTTTTTAGGGTACTTCATTGGGAAGCGTGGCCTTCGAGCGGATCCCGCTAAGGTCAAGGTTATTGTAGACTGCCCGGTTCGAAAGAACAGAAGGACTTGCGTAAGTGCCTTGGCCTCGCCAACTACTTGCACAAGTACAGCGATAATTATGGAGAAATGGCACGGCCATTTTTGAATCTCCTTAAAAAGAATGCGGAATGGTGTTGGGACGCCTAACATTGGAAGGCTTTTACAGGGTCAAGACAGCCTCCTGTATGCATCAATGCTGGCGCTGCCAGACCCTGGTTGTCTTTTCAGCGTAGTCTCTGACGCTTCGGACTTTGCCATCGGCTGTGCACTGCTGCAAGCAGACGCCTTGGGGCGAGGTCGGGTGATCGCGTTTAAATCTCGACAGCTCAAAGCTGCGGAGAAGAACTACCCAGTTCACACAAGGTATTACTTGCGATGAAGTATGCACTTGTCAAGTTCAGGGTTCACCTGCTCGGCTCAAGCCATTTGTGATCTACACAGATCATGCGTCACTACGCACTGCGACTTAGTCGTCTCACTTTTCGCAGAGAATGGCTAGGTGGCTCTTCTTCTTTGCAGAATATAATTTCCAGGCGATGTATAAGCCAGACAAGCAGAATGCTTTAGCTGATGCGCTGTCACGCAGCCGGATTATGAGCCTGCTCATGTCATGACGGTGACGTCGTCTGTGACGGATTTGATCCGCGCCGCGTACGCCGGTGGTGATACGTGCGTAGAGCTACTACGTGCTCTTGGAAGCAAGGAGTTTGGACACTCGAACTAGACGTTGTCGTCGCGACTGCGCGCATGTTTGCACCGATATTCATTGAATAATGGATTGCGGTATCACAGCACCGACTCGACGGATACGCCACGAATTGTGATCCTCACGATGAGGATTTGAGGTATTGTAATCTTAATGAGGCCCATGACACCCATCTCAGTGGTCATCTCGGTCTTGAGAAGACCTAATGCTCTGTGAGTTGCCACTACTGGTCTCGAGAAGACCTACGGCTCTGTGAATTGCCACCACTAGTGGCTAATACTATGCAAATGAACGAGCACCTATCTGCGCACGTGTGAGACGTGTCAGAGGGTAAAACCCTATCCGAATGCGGCGATGCCGCTGGTCAGTTTACCGGTATCCTCCACGTGTTGCAGTCCATGAGTATGGGCTTTGTGTTTGGTCTGCTAAAGGACTCGGCGGGCAACACGTGTGTGGTTTGTCTTTGTAGACCGTTTGAACAAGATGGTTCATCATGCAGCACTGCCGGACACCATCCTCGGTGTGAATACAGGGCCGCTGTTTGTGAATCGTTTCTTTTGACAACATGGACTTCCGGAGTCAATTGTATCTGACAGAGACCCACGATTTCCTAGGAAGTTTTGGTCTACATTATTCAGGGTGCTGGGCACCAAGTTGACTATGTCAACAGCGGACCATCTGCAGACCAATGGTCGTACTGAGTGCATTAATAACGCCGTCGTAACGGTCCTTCGCAGTATCTGCGCTGAGCCTTCAAGGCGCTGGAGCGCCATGTTGCCACTTGTAGCATTCGCTCTGAACAATGCAGTGCATTCGTCCATCGGCTACACGCCGTTCCCCGTAAACGGGCTCGTTCGTCCTCGCGTCCCGCTGACGCCGCCGTCCCATGGTTCAGTGCTTGGCAGGGGGAAATAGCCGAGCAGCTAGCTGATGTCATCTATCTCACCGAGCGTAAAGAAGTCGATGACTTCCGGTCTACCAGACTGAGTGTCTTCCGACACGGCCGCGATGCAATGGATGAAAGCCAAGACATGCAGAATGAATATGCAGACGGAAGAGGTAAAGGAAATGTTGAAAACTTTGAGGCCGGAGACCTGGTTAATTCAATGCTGAAAATCTTTCTACCCATGCAGTTTCTGCTGTCTTCAAGACGAAGCTCCGTCCACGGCTCATCGGACTTCTCAAGGTTGTAGGCAAGCGGAGCCTTGCGTATACGCTAAACCTTCCGCACCGGATGCGCACCCATTCAGCGTTCTATGTGAGCTTGCTCAAGCCGTACCGATCCCGCGCTGGTAAACGCGGAAGCGTTGGTATCGAAACGGCGCTCACAGGCGCTCGATCGTCCAGAAGCTGGACTAGCAACTAATGTTGAGCACAAGGCGCAACAATCACCTTCTCCGACGGACCTAAGCGATCCACCCTCGTATGAAGCGACACATTCGTCTGCTCAACGGCTAGGAACTAATTCGACATAGCGCGATACGCCTCAACGTGAGGCAGACGGTGCACAACATGCTCCAAGCTCTCTAGGTCTTCCGCGCAGCGGTATGCGATTCCAGCATGCTCAGCGGTGTCCTGATCACGACGGACCTTGTTCTCAAGAGCTCGAAGAGCTTCGCGAGTCACCGAACGGCGATCGACCCAGTCGTCATCGTCCACTGCCGACTCTTCTCGACGAGAATTGCGGTGTCCACTATCACATGGAATGTATTGTGGGTCGATGTCGTCGCCAGGGTCAAACTCAGTATCTTGTGAATTCGGGAAACCCCGACTTTGAGAACTCGCGGGAGTTTGAGTGCCACTTCGGCAAGACTGCCCAAGACGTCATGGACGCTTATGATCAGAGAGATTATGACGCTCCGCGTCATCGTACACCCGCATTTCTCAGATACATTTAGGGAAGCCGAAGGGACATGAGCTGAGCTCAAATTATGGCCCTCAGCTGTTGCGGTCGCAGACTCATCCGTATGAGAGACCACAGAGCTCGCGGGGGCGTGATGGATCAACCGATACGTCGCATGCGATAATCACATGCCGTCCGAGTTGCACCACGTGCAGGGGACGAAAAAAGGGCTCTGCCCGCGGGCGCTCTCGGTGCCAGCGAGCACTTCTACTGGATACGTTCCATAAAGGTTGAAGCTCCGTACACCCACAATCTGTTATCGGTTGAAGCTGAGGTTCAACCGCAGTAAACCCTTGACTTATAAATTAGGTACCCAAGGTTTTATTTGTAAAACCTCTAGAAGCCCTCGGAGTGTCTTGCGAACCATAGCATACTTTTAGTTCAGCTGTAAATTTGCCTCAAGGGGCTTAAATCGTTCCTCATACCCACAAGTCGGGACTGTTCTTCTATTTCCATGTCGGGAACCGCTTCTTCGTCGCACAAGCGTGTGTTGTATTTGAGGGACTGTTTGTGTACAGCGCCCTCTTACACAAACCTGTTAAGCTTAACTTCTCCGCACGGTCGGTGTAAAAATGCTGACTTGGCAGCTCCGTTAAAAACATTCTAAGTACAGTCATGACATTACTCTTCTACTTGCGACTTACATTCTCATATCCTCACTCAGTCTTTTTAGTAGACCGCCTTCAGACTCATGTTCACGCACTGACAGCAGCGAAACGAGCGATCTTGCTCAGGCGGCTCACAAAGACTCAAAAGTGTATTTCCTGAACGCGACTATTGAAAGACCAAGGATAGAAATCACACTGACGGACGTCTGCACCCTACTGGAACACAGTGCAGACATTTCTAGGTGTGGAAGCTGGCCAAAGATTCCTTCGCACGTGGTGACAATTTAACTAAGCCAAGACCTGAGACCGCGACTCACAGTCACTCACTTACGCCTATCATGGCTATTTTTTAGGACCCAAACTAGTATTGGTGGAAGCAGTACCTGCCCCCCGCAAGACCACTTTATTAAGCGTCAAGCTCATCTAGGACAAGGACGGGGACAATCTCGACGTCTGCATCCATGCAATTCCAGTAGTACTACTGAGGAACACTGAGTTGTATTCGTCTTGTACCCGTATGTGCCGCGAAACTCAAGTCATGCGCTTGCGAGATAATTTCTCCTCTGCGGGTTGGATCGCTTGGTACACCCAGTCTTTGCACCTTGTTCTTTTTCGCAAAGAAGTCAAATACACCGCTGAAGGTGAATGAATACCTGTCCATCTTTTGAAAGTTTTGGAAGGATCGAATCTGTCTTGTGACTTTGGTGAAACCTCTCTTCAAAATTTACATCCATCTCTATCGTGTTGTACAATATATGTTATGAATGGTTGATCACGTGACGTTGAGAGGTTCACACGACAACTTTTAAGAACATATTCTCTCGGGAAAGAAGAGTAACAAGAGTTATTACCAGGTAAACCTTTGATAACCGTCACATTGACGTGACGTTGCTGACAATGTTCATATAACCACAGGAAGTGGTTCATTGCTGTCACAATAACATCCTTTCTTTTTTGACACAAGAAATTCTATAACGAATCGTAGACCAACAATCTTTGTTTGTAGCGATCGGTATCATCTTTCCGTTGGCTGTCAAACTGGTTGTCTTATATCGACTACAAGTCTAGCATTTCGACACGTATAATGCAGCGGGGCTGTCGTAGCTTTGCGCTTCGAGGAAGCGTAAGTCAGGCCACCAACCTTTCGTTTCATACTTAGAACAAGTACGAGTTTAGCGGATCGCAATCCGCTTACTCAAAGAGTAACTATTGCCTTCCCAAGGCTAAATAACTCTTCCGTTTAAATTCAATGCTGGCTTTAGTTATTTTCATCTGCGGCAAAGCCGCATGTATAGATTTTCCTAAATATAAATAGTAAAATGTAACAACCTGCATAATTACTGGCTACCCAGCCACGTACCGTATTCTTACTTGGGTGCAGTCACACCATGCCCATCTCGTGTGACCCCCCCCCTTTTACCAGGGTTGTTGTGGCCATGATATCGGCCGTATTGCAGTCGAAACACCAGTTCGTTCCGTTAGCAGACTTCGACCTTAAGGACCGCGCGCGAGAATGATCACTGCCAGCCGTACTTCTACAACAGAGGTATCAACAACATTGGAAGTGTTGAAATGTCGCTAGGAACTTAATTTGCTGTTCTTTTACTAATTTTGATACACATTAAGGACGATGTCAGACTGGAATCAATCAGGTCTCCTTTTCTATTTACAATAATAAAACCTATTCGACGGACATATCTCATCCACACCAATACAAATCATAACATTTTTCTGAGGACAATATTGTAATGTAAAGGTACACCAGGTTAGCGCCACAAATTTGAAATGTGACAAAAAACAAGTATGCTACCCATTATATACATTCAAAGATTGGATCACACTATCATGATGTTCGATTCTATAAAATGTTAGAAACCTGAATAATGCAAGAATTTCGTGCTTTTAGCCGTCTATAAATTCATTGGCAGCTTCAAAACGTTATTTGCTCTTGAAGCTCAGGAAACATGCAATGCACAAAAATGTCTTCACCGGTGCTTTCACCAGCATCACAGTGTTCTGCATCAACCGATTCCGAAGATTTATCACTTGACGATAATCAAATTTCATTTAGCACTAAAGATGTGCGCGTGCAACCAATAGAGATGTCTATGAAGCCGAGAAAGGACGAGAGTGTCCGCGTTGCTGTGCGTATCCGGCCCATGCTACCTCGCGAGCTTGCTCACAATGCCGCTACGTGCGTGCACAAGTCCAAAGAGGCAGCGAATACCATCGTGTTAAATGACGGAAGTGAGCGAATCTACACGTAAATATCTATTTATCTCACCTTTCCATATCCATATTTCATAAAACGTTAATATGCTTTGACTGCTAGATTCGACTATGTATTTCCACAATCAGCAAATCAATTAGAACTGTACAATGAAGCTTTGGATCCATGGATGGCGTCGTTTTTGCAGGGATTTAACGTGACAGTCATTGCCTATGGACAAACGGGGTCAGGCAAGACACACACGATGGGGAACCACGTGCATTCTATGATGAGCAATAATGTACTTTTGAGCTCCTTGTCGTTTACTGATGATCACGAGGAATTGGCTGATAATTTGGATGACGACGAAGGTCTGATTCCTCGCTTTCTGTATCAATTGTTCTCTAAGTTAAAAGACCATGATAGCAAATACCAGTTGTCTGTATCATTTCTGGAAATTTACGGAGAGGATATTTACGATTTACTTGATAGTTCTAGAGCTGATCGACGGTCAGAATCCCTGCAGTTGAGAGAAAGTAAAAAAAATGGCGTGTGGGTACAAGGACTGACTGAAGTGTGCATTTCGACTCGTCGAGAAGCATTACAACAAATGCGTCGTGGATCGATGCAAAGAATTACTGCCACTACTCAGATGAATGAAAGGTCGAGTCGATCTCATGCGGTTTATACGGTAAAGCTCGTCCAACGCGTGTCGGAACAAAAAGCAGTCGGAAAATCATCCAAATCAAGTGACCAGCAAAAGGGAAAGTCTGTGAAGTGCACAATTGTTGACATGCGTGATGGTGAAGCTGCAGAACAAGAAGCAGTGATCGTTTCAAAACTTACCTTTGTGGATTTAGCAGGTAGTGAGCGCCTTAAAAAGACCCGGGCAGAAGGTGAACGTATGAAAGAGGGAATTCAAATAAACGTGGGACTTTTTGCACTTGGTAATGTCATTAATGCGCTAGGCGATGATAAGCGTTTGTCAGCTTCGCACGTACATGTTCCGTACAGGTCTTCGAAGCTGACGCGCCTGCTTCAAGACGCACTTGGTGGAAACAGCAGAACGCTTTTCATGTGAGTAATTTCTTGACATTGCTCTCTGGACTGTTATTAATTTTATTTTTTGAAGTGCATGCGTGTCTCCTGCAGATTACAATACAAACGAAACCTTAAACACACTTCAATACGCTAATCGCGCCAAAAATATTCAAAATAAGGCTGTAAAGAATATTGACAAGCGCTCGACCGAAATAGTGAACTTGAAAGCCTTCAATCATATTCTTTGTCGCGAGTTTGTCAAGACAATCCTGAGTGAGAATGGTGTCACTGATGTTGATGCCCGAACGGAAGGTTGTATGACGAGCTCAAAGGTGTTAGCATATTTAGACAAGATTGCAGAGATTGCAGCGTCAGCAAATGTTGAGGCATCCAATGACGAGTGTTTAGTCATAATACAGCGTCTTCTGCGGCATCTTATGACATATCTGCACGAATTAGTGCCAAGTGGGAATTACCAGCATACACTCACCTTGGCGAGCTCAACCGGAGCTAAACACGATTGTTGTCAGCCGCCTGATGAACACATGGATCCTATAATCAATAGTGGCTCATCGATAGCCATTTTAGAGGACCAAATGCCAGATCTGGATGGAGCATTTATGGTGCCTTATCCATTTGAAAATTTGTGTCGCATTTTGGAGATCATAAACTGTGCGTTTGAAATGCAAGAAATTAAAAGCACTGGAAAGCAGCAGAACGATCGTTTAAAAGCTAAAATCAAACATTTCGAGATGCGGTATCATCGTCAATTGTTGTTGCGAAATGGGCTAGTAAGTACAATTGAAAGGATCCGCACATGGCTAGCTGAGCATGCATTGGATGAGACACCGGGAACCCAACTTACTATAACAAGGAGTTTGGAAGAAGCAATGGCAAACCTTAAGTCGGTGGACGTCGAGATGGAAGAATTACAGTTTCAAAAAGATGAGCTGACTCGTGAACAGGGAGAGCAGATAATACGCAGTCAGATTAAGTGGAAAAATAAGCAAATTCAGATCGAGCGAATAAGAGAGAATTCTGAGGTAGCCGCAACAAATGCGCTGGACATTATGACGCGTAGGACCGAGATAAAGGTAATGTGACATTCCTTTTTCATCTGTGCTTGAACTGACGGTTTTTGCAGGTTCGCTTTGATGGGTATGATTTAGATAGTATCTCGGATTTTCTAAAAGAGGAAGAAAAGGAAATAGCGGCTTTTTTGTACGAGGACAACGCAACCTTATCGCTGACAACGCCACTTTTTTCGCGAGAAGAGTTGTCACTGTCCCATACCCACGAGATCTGGTCGATGATTCAGGATCAACTTCAGGTTTCTTATTTGTTTATTGCCAGTATCTTCAAGTTGACTTATCTTTGGTGTTGGCTTGTCTTGTAGTATGCAAATGACAAAGAAACTTTAGAGGCCTCGATGAGCAAAGAGTTGCGAAAACGAACGCAATTGATTCAAAATATCACAACTGGGCTTAAAGCAAAGGATGGCGGGGAAATGACCGAACAAGAGTTTATGGAGAAGAATGAACAAAGTTTAAAGACTTGCGAAGATTGTATTTGTTACTTTCGAGACGCAATGCGCGCTAAGCAAAGCCAAAGGGCATCGATGGACAAAATATTGGACTCAATTAAGTCATTAGAGTTAGCAAAGGACGTGATTAAAAGGCTCATTGTGGAAAATTACTCGCAATGGAGGATGTACATGGTTTGTGACGAAGAGGAAAACATGAAGAGAAAGCGTGAAGCTGAGGAAATCGCGTTTCAGTCTTTGGAAACTGCTAAGATCGCTATGGACAAAAAAATTGAGAACCTTGAAGCAAAGTATCTGATGGATGTTCAGAGTGCTCGTCAAATGGTGATGAGTTTTAATGATGCAGTCGGATCAAGGACGGATCTTGAGCGTTTCACTAAAGTTCAAGAATTTTGCGACATATCTGCTTCGAACGAAAGCGAAAAGATTTCTGTCTGTCAGCTCGCTGAAAAGGGTGAGCAGCTAGCGATAATGCGAGAAAAATTGGACTGCTTACAAGCACCCGCAATGCACGTGGAGATGAAGGATGAGTTAAATAGCCTAATGAAAGTAGGTTATAGCTATCCGAGGCTGCATGTTTCTTGTTACTCTTTAATCTAATCAACTTTTGTACCTCAGAGATGCCAGGAGATCTGGAATGAACTGGGAGTCAACGAAAACGATCAGGCAAGCAGATTCCAGGACATGATTAATCATTTAGTGAAGAAGTGCTCTAAAGAACTTGAAGGACTTGAAGCCGCTCGAAATAAGCTTCATGCACGAATTAATGACACTTACCTTGTTGTTCACCAACTAGAAGCTGTCCTCCAGGATGTTGATCGTGTGGATATAGATTCGCTTTCATCTTTGGCTGGTCCGACACTGCTCGAGCAAGAAAAATATATATATTCGAGACAAAAACGTCTATCGCATGATTTTTGGCAACGAGTTAAGGCCTACCTTCATATATCTGATGGAATACGGGGGTTAATGGCTGATCTGCAAATCGAAACAATAGACGATTTTTCTCATGTTTCTTACGAAGACATTGGTTGGTTCGACGCGGAAGGTTTTAAACTGGCACCGGCAGAATTGCTCGCTTGTAGACAGTTTCAAGAGAATGAGGATGATCCAGACGCAATGACAAAAGCACTGGAAAGTATAGGCGATGGCGCTAGAATCTCTAAATTAGCAGAACATCGAAATGAAGTTTTGTTTGAAGCGTTGCTTACAGAAAAAACCAAGCGGATCGTTGAGCTACAAAATTTGTCTGAGGCAATTCGAACAGTGGCTCAAAGCTCTTCCTTATCTCGACGTGATATTATTTCTGTGATCAATGCATTGCACTGTGCTGATGGCGAACATGTTTCTGAAGATACAAACGAGACGAATGAGGTTATAGATTTGTCTGCTTGGATATTCCAGACTGGTGGACATCTTGACGTGAGTAAGAAGACAAAAGAAATTCTTTCTGAGTTACTGAAAGAATTTCAAAAGATTGAAGCAGGACGGTTGGCTGCTCTTGAGTTTCTTCGTCGAACTAAAGAGGAAGCGGCAATATTGCTTCGAGACAAACGATTTGTTGATAGCGTAGACGACCAAATGTCACATTTCCTGATGGAAGATTTGCAACGGAATGAAAATTTTATGGACATCCTTGATGCTGGAAAGAAAATGTTGGTTGGTCTGAAAGAGCCTGTCAAAAACGTGCTGTGCAGCTTGTTGTCTACGACAAACGATGCTTTTGCAGCATTCGGCATCGATACCAAAGAGCACCAAGCGAGTTTTTATTTGGGCTCCAAAGACGAAGGACAGAGGGCACGACGTGCTCTACTCGAAAAGTATGCAATGCATTCGACAAGTTTAATGCCTGCGTCGGAGGATAAAAAGGAGGGTATAGAACACTGCAACGACTCATTGCTGTCCAATCTTGATCCTGCATTTGGCCAGTATTGCTGGGTTTGTTCGATTTCGTACGGAAAGATTCAATTGCAAGAGCTTCGTGACTCAATTGCAGATATTGACGAAATCCAATGCATGGTCAAAAGTACGCAAAAAAGAATTGACTCATTGCAGAAAATAATGAAGATTTATACCAAAATCAACGAGTTCAAAGCCAAGATTGCCGAATTTGAAACTAGCGCAAGTCAGAAAGAGCGCTTATTTGGAAACTCTTTGAGATTACTCGAAGAGGAAAGATTCCGTAAAATGGCCGCCAAGCATTACCCAAATCTACTCGCTTCGTTGCGCAAAGAAGTTACGCGCTGGCTTCAAAATGAAGACGGCGAATTTAATCTCAGTGTGCTAGGCGAAGACCTAAAAAAGTTTATCTTGGAAATGATGAACACTGACACTGGTCTGATGCATCTTGACTTGAGTACTGTGCGCCGTTCTGCAAAGCACCCACTGACTTCAAGTTCGAGCACTTCCAACCTTCAGATATCTTCCAAAGGCAGTGCTCGCGCACGCACGCAGTCTGCACACGTTTTGAACTTAGAAACATGATTAAACGATCCAACCTCTGTATTTATTTAATCATACATCTTTGACGAGATGTCCCGACGCCTATAATAAATCTAAGTAAGCTTGGCGCTTTGTACTTGATACTTTCGATACTTGCTGGAAAGCTCCCATCCAAGACCAATGTTTACAATAGCAACCCCAAACCATGACATAAGACTAAGCTCATGTCCATACCAGACAACAGAGAATAAAATCGTGAAAAACTTGCGGGTGGTTGTAATTGTTGTGCATGTGAGGGCCGAAAACTGCTGGATGGTGAAATAAATGAAGTTTTGGCCTAATGCACTGCAGATGGAGAAATAGAAGACCGAGTTGAGTATAGCAGGGTTATTTATACAAAAATACAATCCTTCCAGTGCCTGACCAGTGACCAAAGCACCAATTCCCGTGTAAACGACAGCCCAGATGTTCGTGTTGAACATCTGCTGGTGAACAGAGGGACGTAGTTGGTGTGCAATCTCTTCTTGCTTCGGACCCGAAATACCATCTAATGTGAGCGATAGAAAGAGTAATAACAGTCCATACGTGCTATTCTCACGCTCTGCATGTTTAGCCGAGCTTTTGCCAAGTTGAAAGACAGCAATACCCGAAGTGATGACCAATACACAAATATAATCACGGAGCGTATACTTCTTCCGACGAATGAGCACGCCCATGAGCATCACCGGAATCATTTTGCACGACTTACCCAAAGCTTGAGTAGGGAAGCTCACGTGCTTAAGAGCTTCATTACTGCATAGCATAGCACCCAAGTAGGCACCAGCTGTCAATGCAAATGGTGCCAAAGGCATGCGAGCGCGTTCAGGTTTCCAAACGAATGTAGCGGCGTAAGCAACGATCGAGTTAGTGACACACTGTACGAAGAGCATGAAAAGAGTCGATGTAAACTTATCGCCATTTGGAGAACGGTATGTGAAGCTGAGAATTGCGTCGTTAAAATTTTATATATGAAGGTGATAGCAGTCAAGTATTACGTACATTTTCTCCTGAAAAATGCCATAGCTAAGATAACACGTGTAGATGCCGGCGATACATACGAGCAGATTGAAAATGCTTGAATCATGCGGGCTTGACGCGTGCAATACAGTTCGTCCCATGATGCTACTGAGTTGTAGAGTGAGGTGAAGCGCCACGTGTGCAGTGAAGTGATTGAATTTCGGGAATATTCGGTAAAATATCTAATTTGCAATATTCTTGAAATTTCGTTTATAAGTTAGGTTAGAATTTAACAGTTGGCAAGCTTAAAAGCAAGGTAATTTAATTTCCGCTTCATTCGGCTAACAAAGCATAAGCTGCAGACACAGATCACAATGAATTTCGTGTTCGCTTGTTGCTGTCATTGATGTTCATGCCAAATGTCGCCATTATCTCAAGTAAAGTCGCCACATGATCGTCTGATTCAGTACTTATTGCAGAGAAAATTGCTCCAATAGTCATTTAGTGTAATTTATCATAGCGATGAAGGCAAAATGAAAAGCTACGTAAGTTTAAAATTTCTTGTATGATCATAGTAACCATACAGAGAAGTATGATGTGTGTGATTAGCACAGCAGGACAAAAATGACTCTCAAAACACTTCTGTTTAAGTCAATGAACGTTATTTGCTCATCAACCCACTTCTGACTATATCGATTCATATTCGGGAAAATAAAAAACCTACCTGATAAACAGAAAAATATTGACAATATACCAGATATTTATAAACATAAAAAATAAATACCAGGTAATTAAATGTACCATTTATAAATAATGCATCCTGTAACACTGTACCTACCAGCAACTTACCACGGTAACCTAACCTAGGCCATACCAACCAGCAATTGCTTAATGAAGTCTAACATTGACTTCGCATCTTGTGTACATCTGTGCTCTCAAGATGCGATCAAATGACAGCCAAAAGCTAATTGTAGTAGGAATCCCTAAAAGTCTGGATGATGCACAGCTATCTGAACTATTTAGCAAATTTGGCGCCGTGGCCGAGGCCAAAGTGGTGCTGGATGCCTCCAAAATGTCGCGAGGCTTTGGCTTCGTGACGTTCACGGCCGCCTCATCCATGCGCGCAGCAATCAAGGGCATGAACAAGAAAGTGGTGCAAGGTCGCACTCTAAATGTGCGTCAATTAGTACCAAAGGACGAATTTCAATCGCAAAAGAAAGAGGTGCCTGACGCAAGTAAGCGACCGTGCTGGCTTTTGCGCAAGGGAAAATGCATGAAAGGCGCTAATTGTCCGTTCTCGCATACTATCGAAAGTGGTGAATTTGGCAACTGCTTTGAGTTTGTACAGACTGGCGGGTGCAAACGTGGTGATCAGTGCAAATTCTCCCATCCTCAAAAGGAGGAAAATGAAAAGGAGACGAACGAAGATAATATAGATGTCAAAATTGTGGGCAAACGCTTGTGCTATAGTTTTCAGAATGGACGATGCCATCGAGGTAAAACGTGCATGTTTCTTCATGAGCTGCTGACGAATAAAAACATAAAAGAAAACTTAAAAGAGACGACGCAGCCGCTTAAACAGTCGCTAAATCAGAGCAACTTGGGTCAAAAGCGAAGACGGATGCAGGATGACAAGGAGACCGCCGAAGAGCCATTGAAGCTAGAAGAGCCGGATGTTGGCAGTCCAGCCGTGCAGGAAACAACCATAACGAATCAAGAGCAGCAAAAGTTTAAGCAGATCAAAGAAAAAACCGTTAGATTGAAGAAGTTTGAGTGGAAGGCCAAGCAACAAGTCATGAAGATGGATTCACGGGATTTCTTGGATAAAAACGATGATTCACCGGATAACGATGACGAGAAGCAGGAAGTGGAGCAACGTCCGATCAAGAAGATGAAGAAGGAAAAAATTGACATGGGTGCAGCATTTGACAATATTTCGGATGGTGAGTTTGATTCTGCTTGTGATGGCAAGAAAGAGATAGTAAACAAGGAGACGATGCGTGCGAATCGAGAAAAGATGAAGCAGAATAGACGATCGAAGCGCAAAGCTAAAAAGACGGCACTAATGAAACTGAAGACAAAGAACGCGATTGAGCTATAATCTTCGGCATTCCCAATTGGAAGAGCCTTTGAATCGATGGCTGAAGCATCGATTTCCTTAGTTGCTTTCTCTTTACCATCTCGACACTAAGCGGAATGTTGATGTTTTGTCAACATACATTTCTTTATTGATTCAGCGATAAATAGAAACAGCTATGTTTTTCGTGACTTTTTGTTTCCTATTTCTTTTTGAGATAAATTGAAAGCTCTCGCAAAATTTGTATACTTAACACAATCTAAATATATCACTCAATTTTGGCATATTTCTGTTCGTAGTACAATTTTAAGAAATATATATATTAGTATGATAGCAGCTCGAAATATTAAAATACTGAAAGAGCAAATATCAAAAGAGCAAAAGGGTATAGGATAAAAAAACTAAAAGATATTAATATGAAGACGGGATATGACAGGGTACATTCATGAGATTGTTGCTTCTTGGAAAAGTCAGAAAAGGCTAGGTAAGGAAGCATCATAATTTGTACTAGCTACTGGTAAGGCCAATGGCACCTCGTCAAGGAGATGTTTGTGGGACACTTGGGCTGCCTGCAATGCTTGATGCAATTTAAGGGCTTTATATCACAAATGGTAAGCCGAACATTTGAACATGACAGACATGCTAGACCCTAGGGTACCACTTTAAGTTACTCGTGATTCGGGATTTTTAATCCTGGATTAGAGCTTTTGAGCTCAAATAAAAGCAATTTGGCACCTGGGCTGTGGCCGACAGACCTATTTTCTGTACAGTAATCAATGGCGAAATGCGCGGCAAATTTGTTGCACCAGTGAGATTAGTCGTCAATTCGACGAATAAGACTGTATCTGTAACGGGGTTACACGTGCCCTTGTAAAAAAGGACGGTTGTGCGACCGTACATAAGTATGTATTACACAGTTAGTGTAATAACACAGTGGTGTGGCCACACCATAACAAGAAGCCAGTCGTCATGCATATTTTTATATTACTTAGGTTTTGCTATATTAATAAGATTTTTGTTTGATTAATTAGGTATAACTATTTTAATTAGGAAAACCTAGACTTTTAGATATTGGCTCTGCCGCAACTTCAACAATTAAATGTAGATTTGTTTTTGAACAGAAGTGTTCGTTTGCTTTGGGAAGGTTGAAGTACTTAGAAGTAGCGGAATGCGATCCAATACAATTTTACTGGTTCTTGGAAAGAATGTAAGATCGGTGACCTTACCTTAGCTTCCTCTAAGCATAGAGCTACGGCAGCCCTGCTGCACTTGGTAGCACTCGTAGTCAATTAAGCTTGAGTCATTACGATTGATCCTCTGCGAGGGTGGAGAAATACTTCTATTTGCCCCGGTGCATGCAGGACGGGCTTAATAAGCTGATGTCCCTAATGACTGGAGCGCCTCGTTGTCTAGTGGCATCAATGGCGAGGCCCTTGTGATGCGCTTGGAGTGGTACGAAACCCACTGAGCACTGCCCAAGTATCAAAGCAGTTGCTGCATGCCAAGAGTGACATGGTCGGACGAGGTCCGAGGAATCGAGGGTGAGGCCCTTCAGATGCGCGTGGAGTGGCACGTTATCCACTGGACGAAGACAGTGGAAATAGCAGCTCTTCGTCGGATGTTGTCAATAATATCAAGGCTCCAATGGAGCAGGGAGTGGGGACACTGGACGACGCCGAGTGCGGTTCGCACTGGTTTATAGAGAGGAGACGGCGGTGCCGTGTGATATCTGTAAGACGCAGGGTGTCGACCCTGACCCATGTTGTGTCTACCGTAGACTATAGCACATAGTTATATACCTTTGTCTACAGTATGACGGGCGAGAAAGACGGTGGCGTCAACCTCGAGGCTATTCCCCGGGTTATGCTCTACTTGAGCTGGACGAAATGTCTTTCGAGTAGTTTGGCGGCGCCTTGTAGGCAGGCAATTTAGCCGAGGTGAACATGAAATGATCTAGAGAGGAGATTCACTCGTCGTCCATGAACTGAATTGTCGATCCTGAATGAACCCTGCGATCCGTACTATCATTTGGTAAAGGAACTCAAGGCGTTGTCTCCATAGACCCGCGGCCGGTCTTATCTCCGGACCGAGGTGTGCGTCATGAGATCAGGAGCCAACTAATGCGTACCATGCCAATGGCTCTTGCCCAAAGAGCAGTGTGACGTCATTGACGCTTTTTTTTCGTGCAAAGCACAACGCAGGAATTGTGCTTGAGATTAAGTCTTTCCATTCGACACCCACGTTTTGTGTCCGGAGGCCGAACGGCAAGTGGCGCATCGTTCACTAAGAAAAGCTAAGCGCTGCCACCATTCCGGCACAAAAGCTAACTCCTAGAAAGGATGTTCTCCATAACAATATGGCTAGTTGTACAAAGTACAGCGCACTCGATCGATGATTATTACCAATTGATCATAGGAGCTAGTGAGATTTCGCTGACAGCGGTAAGTACTCCGAGTGGGATGCTCTGGGAATGGCTGGTGATGCATTAAAGGCTTTTTAAATGCACCAGCAACATTTAATCGTCTTGTGACGCATTTGTTTAGACCCCTTCGGGCGTCATACTCTTTCGACATCTTTGTACAGCCGTGCGGGGCACAGAAACCAAGGGCCTTGACCTTAGCGGGATTCACTTGAATGCCGCGCTTTCCAATAAAGCACCTAAATATACTTCTTCCGCGCCGAAGATGCACTTATCGGCAATAGCACAAAGCCTTTTGCGCACTTGCTCACAAAATCATCCCGATGCTCGGTGTCCCAAAACCATTGCGCATCCTCCTTAATGGGATTCCACAATAGCCGTGGCATTTCCGCATAATTCGCGCTATACTTGTGCAAGTAGTTGGCAAAGCCAAGCCACTTGCGCAAGTCTTATTGGCTCTTTGAAACCGGCGAGTCCGAAATGGCCTTGACCATAGCGGGTTCCGCTCGAAGGCCACGCTTCCTAATGAAGCACCCTAAAAAGGGGATTTCTTTAGCGCTAAGAATGCACTTATCTGCATTATCATACAGCTTATTCGTGCGCATGCACTCGAGCACCGCTTTCGAATGGACAATGTGGTTTTCCTCACCTGTCGTCCCGTGCCCTGCACGACTGTGGACAATGATGTCGTCGAAGTATGTTTGTGCATACGCCCAATGAAGCCTGAAAAACTGCGTCACAAGACGATTAAATGTCGATGGTGCATTTGACAGCCCTTGGGACATCACCAGCCACTCTCAGAGAATCCCGCTCGGAGAACTCACCGCTGTCAGCGGAATATTACTCGCCGTCATAAGCAATTTATATTACCCATCGACCAAGTCGAGTGCACTGTACTTTGTACAATTAGCCATATTGTTATGGAGAACATCATTCCTAGGATCGGCGTTTGTGCCGGATTGTTGGTAGCGCTTAGCTTATTGTAAGCGTGAACGATGCGCCACTTGCCGTTCGGCTTCCGGACACAAAACTTGGGTGTCGAATGGAAAGACTTAATTTTACGTACCATTCCTGCGTCGTGCTTCGCACGTCAACGATGTCACACTGCTCTTTGAGCAGGAGCCATTGGCGTGGTACGCAGTATTTGGCTCCCGATTTCATGACGCACACCTCGGTTCGGAGGCAAGACCGACGGCGCGTCTGTGAAGACGACGTCTTAAAATTCTTTTACCAAAGGAAAGTATGGATCCGAGGAATCCTTCAGAATCGACGATCCTTTTCGTGCGTTCAGTATTCTCTTGGTGCCCTCCAGGACAGTTCATCCCGAAGCGACGACAAGTTAATGTCCTCGTTCGGTCTTATCATGACAAACTCGGCTAAATTGCCTGCCTACTAGGCTGCCAAACTCTTCGAAGGACATCTCGTGTAGCTGAAGAGGAGCATCCACCGCGAATATAGCCTCGAGGGTAACGTCGCCGTCTTCCTCTTCCGTCATATCGCTGACAAAAGTGTATGCATGTGCGCTATCGCCTACGGTAGACGCATCCTGCGCCAGGGTCGACGCCCTGCGTCTTGCAGATAAAATGCGGCATCGCCGTCTCCTCTCTATAAAGGTTTTAATTCTCTTTAATACCAGCGGAGACACGCACTCGGCGTCGTCCAGTGTCACCACTTCCTGCTCCACCGGAGCCTTGATGTTATAAACAGCATCCGCCAACGAGCAGCTAGCTCTGCAGTCTTCGATCAGTGAACAACGTACCGCTCCACGCGCATCTGAATGGCCTTACCAAAGATGCCTCTGACCTCGTCCGACAACATACCGCTATTAGCATTCAGCAACTGCTTTGATACTTGAGCAGTGCTCAGTGGGTTACGTGCCACTCCATTTGCAACACTGGGGTCTCCCTTTGATGCCTCGGCAGTTGGCCGTCCTTGCCACTCTTGGCATGCAGCAACAGTCGGGCTGTTCTTCGACGAAGGAGTTCACTAATTCGACTTGCCGGTGGCCATTGTATTCGATCAATATTCGCGCTTTGCAAGCAAAGTTCTGGCAAAATTAGTTTATAATGCTGAACACCAATCAGAAAACATCCATTGCTAACCTTTCACAGGCAGATGATCAGCCGGAACACGTCTGCACGTTGTAAACAAAATTTCTGAGGCACTTTTTCGGAGGAACTGTGGTGCTATTGCGACATGCTCTTACTGAAGTAATCCACGTTGAAATGTGGATCACGATTTAAGATTTGTACAAGGTATTTGACAATCTTAAGCAAACTTAAATGACGGTTGTCGTGTTGTCGATAACTCAAAAGAAGAGTTTCGACCTCCTTGTAATATATCACGCCACCGAGTGACTCCGGTCTTTTAAGGGAACGAGCTTTCGGTACGATACAACCCACGGATACGATCCCGGCTGTACTTCTTAATATTATTACCTGATGGGACCGTGATAGCCTAGAGCGTCATGCACCGAGTACGCGATGCTATGGCTGATGGTCAGAATGTGTAAAAGCACCACACACAAAAATGTAACAGTTGCAAATATATTGACCGCGTGGTAGCTTACTCCACATGCAGTGTCAACAGTCTATGACCCCGCTACATCGGTCCGTTGCAAACTAAGCCGCAACGGATTTACTACACCCTCAATAAAAGAGTCGAACACAACCCGTATTCTTCGTGGGCTTTTTGAAATTATAATACTATCCTGCTTTTACGAGCCACTGGGTATAAAGCTTTCTGTTGAAGTCGGACTATCTTCGCCCTAGAGAAGTAATGAGCCGACCCTGAGCTCATGTGGTCGTCATGGAGGTACGTGCTTTGGTATCCACAGGATCCGAACCAATGCAACCGGAGACAGATCACTAAATGTGGCCGAACAATCACAATGGCTAACCTACCAAAATGAGTGTGTGATAGTTGGGTGGGCTGGAGGCCCAACTGACCGAAAATTCCCCATAATGTAACGAGCGGTACGGAATTAGGTCCCAATAAGGGTTGGGTATCGACCGGCATCCCACACAAGAGAAAGCTTAATCTTAGCCTATGGGTTACGGTAGCTTTGAGATCTAGATGCTTATAAAATGCCTTACACAACCTTGTACAATAGCATAGCTCAGAGAGCGCGTCAGAAAACATGCCCATTTTAAAATTGCTCACAACCAAGCCTCCCAGATAGAGTCGACGTCAAAAGAGTTCGCAATAGCAGGCTACGGAATGATCGCCCTTCTCTGGCACTGCTCGACGAGCGAGAGGAGTGTCCACTTCCATGTGAAATGGATAGTGGCCTTCCGA
>NW_020187364.1:294049-294114 GCF_900000015.1 Plasmopara halstedii | reverse complement strand
TGATACCCATTAACCGCTTTAATGGAATTGACGACGTGCTTACGTATGAAAGGGTTAGATAGACT
>NW_020187364.1:293595-294039 GCF_900000015.1 Plasmopara halstedii | reverse complement strand
TGACGACATTTTCGTTCACAGTCGTGCGGAGCACGGGAGGACGGATGAGGAGAACCACTTCGTCCATCTACGAGCGGTGCTTGAGTGCATGCGCACCATCAAACTGAACGCCAATGCAGACAATTGCATCTTTGGCGCCGAAAAGATTTCCTTTTAAGGGTGCTTCATTGGGTAGCGTGGCCTTCGAGCGGATCCCGACAAGGTCAAGGCCATTGTAGACTGGCCGGTTCCAAAGAACCAGAAGAAATCGCGTAAGTGGCTTGGCCTCGCCAACTACTTGCACAAGTACAGCGTAAATTACGCAGAAATGACCCGGCCATCATCCAACCTCCTTAAAAAGGATGCGAAATGGTGTTGGAACTCGGAAAATCAGGAGGCTTTAGACGGGCTCAAGACAGCCTTGAGCATGCACCAATACTGGCGCTGCCAGACCCTGATCGTCCA
>NW_020187364.1:291649-292223 GCF_900000015.1 Plasmopara halstedii | reverse complement strand
TTTGCCGTTTCGTTGGATATTCTGAGCATGAAAAATCATACCGATTTGAGAGCATAAAAACTGGTCATGTGGTAATAAGTCGCGACGCAAAGTTTCTTGAAGACGTCTTTGATAGTGGAAGTCGTGATTGTTGTTGTGGTCAAGGCTACTATGAAGACAGTGGTAAAACAGATGAAGAGACACAAGAAGATGATCAGGATCAAGACACTGAAATGGATGGTGACGGTTTAGGTACTAAACGACATTCTCGTACGCAGTCGCTAGAGGACGCCACGAAGACTCCCAATGCGAAGCGTTTTGATCAGCGCAGTGGTTTTAAAGGACTTGTTAGGTCTGGCAATAAACGACATCAACGAAAGCATTCGCAGGAGGAGTCGGCGGAAATTCATAATGTCAAGCGCTCGGCTCAATATAAAGAGCACCAAGGACTTGACGAATTGTCAGATTCGGCCGAAGACTTTGAAGCTGCGTACGTCGTGAATTCAGTGGGAGAAATGCCGACTATGTATAAGTCGGCGATGGAATCCAGCGACGCCGAAGAGTGGAATAAGGCTTGCGACTCAAAAATGGAATT
>NW_020187364.1:291112-291639 GCF_900000015.1 Plasmopara halstedii | reverse complement strand
AAAACTGTTGGAAGTGGTTCACAGCGATGTATGCGGTCCGATGCAGACAGCTACCTTTGGTGGTATGCGGTACTTCGTAACATTTATCGACGAGAACTCACACTTCATCATGGTGTACTTGCTGCGAAACAAGTCAGAAGTCGCAGGTAAGTTTGCTTCTTTTGTTGCTTACGCAGAGACTCAGACTGGTAAGGTCTTGAAAGCTCTTTGCTGCGATAATGGTGGCGAGTATTCGTCTAGCAAATAGACAAAGTTTTGCCAGCGCCGCGGTATTGTGCAGAAGTTTACACCACATATACGCCTCAGCTTAATGGAGTGGCTGAGCGTATGAATAGAACATTGGTGGAATGTGCGCGCTGTATGCTTGAGCACGCAAAACTGCCCAAGTCGTATTGGGGGGAAGCACTAATGACTGCTAATTTCTTACGCATTCGATGTCCCACGCGCGGAATATCAATGACGCCGTCTCGTTATGAAGTGTGGACCGGAAGGAAGTCTGTTTTTGCCAACTTAAAGGTGTTTGGATA
>NW_020187364.1:290687-291102 GCF_900000015.1 Plasmopara halstedii | reverse complement strand
ATGGCACATTGCAAACCAGTCCGGACGCCACAAGATCCCGGCCTCAAGTTGACCAAGTGGATACGCATTCATGATGAGCGGCGGCGTTATCAGCTGGCGAACAAGAAACAGCGCACGGTGGTTTTGTCGTGAACTGAAGCTAAATACATGGCGCTTTCAGAAGCAGCGCAAGAAGCAGTTTGGCTGAAGACATTTTTGTGCGAACTTGGTGAAATGGAACCTGGCGTAACAGTCAAGGTTTATGAAGACAACCAAGGATCCATTGCGCTAGCCAAGAATCCAGAGTTTCACAAGCGCACAAGACACATCGACATTCGCTACTATTTTGTTCGCGAGAAGGTTGAATACGGCCAAGTTATTCTCGAGTACATCCCGATGCTGGACATGCTGACAGACATCATGACCGAGCCGATCT
>NW_020187364.1:290360-290677 GCF_900000015.1 Plasmopara halstedii | reverse complement strand
TTGTATTGAAGACTTGTTGTCGTTAGAAACGGTTTACTTAAGCCGTGGCTTTTGCATCCACACGCGGTGTCTAGCTAACACTATCATACGTAAGCACGTCGTCAATTCCAGTAACGCGGTTAATGGGTATCACAGTTCTTGTCAGTGTGATGATAATATGCCTTCATATTCTATTGTGGGAGTGCGCTACAAGGCTGCTTGTCACTTGTTGTCACTAGAAACGGTTTTCTTTAGCCATGGCTTTTGCTTCCACACGCGGTGTCTGGCTAACGCTATCATTGGTAAGCATGTCGTGAATTCCATTAAAGCGGTTAATA
>NW_020187364.1:290233-290350 GCF_900000015.1 Plasmopara halstedii | reverse complement strand
TACTTTAAAGTATCGTAGTAACGATTGCTTATGTTGCTAACTTTACCGTAAAGTAACGCCTCGATATATATCCAGTATGCAAGTGATACATATGGGAACAGAACAAGAGCAAGAAAG
>NW_020187364.1:289848-290223 GCF_900000015.1 Plasmopara halstedii | reverse complement strand
CGCCTCTGTACAGAGGTTCTATGTCTCGTTGAGACCAGGGTGAACACGCACTCCGCGTCGTCCGGTGTCACCCATACTGTCCATTCCTTTGGAGCTCCGATGTTATCTACAACATCTGACAGAAAGCTGCTAACCCCGCAGTCTTCGCCCAGTGGATAACGTGCCACTCCATGCACATCTGAATGGCCGCGCTCAAGATGCCTCGCGCCATCATGGCATGCAGAAACGGCTTCGATACTCGAACAGCGCTTAGTGGTTTACGTACCACTCCACGATCAGCCCGCGAGCCACGCTCAAGACTCCTGTCCGATACATCGTTGGTGTCAACCAAACCGGACATTCAATTTCCAGCTCGTTGACCGTCTCGGTCCAGTT
>NW_020187364.1:289462-289838 GCF_900000015.1 Plasmopara halstedii | reverse complement strand
TCGCGTTTCCTTGCCGCCCGACAGGGCAACAAGGAATTGGTGGACTTTGTCCAAGAGAAGCGCGCTCTCATTGTGATGGCAGCAGGTTCCCTCCAGGAGGCGGTCACAGTGACCGTCTTTATGGAATGCCTTCGCACTGGCGTGGCCAGAATGGAATAATTCCGTGTGCATCCGTCATCGTTTGAAGAGGCGCTGAATGTGGCAAATTCAATTTCAAGTCGGCACGACTTGGTTGGAATGCACACTCCAACAGCTCGTCGAGCGGGCCTGTGCCCATGGATCTCAGCTAGGCTGAGGACGACGAGCTGCCGGGCAGAACGCAACCACATGACGGTGTTTTGTCTGTGGAGCCACCCGTCACATGCGGAACGGTTGC
>NW_020187364.1:289346-289452 GCF_900000015.1 Plasmopara halstedii | reverse complement strand
TTCAATGATGCCAGCAACTCGGGATCATCTTTGTTTACTTCTGCTTCTTCCCCATGCAGCAGAATTTTCTGCAGCCCTTTGCGTGCTCGGAAACAACTCAACCATC
>NW_020187364.1:285912-289336 GCF_900000015.1 Plasmopara halstedii | reverse complement strand
CTCCCGAATGGTCGACAAATTCAATCAAGGCGATTCCAAGTCTGTCTACAACCCCTGTATTGTCGGACAAAATCTGATCAAGGCAAACGAAAACGATCCAAGAATGGAGAAGAAACCCTATCGGTCTCTCATCGGGTCACTTCTCTATGTGGCCACGGGAACAAGGCCCGATATCGCATTCGCCGTTTGTCAACTCAGTCGACACCTCGAGCAACCGAGCGAAGAACACTGGAAGGTAGCAGTTCGCGTGTTCAAGTATCCGACTAATCGGTAGAAAAGGTTTTCTTCTTTGGGAATCTGCCCGAGGATGTCATTTGCAGCGACTTTCGTATGCTCAACCGCATCATGAGATTGACTTGATCCCTCAAAGTCACCCATCACGTTGCGGGAGAGCCACCAAAACCGGCGTGTGTCAGCCTTCCAATCCATTCAAAATTGAAATGAAGGTTTAAAAGTAGCTCAAATTATTTTTTTACCCTGCAAGTCACCACTCCTTAGCAGTACCCCCATTACAAAAGTAGCAGAGGCATATTAAAACCTTTGGAGACCGTATCACTGGCATGTAGTGCTAGCAAAAGCACCGAAGGTTTGCGCACTAGATGAAGCTGGCACGCCATATCACCCGTCTTCCGGCTTAAAAATGCCGGTTTTGTAAACCTAACGACCGATCAAAGTGCCATCAGAAAGTTGACAATGTATAAGGTACGACAAAGACGTCAATGAATTTCCTCTATCACCATCCAGCTATTACAGACTCGAAACAGGACCGAATATTACTCGAAAGTGGGGAGCGCGTTTTTCTGTGCGTTCCCTTTCGATTTTCGAGAAATAATGGACAGAGGACGCGCATAATCCAAATGGGCAATCCAAATGGGCAATGGTGATGCGCATTTTTGCCAAAACGGGGCTCCAAACTATGAGGAGTTATTATGGTGAGAAAGCCCCATTTCTTGCCAAATGTCGATGGTTAATAGATCGGAAGCACATGATACAGCTCCGCTTGATTTGAATCAGGTTACAGTTTTGTTAAATTCGCCACAAAATCATCCGCTCCGCATGGACGTGAGTCACCCCTCGCTAGCCGAGCAAGCCGCTGATAGGCAAATTTTCTGCCCAAGAAACTCGTGCTCCCTCTCAACTATGGAAGCACGTCCACCCTTTGGACGTGCAGCTAAAACTGACATGACTAATCTTTCGATGCACTCACTGAGCTGTGTGGTGAAATCGATTGTTAGATGGACCCCAATCGGATCGTTGCTCAAGAGAGGATGGTAGCCTAGCTGCAATGGATAATAGAGACAATGTTTCACCTCAGAAAAATGCATGTCTGGAACTTCATTCGTGAAACACAGGGTGTGTTTGCACTTCTTTTGAGATACTTAAAGTATGCGTTATCATTTTCTAGCTGAGACCGTTATCGTCCAACATGGCGAGATCGTCAACATGGCGAGATCGTTATTAGTCGTATAGAATGTAGACAGATAGGATAACAGTGTTCGACAAATATCTGAATACCTCAGAATGATATTTTCGTGTGCCTCTAGCAATTGCATGATACCTTGCCCATCCAGGCCTTAAGCGCATGACACTCGATCTTGCTCGAATCAAATCCTTACTTTGTGTTTCTTACCGTGGCGTAAAAACACATACTGAGTGTCGCCTTGTTTAGCTGAGAGACGAAAAGTAGCGATGCAACCATGCAGTTCATCGAATTGATTAAGCGACGTACGAACTCAATAACTTCTTATTAAAGATTTGTAAGGTGCCACCCTTGTGTCGTCGGCGCCATACGCTGTACGTATTACCCGTTCGATGCGTACATTACCATCCTAACATAGGACTCGGGAGACGATTAAGAATATTCTTCACCAAATCTAGCCGATCCGGTCTTAGCTAGACATCAAAGATAAACCCGGCAAAGAAGGATAATTGGATTGACATACCCTGCAAGATGTGTGATGGCGACATTGCTGCTCATACATTGAAAAGAGTCAAGCAGGCTACTCTTCACTCAAATTAGCATATCCATCGCAAGCAACTACTTGTCATTCCTGAGAAGACCTACTCTTACCCTTTGTATAGGCGAGTTTCAAACGCGACAAAGCAGCCATTTCCTTCGAGACTGTTCGGAGTAAACACAGCATAAGGCAGAAGCCGAAGCATCACAGACGACATGAAATTACCAATTTCGATTATGTAAGGCTTTAATGGGCACATCAAGCACTGTTTGGCAGATTATAATATCGCTTCTTCTACAGCACCTCACCTTAATTTGGCATAAAATTGGTAAAGGGACGTGCCAGGTCGGCCTAATTTCCATGTTCTTGCGCAAGTAGCTGGCCACTTCATTACACTTCTTAGGGTAAAGTAGCGGTACTGGCCATACGACAGTGGAATTTGTCCTGCGGAATCTGTCTGCGCACCACGCGTCTCAGATAAGCATCCTAGAATTGGAGGATTCTTGGCTCCAAAGATTCACTTGTCTATGTAACAAATTACTCATCACGCGTATCACTCACTCGAGCACTTCTCACGTGGACGTCAGTGAGATAAATTCTCGCTCATTATACTGGCTTTTCATAAAAAATATGTTTGAAGTTACACGTTACCCTGGATGGGAAATGTAACGGGGTTACACGCACCCTGGTAACAGGGGTGTGTGTCACACGAGATGTGCATGGTGTGACTGCACTCAAACGAGAATACTGTATGTGGCTAGGTAGCCAGTAGTTATGCATGTATTAAGATTTTTCTATATATTTGGTATATTCAGGAAAAATCTAAACTTTTAAAGTTAGGATAAAAAAATAAAAATCAGTTCTGGATTTCAAACCGAATAGTCAATTAGCCTTGGGAAGGCAATAATCACTCTTGAAGTAAGCGGATTGCGATCCGCTAACTCGTACTTGTTCTAAGTATAAAACGAAAGGTCGGTGACCTAAATAACGTTTCGTCAAGCGCTAAGCTACGACAGCCCCGCTGCACGTGGTAGCACTTGTAGTCAATCTACACCTGAGTCGTTTAGACTGATCCTCTGTGAGGATGGAAGAATTCTCCTCTTTGTCCCAGGGCATGCAGGACGGGCTTAACAAGCTGATGTCCTTGCTTGCCCCTGAGGGCGTGTAACACCTTGTAGCGCAAGGTCCCGAGGAAATCAGTGCGCGTCTAGTGGCGTTTTCTTGCTACGAAAACGCGCTGCTAGAGCACCTGCAGCAAAAAATGTCTGCATCATTTGCGTACCGTCGGTGACGGATGATTTTCCCCGCCTTAAGCCGCTCATGGTGAGCGTTAAGGTCTTTGAGGGGAAGGATGGACAGAATCTTCTGCTCTGGGTGAGAGAGGTCGAGACGGCCATCGCATCCGCCATGCTTCAGACCGAACAACAGCACGTAGCGCTAGCCATCTGAAAGCTCGGTGGTCGAGG
>NW_020187364.1:281869-285902 GCF_900000015.1 Plasmopara halstedii | reverse complement strand
TGTCACACCAGATGGGCATGGTGTGACCACACCCAAACAAGAATACGGTACGGGGCTGAATAGACAGTAGTTATACATGTATTTAGATTTTACTATACATATCTAGGAAAAATTATTGCATCTAAAATTAGGCGGTTTCGCCGCAGATAAAAATAAAAAAGTCAGCTTTTGAATTTTAATGGAAGAGCAAATTAATGTAACGGGGTTACACGTACCCTGGTAACCGATGTGTGTGTCACACGAGATGGGCATGGTGTGACTGCACCCAAACAAGAATACGGTATGTGGCTAGGTAGCCAGTAGTTATGCATGTATTTAGATTTTGCTTTACATTTTTAGGAAAATATATAAATTTAAAATTAGGCGGCTTTGCCGCAGATAAAAAAAATAAACATCAGTTTTGAATTTAAAACGAAGAGTCTATTGGCCTTAGTCAAGGTACTAACTGCTCTTGGAGGTAGCGGGTTGCGATCCGCTATCTCGTATTGTTTCTTGTAAAGAATTAAACGTCGGTGACCTAAATTACGCTTCCTCAAGCGCAAAGCTACAGCAGCCCCGATGCAATTAGCTCTGGGTTAAGGTAAGCGGATTGTGATCCGCTACAATCGTACTTGTTCTAAGTATAGAACGAAAGGTCGGTGACCTAACTTAGGCCGCTTCTAAGCGCAAAGCTACGGCAGCCCCGCTGCATCCGCTGTCGCGTCCATTGCCTGGCAGCTTATTGAGTCCTTTGTCTTGCTCATATTCTCGATGAGAGCGGCACAGCTAAATATGTTCAGCATTGCCGTAGCTAAAGTTGGCTACAGATTGCAAAAATACTGTGCAGTTTACGCTGCATGAATCGATTACTTGTATTTTTTACAAAACGTGTTCAAATTTCCAAAGTTTGTCACCATGTAAAATATACCTTTGAATAAAATTGTATAATATATTTCAACGAAGAATTAAAGTCCTTACTGATGCACATTATATTATCATAAAGAAGGAGATAAAATGGTCAGGTAAGAAAAAAAAGTGTTACGGTCGTACCATATATTACAGCCCATACGTAAAATATTTGAAGTCAGTGCTGTTAATTTAGACGAGATCAACGTCCCTCCACATCGAAACTCCTGTGCTTTACGAAGCTACCAACAGTAGGAGCAGTAACAGCAACATCATAACAATGGAGATTACTTCCTCGAGTAATGATGCAACGGAATTAGATTTGGAAGATCTTGATCTTGTAGCTCAAACACCTCGAGCCGGATTCGTGACAATTCCTGCAGTTGAGCTAGAGCACATTAAGCTACTGCAACAAGCCAATGGCCTTCAGCAAGCTCTATTTGTTTTCGGATGTGTGCTTACGGGTGGTGTTTTAGCTATTTTGACGTCATGGAAACCCAAGTGGAAAGCTCAAATACTGCGAGAACCAGCTCTAGACAATATGGACGCGACTTCGGTGCTTGTAGTGCATACATTGACCTGGACAAATAGTGAAAAGCAGACAAAAAGGACAAAAAGATTTTATGAAGAATGTGTTTTGTATCATCCAATTGATAGCCCATCGTGGTTTGAGTTTCGAAAGTGTCGATATGTAGTTGATAAGAAAGAATCACTTGGATTTTCTAGACTTGAAAATTCGTTGAACGAAAAGCTTGTGTCGTCTCAACGACGGTGTTTAGAAAGCACAGGATGGACAAGTGCACAAGTTGAAGCTCTCACTGGAGCACATGGAGCGAATGAATTGGCATTGCCGGCCCAGACGTGGTCGACCGTGCTCTTGCGTAAGATCTCACATCCGTTCTATGTATTTCAAGCACTCAGTGGTATTATCTGGTTCTGTGAAGGATATATAGCTTATGCAAGTGTAATACTAATTCTTTCAGCACTTTCGATCGGCTGGGAAGTTCAAGAATTGGTGAAAAATGATAAGAAATTACACGCAAAGTTAAGTCATGCAGATCAAAGTGTTCGTCATGGTGTACGGGTGATTCGAAATGCACGAGAGGAACGATTGAGTCCAGCATCCCTAGTAGTTGGAGACGTTGTAGTGATTGAACAAGGTGACGTCCCTGCGGATATCGTGCTACTTTCTGGTCATTGTATGACAGATGAAGCATCGCTTACGGGGGAGGCGATTCCAGTAACGAAGCAAGCTCTTGCCGCGTCTAATGTCTCAGCTTTAGTGAATATAAATCTCAAAACGACACATCGAGAAAGTGTGCTATTTGCTGGCTCCACAGTCTTAGAGTTGGCTCACTCAAACCTCACCCAAAGCAGTCGCGACGAAGCAAAGGTTTTGACTCGTGGAGTTGTTTTAAGTGCCGGCTTTTCAACGTCGAAAGGTGAATTATTTCGCTCCATTCTTTTTCCAACACCACTCCAGCTGACAAAACGTCTGGAAACTGATAGCTACCGTTTCATGGGTGCATTGTCCGTTCTGGCTTTCATTTTGTTTCTCGATCGCCTCGACAATGCTCTTCACGATTCGAACGTTTCGTTTGGACAAGCGCTAATGTCTGCCTTTGATCTCGTGACAATTGCTGTTCCGCCAGCCCTTCCTGTCGTACTAACAGCAGGAGTTGGATTCGCTTTGTCACGTTTGGAAAGTCAAGCCGATGTGGCATGCATTGATGCAGCACGGATGAATGTTGCTGGTCATATCGATTGTTTCTGTTTTGACAAGACGGGAACGCTATCTAGTAATCACCTTGACTATTACGGTGTGGACGAGTGTTCTGCAGCAATTTCGGATGCAACCAGAAGCCAAAAGCAACAACCTGCATTTAATGGACTTCAACGCGAGGTCGAAGTATTGTCACCTCCGACCATTGTTGGCTTGGCCACGTGTCATGGTCTTACGGATTCTTCCGGTCAAATTAAAGGCTATGCATTGGAAATGGACATGTTTCGTGCCACTGGCTATTCGCTTGAATCAGAGACATCTGAGAAATCGACGAACTCTCGACAATTTGCAGCTCTCGTGGTCTCTCCAATTGGTAAACGCTTTGGAATAGTCGCGCGCTTTCCATTTGACGCATCACGTCAGCGATCTTCGGTAGTGGTAGAAGATGTTGACAGTGGTAATCGATATGCTTACGTCAAAGGCTCACCTGAGGCGATCCACAAGATATGTACACCCAATACACTTCCAAATAATTATATAGCACGTGCACGTTCGTATGCACATCAAGGTCTCTATGTCGTGGCGCTTGCGACTAAGGTATTTCCTTTACCAAAGACCGAATCAACTCAACTCGTGGCTCGAGATGATGTTGAAAGTTCGGTAGCTTTTCTCGGCTTCTTGCTTTTTGTAAATCAAGTGAAAGCTGAAGCTCCTTACGTTGTTGGAGCACTGGAGGAAGCTGGTGTTGACGTACGCATCATTACCGGGGACGATGTGCTCACAGCAATTTACGTTGCGCGCAAAATCAATATGGACATGCAGCCGTCTGTTCTTTTGATTGATGCACAGAAACAACAGGACAGAATGGTTGTAGTTTACGCAGATGTTGATGAATTGGGTCAAAGCACTCGAGACAACGCGACTCGAAACAATTCAAGCGAAACTTGGAACACTGTCGATAGACACTCGTTTCTCTCTCTTGCTGAAGGTTGTTCACTCGCTCTGACCGGCGCTGCAATTGAACGCTTTTTGGTCGAAAATGAATCTAAAGAAAACGAATCGATAAATCCGTCAACGAAATCTTGGTCGAATTTCGCTTATGAGCTCGTGGGTAGAACCAAAGTGTTTGCACGTGTGCGACCAGAGCAAAAGACTTGGATCATCGAGACATTAATGACTCGACACGGCGCGTGTGTCGCTATGTGTGGAGATGGAGCAAACGACTGTGGTGCCCTCAAAGCTGCTCATGTTGGACTAGCGTTGTCAACAGACGACGCTGCAATGGTAGCTCCCTTTACTAGCCGCACTCTACGCGTAAGCGACGCCGTCGAGTTATTACGTGAAGGACGAGGCGCATTGAGTTCAGCATTCGTTGCATTTCGATACATGGTCATCTACTCGGTTGTTCAAGCGACGATTTCGGCG
>NW_020187364.1:277858-281859 GCF_900000015.1 Plasmopara halstedii | reverse complement strand
CAGTTACCATAACTCATAAGTTAGTGCAAGCATTGGCTACAGCAGCATACTTAACAAAACCAATATTCACAGCTAAGAAGGATTGCCTTTTTGTAATGAATTGATCATGCAGCTGATCAGCACATCAAGACTGACTGAGGGTATTCCTGAGGGTTTTAAGCCCCCCTCTCACATCCTACAGCAAAATGTCATGTAAATCTGAGCAATTTTTCTCCCGGGGAAATGGTCTAGGAATAGCAAGTCGTTAAGGTCACTGAAATGTTACAATCAAGACTGGAGTAGTAATGAGCTGAATTTGTTATTCGTCATGGATGGAACTGCCACTGAAGACATTTAGTGTGAGGAGCGAAATAGATATGCTTTTCACGACGTGGTGACAAGAGGACTTCCATGTGGCCTCGCCATATGCGGCAGCACCGCTGGCCAAGTTGACGGAGCCCTCCGGATGCTGGCAGTCCATTAGTCTGGACTTTGTGTTTGGCCAGTTTGTAGGACTCGGCGGGTAGCACGGGTGTCATGGTTCTTGTCAACTGTTTGAGCAAGATGTCTGATCTTGCGGCGGTGCTGGACACCATCGACGTTGTCGGATCAGCGCCGCTGTTTGTCGATCCTGTGGACTCCCGGAGTCAATTATCTCTGACAGAGACCCATGTTTCACTGAGAAATTTTGGTCACCGCTCTTCCAGGTGCTGGGCTCCAAGATGGATGTGTCAACAGCGGAACATTCGCAGACAGATGGTCATACCGAGTGCGTGAATCGCGTCGTCGATACGTCCTTCGCAGCGTCCGCGCTGAGTATCCTACGGCGCTGGAGCACCATGCTGTCACTCGAAAAGTTCGCTCTGAACGATGCAGTTCATTCATTTACCGGCTGCACACCGTTCTTCTTTTAGCTATCAAAAATAATTATTTCAGTGAACGAGCTCGCGTCCCGCTGACGCCGCTATTCCATGGCTCAGGGCTTGGTGGGAGAGGAATAGCCGAGCGTCCTGCTGATGTTAGCCCCCGCACTGTGCGTAAAGAAGTCCATGACTTTCTGTCTACCAGACTAAGTGTATCACGACACGTTCGTATTGCGATCGCTGAAAGCCAAGACATGCAGAAGGAATATGCAGACGGAAGAGGAAGAGGAAACACAAAAAAATGAAGTCGGAGACCTCGTTTAATTATTTGCTAAGAACCTTCCTACTTATGCAATTTCTGCTGCTGTCTTTCAGACGAAGCTTCATATTCGGTCTATCGGAACTTTCAAGGTTGTGGCCAAGCGTGGCTTTGCGTTTACGCTAAAGTTTCCGTAACGGATGCGTACCCAAGGGTGTGTTATGTGTGCTTGCTCAAGCCGTACTGGGATACGGTGCAAGTGAGTGCGGAAGCGTTGGCGCCAGGATGGTGCACACAGGCACTCGACCACCCAGAAACTGAACCAGCAACTTGTTCTAAGCACAAAGCACAACAAACTTCCGTTTCTAACGGCACAAGGCGCAGCGCTGTCACACGAGGTGAAGAACTCGTCTGATCAACGGCTAGGAGCCGCTCCGACAAAGCACGATAGTCCTCAATGTGAGACAGCCGGTGCACAACGTGCTCCAAGCTATCGAGATCTTTTGCGCAGCAGTTAGCGACCTCGGCAAGATGCTCAGCGGGGTCACGATTGCGACGGATCTTGTCATCAAGAGCTTGAAGAGCATCGCGAGTCACCGGAAAAATATTGACCGAATCATCGCCATCCGCCGCCACCACTTCTCTATGATTTAGTGGTGTCCATTATCAAAAGGAAATGTTTGTGTGGCGACTTCGTCGCTAGGGTCAAATTCAGCATCTTGTGAGGTGGAGGGGGTTCCACGACTACAAAAACTTTTGGGAGTTTGAAATGCTACTTCGACTAGACCACCCAGACGTCGCGGCCTCCTATGATCAGAGGAATGATGACGCTCCGCGTCGTACGCTCCGCGCTTCTCGGCAATAGCCAGGAAAGCCGAAGGGCCATGAGCTGAGCTCAAGCTATATCCCTAGGCCGTTGCGGTCGCGGGCTCACCCATGTGAGAGGCCACAGAGCTCGCAGGAGCGTAAGGGATCAACCCATACGTCGCAGGGCGACAATCCAAACGAAGTCGACGACGCACCTTGAATTCGGCAACCTCAAACCAAGCTGGCGTTCCACACGCGCGTCCACCTCCCTGTGGCTCAGATGTAAGTTGTGCAGCAGGAAAATGTTTCTTGTGCCGCTGAAACATCGCTCAAAGAGCTCTTCGTTATCTGCAGCGGTTTCGCCAAGGGTGAGCACCACAGGGATCGTCGGTATCGCGGGTACAGGAGCGCCTACTCATTGAGCACGAAATCGGGTGCGGTACGTATCCATCAGAATTTCAGGACGAACCAAGAATCGAACTCGGAGAGCTCTTCGTTCGTCAGGCTCAGCTTGAGTAGTGATGGAAGCCCGACCACTTAGACGACCAATATCGAGTGATAGCGTCCTTCGCACGAGGGTCTAGGACCGACCGTGGATGCGTGCGCATGAGAACGGCCCTTTGGGTAGCCTCCAGCTGCTTCTTCTGTGCCTCGTCGATGTGATTGTTAATGATAGATCTATCCCCGGAAGTCGATAGTTCGGGGAACGGACATGGCGTCTGCTAGGTTTAAGCAGGGCTCACGCCGCGCCGCTGGGGCACTTCACCCTCTTCATTTTCCGATCCTCAAGAAGGAGTCTCTGACTCTTAGTCGACTTCCGACTACCTCCAAATCCTCGACGAGGTAATCCATTGCCTGTGGCGGGCGCGGTGCGCAGTAGGGAGTAGACATCGCATCTGTGTTGTTGTTTGTGCGACCCTGTCGCTGACAATGCGCTGTGTGGTACTCGTTACCGAGAATTTAAGCTGCGCTTCTTTCAAAGCCTCGTGCGTACTGTCCAGAGTTGCACCGCGTGCAGGAGACAATGAAGGGCTCTGTCCGCGGACGTTCTCGTAACCAGTGAGGTTGGGTTTCTTCCGAGCCCTCGACATAAGGCTCGTCCAGCAGAGATTTTGTGAAGAAGGTTCTGGTGATGTTGTGGTGTCTTGGACAAGTGGGCCTCGTTCGAGGCGACACTTAAATGTAAATTTAAGGTCATCGCAATCTTGATGTGGGGGAGTGTAACGGGGTTTTGCGTACTTTGGTCTGAATGCGAGGTCACACAAGATGGTGGGATCGCACAATGGTGTGACTGCTTCTAAACAACAAGTCAGCACGTGGCTGGGTCATCCAGTAGTTATACATTTAATTAGGTTTTACTATATATGGGTAAGGGCTGAACCATGGCCGCTTCAAGTTACGTAAGGGATTTTCTTCGTCCAGGCCTTCAATCCTCTTAACTTCAGCGACCTCATGGTGGTGCTAACTTTTCACTCACCAGCGCCCGGCGAGATCCTCTACAGTGTTTTTATACTTGGGAAACGCCTTTAGGTAAGAAGTCACTACGCCTGCCCTTATTACGGCCAGTTTTCTGGTACCATTGGGACCGAGAAGTTACATAAGCCTATCAAGCTGGTCTGGTAAGCCGGGGACAGATTCTTCGATATCACTTATTCCATGTCGCAGAGGATACAGTCCTTTCCTGACTTAGTTGTGGGATCGACTACTAGTGCTACCAAGTGCAATGGGTTTTTTCTGCATTTTGCACAGAGTTCGCTTCAAATCAATTGTCTGCATACAAAGACACAATGATTTTTTCACTCCGGCATCAGTCACAAAAGACAGAGCACGTGTACCACGGACCCAATTCTTGCGGAGTCCCGTTATCGGTATAGATGCCGATACTTTAGTACTTTGATCGTTTACGATTGCACAATAGTTTAATGGTTTAAGAAATCAATTAGCCGACAACGTTCTCTAAGGACCTTTATTGTTTGGTTTACCATCAATCTGATATTGTGTCTTTTACTAAGGTAGTTAAAGATGGAGATCTACCACGAATTTTATTATATTCGGATTTATTAAGTACCGTACTTCACAAAAAAAACACCTGG
>NW_020187364.1:276748-276967 GCF_900000015.1 Plasmopara halstedii | reverse complement strand
TGTACGTTTTCTCACGACCGAGATGACCACTGAGTGGCGTGTCGTGTGCCTCATAGAGAATGTGGTATTTCAAATCCTCATCATGAGGAACCACAATTCGTGGTGTATCCGTTGAATCGGTTCTATAATATAGCAAGCCGTTATTCAACGAGTAGCGGTGCAATTGCGCGCAGTCTTGATGTCAATTTCTTGTCCAAGTTTCCAAATTCTTTGCTCCCG
>NW_020187364.1:275908-276738 GCF_900000015.1 Plasmopara halstedii | reverse complement strand
CGGGGCTCATTGAGCAGAGAGTTCGTGACAAAGGTCCTGGCGATGTTGTGGTGTCTCAGACACTCGAGCGTCGTTTGAGGCGACAGTTGAATGTGAGTTGTAAGTGTTCACAATCTTGACAGGGAGAGTGTTACGGAGTTTCACGTGCCTTGGTGTGAAGGGTGTGGGTCACACACGACAGTGTGATCGCTCAAAATGGTGTCGTTACCAAAGATAGTGTAACCACACAATGACGTGGCTACACTTTGACAAAAAGTCAGTGCATGGCTGAAACAGCCAGTTATTATACATTCAATAATGTTTTACTATATGGATAGGAAACCTATAGATTTAGATTTAGGCGTCTTTGCCGCAAATAAAATAAAAAAATACAGTTTACGTTTTGGACGGACGAGTTAATTAGTCTTGGGTTAAGGTTGTAGTTAACCTTGGAGTAAGCGGATTGCGATCCGCTACACTCGTACTGGATCTAAGTATTGAGAAAGGTCACCGACCTTAACCAAGTTTCATCTGAGCAAAAGGGCTATGGCAGCTCCGCTGCATACCTAGTCGCCTTTGATTTCGCAAGTAGGTTGTTTGTGGCAAACTAAATTTATTCGTTGTATATACCACTTTTCATAGGCAGCGTTTCCCCCAAACGTGTTTGCAATTGTGATAGCGATTAATTGATAAACTCTGAAATCTTCTCTTCGAATAACAATATACAACAGCGAGGTAGACTTGAGGGTTCCTTCAATGTCAACAATAGTGTATCTTTTAGCGTGCGTTCGGTTCATAGTCCAATTCAATTACTCGGCACCTATTACTTACTACACCGTGAGAAAATTAAT
>NW_020187364.1:275695-275898 GCF_900000015.1 Plasmopara halstedii | reverse complement strand
GCTTTCGCCAGGGGTGAGCACTACAGGTATTGTCTGCATTGCGGGTACACGAGAGCCATCTCGTTGAGCACTCAGACGAGTGCAATAAGCTTCCAACGGAAATTCTTGTGGAACCAAGAAACGAGCTCGAAGAGCTTTTCGTTTGGCAGGGTCATCTTCCGTTTAGGTCGGGGGCCCGATGATGTGGACGCGTAACGATCGAA
>NW_020187364.1:273877-275685 GCF_900000015.1 Plasmopara halstedii | reverse complement strand
TACCACGTCCTTCGCTTCCATAGCGGGATCCGCCGGGCGGAAGCCATATTCCACACGAGAGTCAATGACCGGCCGTGGATGGGCGCGCTTTAAAGCCGCCTTATGGGCAGCTTCAAGCTACTGCCTCTGTTCCCTGTCGAGGTCATTGGTGATTACACCACGTCCCATAGTTGACGAGAAGTCAGGGAACGGACATGGGGCCCGCAAGGCGCGAGCAGGGCTCATATCACGCCGCTGGCGCAGCTCGCCTTCCTCGTCATCCCATGCGGGGCAAGGAGTGTCAGACTCGTAGTCGACCACCTTCACATCCTCAACGAGGTCGTTCATCACTGTTAGCGTGCGCAAAGCGCGACGCTCGTGCTCATCGAACCCAGGATGTACATCCCCCGGTGTCGCGGACGCACTGTCCACCATTGTACCGCGTGCGGGAGACGAAGTTGGGCTCTGCCCGTGCTCGCTGTCAGCACCAGCGAGACCTGATGACTTGACACAGGCCTCATTGAGCACGGAAGTCGTTTTATTCCAATGAATTAAGTTGCAGTTTCTTGCGGACGTTGAGGTAATAATCGATTGGAGCTGTAATTCTTCTCAATCTTAATGGGGTAGAGTGTAACGGGGTTACACGTACCCTGGTAATAGGGGTGTGTGTCACACGAGATGGGCATGGTGTGACTGCACCCAAACAAGAATACGGTATGTGGCTAGGTAGCCAGTAGTTATGCATGTATTTAGATTTTACTTTATATATTTAGGCAAATCTAATCATCTTAAATTAGGCGACTTTGCCGTAAATAAAAATAAATAAAAATCAGTTTTGAATTCAAACCGAAGAGTTTATTAGCCTTGGCTAAGGTACTAACTACTCTGAGGTAGCGGATTGCGATCCACTACACTCATATTGATTCTTGTAAAGAAAGAAAGGTCGGTGACCTAAAGTACGCTTCCTCAAGCGCTAAGCTACGGCAGCCCCGCTGCAAAACTCACAGCTCAGTTTTGTTTGTTCTTGATACTAACATTCCGTAGCCCCGGGAGCTCCTGATCGGCTCAGGAGCGTCGAACAATTAGGAACTACGTGCAATTATAGAAACAATACTAAATTCACAGAGGCATCACATATGTGCTGCAAAGAGGTTGTCGTGCAGATTGTGCGTCAACAAATGCACGGATGTTGGGCTCCTACACTCCTACCAGGAACGAAAGAGCCTCTACCGTGATAAGGTGTCTAGTTTGCTCTGCCAATTTTTTCAGAGTGCATATACTTCAGATTGATTTTATATAGATTATCATCAAATCTAGCCACACGTTAAGCAATAAAAATATTGCTTTACATGCGGCGAGCAGCCCACATGTAGCACGAACCCCTTCCCGTCATTGTCATCGATACTGATATTCCGGTACAAATGAATCCTCACATCGTTATATCACTATTTATAAATATATTCACTTTCAAGCTTGAATCGAATATTACTTGCTCATATCTATGCAACGTTCATACTAATTGACGTCTTAAAACTGGTATGCTTATTTCCTACAGTTAAAAAGTATCCTTACAGTCGCCACAGACAAAGGTTAAGGTCTTCCGCGCTACCTTGGACCTGTGTGTTCCTCCAGCGCTACGTGCACGTTGTCTTAGATGCCTTTCTGGGTATCTACGTCAAGAATATTGATCCGGCAGCTCTACAGATTAGCGTATGGAACGGTAGGATTGAGGTGGCGGCTGTGGAGCTGCAACGTGATGCAATCCTTCTGCCTAAGCAGTGCGCCAGCTCTGTATCGAATTGTCATGGACAAATCTGGCCAATCAGCCG
>NW_020187364.1:273377-273867 GCF_900000015.1 Plasmopara halstedii | reverse complement strand
ACCAGAGCGGATAGCAAGCGTCAGGTTCTCGCGCAATTTGCTGCTCACATAGACTTGACCAATATCCAACAATGAAACGGGAGTCTTGGAAGAAGCAGAAGCCATCGATGCAAGCGATTCAAGTGTGAGACTTTTCCCTTGGACGCCCGATGATAACAGGTCCATCACCGACTTAAGTGATGCCTTTTGCGTTATAATCGGGGCAATTTCTTCATCGTCTTGACTGATGAGATCCAGCTGGTTTGGTGCAGTAATCAAATATTTTAAAGTAGCGTCCACGTCGACGTCACACTCGACGTCCGAGTAATCCGATTCGTCCGAGTCACTATCAACATCAGAGTTTTTTTTTCTAAGCCTGACGTATGGCTGGAGCTAGTTTTTAGCAACAATGCCCAAGATGGCTCGAGAGCGCAAAGAAAATACAAAGTCAACGCGAAGATGTAGAAGGCGCGTCAGTTTGTCAAGATGTAGAAACTCCGGCAAGCTCGCA
>NW_020187364.1:272550-273367 GCF_900000015.1 Plasmopara halstedii | reverse complement strand
AGAGCGAGCTAATGGTCCTTTGCTCGGCAAGATGTCTGATGCCGTACATGCACTGGTGGAAAGAACAGTCCCAGCAGATTCAACGCTTACGTGACGAGTTTAAATGAGTATCTAGACCTCGACTCTGCTTTGACGAGTCCAGAGATGGAAGGATTGGTCGACTTGTGCGCGAAGCACAATCGTGATGCCAAACACAAAAATAGACTCTCGCCGGTCGCGCCACTTTTAGAAAGGTTCAGTGACAAAGATGTGGATAACAGGTTACATCACCTGGCAACGAGCGCAAATGGCGAAAAATTGCGCATGATGACGCACTTGGCACGGCACCATAGGGACATTATGCTGATGGAAAATAAATCACCTTTCAATTTTTTATCAACTTCTGGAATTCGGCGACAATCTTAGCGAAGCGATACGCAATGGAAAGTTTGACGAGCTATTGTGGTACACTGTTTCGCACAGTAGAAAAAAAAGAAAAGGTTCCTACAGTTGGGACGTATTGTTGAGAATTTTGACGACTCATTTCGATGGAGATGGCAACTTAGTGCAGCAGATTAACGAGGCGAAACGTCACCTAGGACTTAACGCCATTGACATTGTTCAATCCCTGAAAGCGCAATTACTTCACCGGTGGAGAAAATCGTCACCTAAATCAGTGTGGCGCCGACTTCAATTCGGCCCCGATACATATAACGCATTGACGAGCGGGAAATTGGAGATGTTTCATGAATACACTGCTAAATTTTTTCCAAGTCGCAATCATTTGGCAATTGAGAAGTTTTTATCGACATACGAAGTAGTCGATGTGACAGAAGCA
>NW_020187364.1:272045-272540 GCF_900000015.1 Plasmopara halstedii | reverse complement strand
GCTTATGCAGTGGGTACGACTCTAGAGGCGATTATCATCAAATCAGCAGACGAAGGCTAGAATTATACAATGGTAGGAAGAGGCCAACAAGCACAAGACAGCATGCCGTTTATAAGAAGATTGACATTAATAAGTTCGGCATTTATTGGTCGCTGCCACTGGTGCCAGTTCCAAATGCTGTGCTTGATGATGTTGAGACTTTTGCAGGAGCAACTTTACCGTTGAAGAGGTTGGTCAAGACGCGACGCCACCTTTGTCACCGCCATTGTTGAGTAATGGTGATTCCAAAACGTTCTTATCTCTCTTTAAACCAAGCGATTACATCATCCATCCACTTACGGTATCCATGAAGCTGACGGTAAATGACGGAGATACTAAACTACCTATCACGCATCAAGAATTGAGTAAGCGCGTTGTATCGAGACTGGGAACACCCTGGATGGTGGATACAATCGATGCGATTGCCGATCCTCCATGTATGAGCGCGCTACTTTA
>NW_020187364.1:271786-272035 GCF_900000015.1 Plasmopara halstedii | reverse complement strand
ACGGCAGCAGCAAGGAGGCAGCACAGGTGCTCGTCATCAGCAACAAAATGGGCAAAATAGGAGCAAGAATAAGCAGCACGGTGATGGTCAGCGAAAACCGACGCGTGGCAGGAAGAACAAGACTTGTCACCGGTGGAATGGGATCGGTCACTTCCAGGCTGATTGTATGGCTATTATCAATGGTGTTGCTGGGCCTGGTGCGGATGCCACCAGTGGAGGTAACACTGGGACGAACGCTGGGACGCAACG
>NW_020187364.1:271400-271776 GCF_900000015.1 Plasmopara halstedii | reverse complement strand
GATTACTTATAGCGAATATGAAGAACAAAATGACTAGATATTAACTCATCTGATAGCAAAGTTTAAATCGTGTACGTGTATTTATAACAAATTACGACTATTAAAGACACCTCATGATAAGGTGAATCAAAACTCCCGAGACTACGATTACACTTATCATTTCGAGGAAATACGACAATGAGAAGTGGAATTGGTGTTCCACTCTTACTTCGGGCTGCGTGTCCTCGTTGAGACGGCGTCGGCTTATTTTATGGCTGCCAAATAATTCGTTACCATTTTGAGTAAATGTGGGCAAAGCTCGGGCTGTAAACTTGTGGTTGGTGGCGTCGACAGTGTTGAAAGCCTCCCGTAAAGCTCTAATCCTTTTCAATTCGAG
>NW_020187364.1:271034-271390 GCF_900000015.1 Plasmopara halstedii | reverse complement strand
CCTGTCGAACGGAGTACAACATGGCGTGCTTCGGTGATGTCGACGGTTGTATCTCGTGGATCCTCAAAATAAACAGCGGTTGTGTCCATCAAAATAGTTCTCTCAAGCTCGAAACGCGGGAGATTACTTATGAGATACTTCATGTTGCTGACGACACGCCCCACAAGCACATCCGACAAAACTGTTAAGTTTGTTCTTTTGCGCAGTGAGAGATCATTGCGCTTCATAAACTTAGAAATCGAAGCATCAGACGCCACAAAAGCATATCCATCTTCATCCAGCGATCCGTAAAGCTCACGTGCAGCCAACCCAATTCATTCTCAAGTGACCTTCTCTTTGCGAAGACGGCGGTTGAG
>NW_020187364.1:269950-271024 GCF_900000015.1 Plasmopara halstedii | reverse complement strand
AAATTAGAGACTTTGACCGACTTCATCTGGTCAAGCTTTGACAATTCCACACCGATGAGAGTTACTCTGCATTATTGCTCAGCCATGGCCTCAGCAGCTTTAGAAGAAAACAACTCGATAGCATTTCATTTACCCGCTGCTGGTCTACGTAGCGTGCTGTTTGAAGTATGGACTAGCGATCGAATTTCTTTCGAGGAATTGCTTGACAGACTACGCATCGTATCTTATACTGACATAGACGGGAACGTTCATATAGATGAGGGGACCTTTGACCGCGATGTGTCAAGCATTCCCTTCGATGGGATCCCCAGACGCTCATAGATGGATATTGCATAGTTCTGGGGCGATAGTATGTCATATGAGGATAACATTAATACCATACTGCAAACTAACCGATGCTTTGTTGTTTCTGTGTTTTGCGAAGAGATTGCAAGTCAAATACTGTGCGTGCCTGTGCTTTGACCTAAAACAACTTGTGGGTCAACCTCTTGGTAGACATCCTCGTTGGCTACTTACCTCATTATCGCTGTCACATAGCTACGTTGTTGTCACAACTAATGGAAAACCTCAAGAATTTACGTCTAATTAAGATTTGGTCTGGCTAAGTGCAGATTTTTTGTACTGATTTCCTACTTGCAAAAGCAAGCGTGATCAAATCTCATAAAGTCATGCAGAACACCCTATTTGAGTGCAACATTGAGTCAAAGATTTCGATTTGGCATTTGCACAGCTTTGTCCAGGCAACAGTCGAGAATGCTTCACGAACCAAGATATAGCTTCCTTATTTGTCGCATTCGTGTTGCTATTTTGGTATACGTACCAGTGAGTCTTCCGCTCGTTATTCCTTGGTTGAGCACATAGCCCACACCAAAACATGCATCGACTATAACGTGCGATTCTATGTGTCATGCTCTAGGGACAAGTTAAAAGTCGGTACTTTAATTCGCATAATGGTATTTTCATATATAGCGAAGACAGTTGAAGAATGAAAATGCTTTCTTACTTTTGTGCTTCTTACCTAAATTAATTAATCTTTTGTGTGAGATTCCTCAAAACCGAAAGCCAATCTAACGG
>NW_020187364.1:269800-269940 GCF_900000015.1 Plasmopara halstedii | reverse complement strand
GAATGAAGTCATCAGTGCATTATCCGGCCCTCACTAAATTGCCTGAAGATGAGCGACTGGCGGTCGTTACGGTCATCGCGGGGTATGCCTTTCTCGATTATGCGCGCAGCCCGGATACCGAATCGCCATGTCACGCCTGT
>NW_020187364.1:269162-269790 GCF_900000015.1 Plasmopara halstedii | reverse complement strand
CGGGATCCGCCGGGCGGAAGCCATATTCCACACGAGGGTCAATGACCGGCCGTGGATGAGCGCGCATCAGATCCGCCTTACGGGCAGCTTCCAGCGGCCGATTCTGTGCCTCATTGAGGTCATTGGTAATTACACCACGTCCCTCAGGTGACGAGTAGTCAGGAAACGGACGTGGGGTCCGCAAGGCGTGAGCAGGGCTCGTCTCACGCCGCTGGTGCGGCTCGCCTTCCTCGTAATCCCATTCAGGTAAAGGAGTATCAGACTCGTAGTCGACCACCTCCACATCCCCAACGAGGTCACTCGTCACCGTCAGTGTGCACGGAGCGCGACGCTCGGACGCATCGAGCGTAGAATTTACATCCCTCGATGCCGCGGAGACACGGCCCGACATGGCACCGTGTGCGGGAGATGAAGCTGGGTTCTGCCTGTGAGCGCTGTCGGAACCAGCGAGACTTGGAGACTTTGGTCTCATTGACACAGGGCTCATTGAGCACGGAAGTCGTTTCGTTCCAACGCAATGTCTAACGAACATGCAAGCCTCGTTGAGGCAATAATCGATTGGAGCTGTAAATGTTCTCAATCTTAATTGGGGAGAGTGTAACGGGGGTTACACATACCCTGGTAACAT
>NW_020187364.1:267728-268825 GCF_900000015.1 Plasmopara halstedii | reverse complement strand
CTGTACAAATGGACGAGCACCTATGTGCGCACGTGTGAGATGTGTCAACGGGTGAAACACTCTCCAAATGCGGCTGCGCCGCTGGCCAGCTTACCGGTACCCACTGGGGTGCTGGCAGTCCATGAGTTTGGACTTTGTGTTTGGCCTGCCGAAAGATGCGGCGGGGAACACGGGTGTCGTGGTATTCGTCGACCAGATGAACAAGATGGCTCGTTTGGCAGCGGTGCCAGACACTATCGACGGAGTCGGTACAGCAACTCTGATTGTAGATCGTGTTTCTCGCCAACACGGACTCCCAGAGTCGAACGTCTCTGATAGTGACCCCCGTTTCACAGGAAAATTTTGGTCGACTTTCTTCAAGGTGCTAGGCTCCAAGTTGGACATGTCGACAGTGGATCATCCGCAGACCGATGGTCAGACCGAAAGGGTGTATCGCGTCATCGAAGACGTTCTTCACAGCGTCTGCGCTGAGACGCCGAGGCGCTGGTGCGCCATGTTGCCACTCGTAGAGTTTGCGCTGAACAATGCAGTTCATCCATCTACCGGCTACACGCCTTTCTACGTGAACGGGCTATTTCACCCTCGCGTCCCACTGACGCCGCCATCCCATGACTCAGGGCTTAGAAGGGGAGGAATAGCCGAATGGCTAGCTGATGTCAGCCCCCTCGTCATCCTCAAAGAAGTCGATGAATTCTTGACTACCAGACTGAGTGTCCTACGACACGTTCGCGATGCGATGGCTGAAATCCAAGACCTGCAGAAAGAATATGCAGACGAAAAAGGAAGAGGCAAAGTAGAAAGCTTTAAGATCGAGGACCTGGTTTTATTCAAATCTGAAATCTGCCTACGCATGCAGCCTCTGCTATCTTCCGGTCGAAACTTCGTTCACGGTTTATTGGACCGTTTAAGGATGTGGCCAAGCGGGGCCTAGCGTATACTCTGAACCTCCCAAAACGGATGCGCACCCACCCGGTGTTTTACGTGGACGTGCTCTAGCCGTACCCGGATCCGGCGCTAGTGAACGCGGAAGCGTTGGCGCCGGATCGGATCCCACGGGCCCTTGGCCACCCAGAAACTGAACCAGCAACTGGCTCTGA
>NW_020187364.1:267447-267718 GCF_900000015.1 Plasmopara halstedii | reverse complement strand
CATTCGCCTGCTCCACGGCTAAGAGTCGCTCCGACAGAGCGCGGTAGTCCTCAAGGCGCGTCATCAAGAGCGTCCGCACAGTGATGTGCTACTTCAGCATGCAGCGGAGCTCCACGAAGGATCTCATCCTCAAGGGCTCGAAGAGCATCACGAGTCATCGGACGGCGGTCGACCCGGTCATCAACGCCCGCCACCGACTCTTTTCGTTGAGAACGGTGACGTCCATTATCACGTGGAGCGTCTAGTGGGACGACGTCGTCACCAGGGTTAG
>NW_020187364.1:267275-267437 GCF_900000015.1 Plasmopara halstedii | reverse complement strand
GGAAGGTTTACGCGACCAGCTGCGTACAATGAAGATGCAGCTAAACGACCTTCGTCGCGAGGGTGAGAAGCACGAGTTTGTGTTCAATCAGTTCGTGCAATCGTTAGATTGGCGATTGTTTGCAAAAGATGGAGACGATAAAGAGCTAGTGAAGAAAAATGT
>NW_020187364.1:265858-267265 GCF_900000015.1 Plasmopara halstedii | reverse complement strand
TGAACGACTTGCACTCTCAAATGAGTGACTCTCAGTTTCTATTCGACGATTTGGTTGTAGTATTTGCTCTATCGCTCTTGATGGTGCGAACACCTGCGTCATCTCAACTCGGTTCGACTTCTGTCGCACAGCCTAATCAAAGACCACCTAGAACGTTGTTTGCTCTTGACATCGTGCTGTCTCTGGTTGGACAAGTCGCTATATTTCTTGGATGTATTTACATTGCGTTGGCGGCAGCAGAGGCGCGACCGTGGTTTTGCTCGGCAGAAAAGGCGCTAACACTCACACGAGCGGCTTCAGACGGTGGAGAGAATGATCCTGACGTCGTGCAAGCGCCTTGCTACGTATTTATACCTGGCGAGCCGGCAGATCTGACCTCAAATTCGTACGAAAATAGTGTTTTATGGCGTTTTGGACACCTCCAATACTGGATTGCAGCTGTCACGCTTAATGTCCGTGACAAGTACCGAGCGCCCGTTCTACGGTCGAATCGGACATTTGTGTTTTACACCTTTGTCTTGTTGATTATTCTGCTCGTACAGCTTTTAGGGAATACTGGGAATCGTGAGGATGAAAAATCGACAGCGTCAGCAGCAGTAGCAAAAGCATTGAAAGCACGTGGCGTGGATGTGAGTTTAGGAGCGCTGGAGCTGCCTGCAAGTTTTGCATGGTCTCTGTTTCCACTGTTTCTCTTTGATGCTGGCTGCGTCTTGTGCTGGGAGGTCGTGGTCGTTGGAATGGTATTACCTCGCTTTCGAATGCAGCAATTGAGCGGCTTTCGTAACCGCAAAAGCAAATCTGGCGGCTGGAAGACGTGCTTTGGCCTTCGTGGTGAGACCGATAAACAGAGTCTCGTGTCACCTTTTGGTACTGAACGACATGGTTTGTTAGGTGGTGATACGATTCAAGGTGGTCAACAAGTGAAAGTGAATTTAAAGCCCATTGGTATCAAAGGGAACGTCGGTAGGGTGGATAGTGACGATGATGAAGAGGAAGACGTATTAGACATCCCTTCGACTGAGATTGTGTAGCAAAATGACATACTAATGTCTTTTTATATATTCCTTAAATTTTTTCTTCTTTTGTGATTTTCGGTCTACAAAGTGGAAGACAACTTGCTAGTCTTCGTGTCTGCACTCAGAAAATGCATCTCTTTATTTCTGCCTCTACAAGTGACATCTCCGCTGTCATCACAGGCATCAAGCTTCCATAGTAAGAGTCTTCGGTCGCTGTAGATTGCACATCAGTCTTAAAGTTCATAGAAATATCCATTAGCGAAGTATCGTGTTCTGACATTCCGTTCGTCTTGCTCGTTATATTGAACGTTCCACTCAATGGAAGCTCAAGTAGCTTGTCGACCGTTGGGAGTGGCTCAGTATATGAGAAATCAACAGCGCTGTCTGTCGC
>NW_020187364.1:263974-265848 GCF_900000015.1 Plasmopara halstedii | reverse complement strand
TTAAAAAGGATGCGGAATGGTGTTGGAACACCGAACATCAGGAGGCTTTTGACGGGGTTAAAGACAGCCTTCTGCATGCACCAATACTGGCGCTGTTAGACCCTGATCGTCCTTTCCGCGTCGTCTGTGACGCTTCGGACTTCGCCATCGGCTGTGCACTACTGCGAGCAGACGCCGAGGGGCGAGATCGGGTGATCGCGTTCGAACCTCGAGAGCTCAAAGCTGCAGAGAAGAACTACCAAGTTCATAAGTTCATGGCAAGGAGCTACTTGCGATGAAGTATGCAGTTGTCAAGTTCAGAGTCCACCTGCTCGGCTCCAAGCCGTTTGTGAACTATGAAAGTCATGCGTCACTACGCACTGCGACTCAGTCGCCCCACCTCTCGCAGAGGATAGATAGATAGCTATCCTTCTTCGCGGAATACAACTTCGAGGCGAAGTATAAGCCGGGGAAGCAGAATGCTTTGGCTGATGCATTGTCACGCAGACCAGACTATAAGCTTGCTGATGTTACAACTGTAACGTCTTCTGTGACGGATTTGATCCGCACCGCGTATGCGGGTGATGGAATGTGTGTAGCGTTACTACGGGCTCTAGGGAGCAAGGAGTTGGGAAACTCGGACAAAAAATTGTCATCAAGATTGCGCGCACGATTGCACTGATATTTGTTGAATAATGGTTTGCTATATTATATCACCGATCAACGGATACACTACAAATTGTGGTTCCCCATGATGAGATTTAAAATATCGCATTCTCTATGAGGCTCACGATACATCACTCAGTGGTCGCCTCGGTCGTGAGAAAACGTACAACTCTGTGCGGCGCCACTGTTGGTGGTCCAAGTTGTACAAATGGGACGAGCACCTATGTGCGCACGTGTGAGACGTGTCAACGGGTGAAACCCGCTGCATATGCGGCTGCGCCGCTGGCCAGATTACCGGTACCCGCTGGGTGCTGGCAGTCCATGAGTTTGGACTTTGTGTTTGGCCTGCCGAAAGGTTCGGCAGGCAACACGGGTGTCGTGATATTCGTCGACCGGTTGAGCAAGATGGATCATTTGGCGGCGGTGTCAGTCACCATCGACGGAGTCGGTACAGCAACGCTGATCCTGGATCGTGTTTTCCGACATCACGGACTCCCAGAGTCGATTTTCTCTGATAGAGATCCTCGTTTTACGGGAAACGTTTGGTCGACTATCTTGAAGGTGCTAGGCACCAAGTTGGATATGTCGACAGCGGATCATCCGCAGACTGATGGCAAAACCGAAAGGGTGAATCACGTCATCGAAGAGTTCTTCGCAGCGTCTGCGCTGAGACACACTGGAGCACAATGTTGCTACTCGTAGAGTTTGCGCTGAACGATGCAGTGCATTCGTTTACCGGCAACATGCCGTTCTACGTGAGCGGTCTAATTCACCCTCGCGTCCCGCTGACGCCGCCATCTCATGACTTAGGGCTTGGTGGGGAAGGAATAGCCGATCGGCTAGATGATGTCAGCCCCCTCACCGTCCGCAAAGAAGTCAATGACTTCTTCTCTACCAGACTGAGTGACCTACGATACGTTCTCGATGCGGTGGCTGAAAGCCAAGACCTGCAGAACGAATATGCAGATGAAATAGGAAAAGGCAAAATAGAAAGCTTTAAGGTCGAAGAACTGTTTTATTAAGCTCTAAAATCCTTCGTACACATACATCCTCTGTTATCTTCCGGACGAAGCTTCGTCCACAGTTTATTGGGCCGTTTAAGGTTATGGCCAAGTGGGGCGTAGCGTATACGCTAGAATTTCCCAAACAGATCGCACCCACCCGGTGTTCTACGTGGGTTTGCTCAAGCCGTATAGGAATCGCATGTGAACGCGGAAGCGTTGGCGCCC
>NW_020187364.1:263578-263964 GCF_900000015.1 Plasmopara halstedii | reverse complement strand
ATTCAACGCTGCTCTCCAGCTCGCTATCTGGGATACAGGCACAGCTTGACCTCGTTCACCTGTACTGTGACGGCTCTGAGGCCAAGCTTAATCTGGCTAAATGTGTGTTTATGCCTTTAAATCGAAACTCCAGCCCGCCAAGCATCCCTGGCGTCAAGACGCTTCGGCGTGGGGAGACGGTCAAGTTCCTAGGTATCCTTTTCGGTCAAGATCCAGTCGAAGACGCCATCGTGGAGTTCCTAGACCGGCGTTTTTACGATGGATTTCTCCGATGGTTCCGTCGCGCTCGTACCCTGAGAGGCCGTCTGCTGATCGCGCTGACCACGGTTCTCTCCCGGTTGTGGCACTACACCGTGCACGTGCCAATTTCGCAACGTGTCGTTAGG
>NW_020187364.1:263212-263568 GCF_900000015.1 Plasmopara halstedii | reverse complement strand
CGCTTCCCGGAGTACCTCCTGGATTACCCGGATGTTGTGGATGCCATTCGTGGCGAAGGACCACCTTTGCAGCAGCGAGGTACTTCCAAATCCAGAATACTGAAACGTCTTCCAAGTACTTCTATCGGCCGCTCGACCCATCACTCCGGCGGATGAGTATTGGAGAAGCTCAAATTCCAGAAGGCAACATCTCGCGAAACCCAGCTGATATACCAGCAAGTTTTCGAGCCCTTTAAGGAGCTATCATGGGTGATGCTGACAGTCCGACAATACCAGCTCCAACTACAAATCATGATAGTCAACGAGAGCTACTGGACACGATTGAGAAGCGTCTAACACCAGACGATCAAGCTTTC
>NW_020187364.1:262989-263202 GCF_900000015.1 Plasmopara halstedii | reverse complement strand
TTTTTCGACCATCTTCCGGTGGATTGTTTCGAAGACACTGCGACACACATCGTTCTTGATGACTTAAACACGCCTCTCAACCCCAATCTTGACTCTTCCAAACCCCGCTTATGTGCTCGCCCAGGACGCAGCGCCTGTATGAATTGGCTAGGTCAACTGGGTGATGTTGATGCCTGGCGCATCCATCACCAAGATGAACGCGTTTAAAGTAGG
>NW_020187364.1:262666-262979 GCF_900000015.1 Plasmopara halstedii | reverse complement strand
ATCCCACGGGCCCTCGGCCACCCAGAAACTAAACCAGCAACTGGTTCTGAGCACGGAGTGCAACAACCCCCATTTTCAATGGCGCCAAGCGTTCCACCGTTGCCTGTAGCGACGCATTCGACTGCTTCACGGTTAGGAGTCGCTCCGACAGAGCGCGGTAGTCCTCAAGGCGAGGCATAAGCTGAGCTCAAGCGGTGGCCCTGAGCTGTTGCGGTCGCAGACACAGAGCTCGCGGGAGCGTTAGGGGTTGTTAACCCATACGCCGCAGGGCGACAATCTGAAGGAAGTCGACGGCGCGCCTTGAGTTTGGCAT
>NW_020187364.1:249860-262656 GCF_900000015.1 Plasmopara halstedii | reverse complement strand
CAAAGCACCTTAGGATTATACTCAGCATTTCGTGCATGTAATGCAATCGTCTTAAGCTCCAGTGGCGTTTTTAGATCTACTGTACCCACGACGTTCCTGCATAAGCATATTGTTTACTCGATGCCGGACAAAAGTTTTCGGTAAAAGCACTTTGCATACATGATTTTGACCTGTAAATTCAGGCGATCGTCCCAATCATCGTCCACTTGCAGCTCACGTGCACCAGCGCTCTGCAACTCTAGGCCCGAATTGACAATGAGTGCAAGTTGCCGCTCGTTGACGATTCGGGAGTTGCCGCGCCAAGGCTCCTTTTTCGTCATAAATGAAATCGTATTGGCTGCAAATTTTACAGCTAACAAAATATTTGACCTTTATTGCTATCGAATAAAGACATTCTAATTTTAGTCACTTTTTTGTTAAGTTGTTCGACGTAACCTTACTTTGCAGGCCGTGCGAATAGGCATGCGGTGTACGTAGTTGTCTTAGAAGCACAGTGATTGTGCTTAAAATTGCGCTTTCTTTCGTCGCGATTGATTACAACCTTGACAAGTTAGAAAAAAGAGGGTCTATAGAGGAGACACTGTAAACACGCGCATTGTGCCGGGGTACATACACACTGTACTATTTTGTACTTATACATGACACTCTTGAGGTAGTCTAGCCACGATCAAGTCATAAAAGACTTGGATATGATATGTTCAAGTACCTGTTTCCAAGATAAATATACTAGCTTGAAAATCTTTTGCCTGTCTTAGATCTCGATGCAATCAGTTAGTTAGTGACCAAAGGACCCACCAGCTCTAATAATGCGTGGGAGTACCGCTAAAACCGGGCGCCGATGAAACATCCACCGAGAGACTGCAAATGTTGAGCGTCTAGACCTTCTAGGGCCGGAGCGGTAGCTGAGAAAGTGTCAATAATCTGTTGAAACTTCATGTGAAGTTTGAGACTTTGACAGCATGGAATTTTTGTATAATCGTTGACGTGGATTGGAGATATGATCTTAATCATGGTTTGGTGTGATAGGAATGCAACAGTCCATGGGGCAGCTGGAAGTCAGAAGTCTTAGGTGTCACACACTTCTCTCCTGGTAGATCATTACCAAGTCGTTAGAGCAATTTGGCCAGGATACAGAAACGCTTTTGGCGCGGGCATAGAGCTGCGATAATTTCCATGCATGACGTAAGATGCTCAGAAATAAAATAGCACTTGTAGCCGTACCATCCTCGGGCAGAGCTCAAGAGGCAACAGCGACAGTAGGCCGAGGTCTAATGATGAGACAATATAAAGGACAACTATATATCGTTTTACCCAGAGTACGTCTCTGGCGGGTTGGTGGAAGGCAATAACGACTGGAAGTCGCAACTCTCTCGGCCATAGCCGGTGGAGCCGAAGGGCGACTTTAAATCTTGATCAGAAGAACCAGATCCTGAAAGTATATAGAATGACCATCGTTGTCATCACGTGACGTTGCTGTTAAGTCCGCCTACCGTGTGGTGGGCTAGCCGTGCAAAGCAATATAGATCTACGGGTAACGACCACCCTGCTCACATAAGAAAAGAGTGACCGGGGACATCATTGGGTTGTAAGCCGTCCCGCAAACCTCGGATAAAAGCTCTAATGGAGCTGGTATAATTTTACATGGATTTCTGTACATGGAATTGCAGAACGGCGAGACACGACTGAGCTCGTGATCTGTTATGGATAAATATGTCGCTGAGAACACTCCCAGAGAACTAAGTGCAAGGTGTCGTACGGTAGTTCTCGAAGATCCGACGGACTCACAAAAAATGCTGAGCAATTTGGCGTGGTGGCGAGGTATCTATCGTGTGTGTTACACTAGATAGAGGTTCCATGAAAATGGCTTAGCTCCCGGAACCAAGTATTGTGATACATGGTAATTATCCTTATCAAGAAAAGTGTGGGACGTCATTTGCAGTGGGGCTACCGCAGCTCTTTCGCTTAGGAAAAGCTAAGCTTAGGTCGGCGACCTTCGTTCTATACTTAGAACCAGTACGAGTATCACAATTCACATTGAACTGTCGCCTCGTACTGGGCTCGCGTGTCTTAGATACCTTTGCATCCCCGCGACTTTCCGCACGCATTCTCTGCTCAATGAGCCTTGTGTCTAGGACACGATAGACACGCAGTCTTGCTGGTTTTGAGAGCGCCAAAGCCGCCCTGCGGGCAGCATCCAGCTGCTGTCTCTGTGACTTGCCGAGGTCATTATTAGTGATACCACATCCCATTGAAGTCGAGAGATCGGGAAACGGACACGTTATCGCAAGGTTCGAGCTGGGCTCACATCGCGTCGCTGGCTCACGCCGCCCTTCTCTTCTTCCCATCCTGGGAATGGAGTTTCCGACTCGTAGCTAACTTTATCCAAATCTAATCCGTCGCCCGTGGAGGGTGCGGTGCGCGGTGCTCGGCTGCCGAGGGCCTTGTGATGCACTTCTTCTGAAGCCGTGGGCGTGTCGTCCGAATTTGCACCGCGTGAAGGAGACGAAGAAGGGCTCTGCCGTGGCGCGCGCATCCACTGTCGGTTTAGACCCTCGTGTAGAATACGGCTTCCGATCGACAAATTCCGCTACAGAAGCAAAGGACGCGATCACTCTATCGTTGGACTTCGATGTGGTCGGGTCTCTGACAACTACACATGCTGAGTTGGACGAACGAAATGCTCTGCGAGCTCGATTTTTAAGACACGATCCACAAACAGCGTCGCCGTACCGATACCATCGGTGGTAGCCGGCACCGTCGCACGATGAGCTATCTTGATTAAAAGGTCGACGAAGACCGCGACACCCGTGTTGCCAGCCAGGTCCTTTCTAGGCCAAATTCAAAGTCCAGACTCATGGACTGCAAACACCCGAAGGGTACCGGTAAACTGTCCAGCGGCGCAGCAGCATTCGGAGTGGGACACGTCTCACACGTGCACAAATGTGCTCATCCATTTTTACAGCTTGGGCCACCAGTAGTGGCAACACACAGAGCTGTACGTCTTCTCACGACCCAGGCGACCACTGATTGGGGTGCTGTTGGCCTAATAGAGGATACGATACTTAAGATACTTGTCGTGGGGAACCAAAATTCGTGGCGTATCCGTCGAACCGGCGCTTAATTCAGCAAAATGTTATTTAATGAATGTTGGAGTAATCGTGTGCGCAAACGCGCCGACAGGTTTTGGTCCGTGTTTCCAAACTCCTTACTTCCAAGGGCCTGTAGTATCGCTACACACATTTTGTTACCCGCGTATTCGGCGCGAATCAAATCCGTCACTGACGACGTCACCGTCGTGACATGAGCAAGCTCATTGTCCGGTCTGCGTGACAACGCATCAGCACTTTCCTGGCTTATACTTCACCTCGAAGGTATATTCTGCAAAGAATGAGAGCCATCTGGCCATTCTTTGCAAAAGGTGAGGCGACTGAGTCGCAGTGCGAAATGACGCATGATCTGTGTAGATCAGGTGCACACTGAACTTGACAAGTGCATATTTCATCACACGTAATTCCTTTGTGGTGGACTGGGTAGTTCTTCTCTAGAACCTGAGCTGGCGAGATTCGAACGCAATCGCCCGATCTCACCCCTCGGCGTCTGCTTGCGGTAGTGCACAATGGCAAAGTCCGAAGAGTCACAGACATCACTGAAAGGACAATTGAGGCCCGGCAACGCCAGTATTGGTGCATGCAGGAGGCTGTCGTTGACCCTGTCAAAAGCCTCCCGATGCTCGGTGTTTCAACACAATTCCGTATACTTGAATTGATCGAGAAGGTGAAATATGACATTAAGTACGCAAAAAAAGCTACATGCCTCAATCGGCTAAATTGCATTTTAAATAATTAGTGTAGTGAGATCTAGGGTGCTTTTTACACCGTTGCGATGTCTCTTTGCTTTTAGTGGGGGCGGAGCTGTTAATCTTGCTGATATCAGCTCGATTACACGTTCGTTGCAAAATCAATGATTTACTTTGTTGCGGAACAGCCTGTCTGCACCCTGACCGCTCACTGTTTTGCTGACACAAGTGAAAAGATCCATCTTACTCAGACGAACCGCAAGTCTATAACACTGGTAGAACCGGCCGTGGCTCTCGAAGGACCACAAATAAGTTATAAGCAAATCATCTGCGGAAATTGACAGGCCGGCCAAAGGTGCCGCCGCATACGGCGAGATTTTAACCAATTGACTTGTTTTCCATGCGTGACAATTTCTGGTCACACCTCAAGTCACCTTGAACCACCAATACATAGCGCTCACTAGGCAGCCTATTGCGAAGGCTAGAGCGTCATAGACGACCTGGAACAGCCGGCTTGGGGTCAGAAGAATCAGAATCGAAGCGTGCGTGAAATGATCATTCACATGGTAAACTAAACACCGCATATTCCATTGCATCCCGACATTTTTTATAATTCTTGTTAAGGAGATTGGTGATGAGTCGTACCATTTCAGTATACCGTGCTGCCTATAGAGCAGCCTGGACAGGGGGTTACGTCAGGGCCATAGCAACACTTGTCTTTATGGCGAAAGAATCATTTAGGCACATAGACTCTTTCACGCCTGGCAAGTGTTCAGTGGCTCACTGTAGTTTCTCATAATCGACTTCTTGTACGAACACTTTGTCGAAATACGTTAAAGATTTTCGTTATGTGGCCTAACCAGCAGTATCAACTACTATCAAACGTCTCATATGTATGAAAGAGTCCCTGAAGCATCACCACCACTTCCTAGAGCATCTCGCATCGGAAACTCATCGCAGATAAAGCGACAAAGCTGTCTCAAATTAGAACTCCTAAATTATAGACTAAGCCGTAGTCACTGAACAAAAACGCAGTCGACCATGCTGTTTTGCAGCATATCTTGATTGGGTATAAGCTGATGTGCCGAAATTGTGGTAGCATTATTCTAGATATAAGCGTGTGCAATGTGCTACTTAACGCTAGCTTTTCTGACACTAAAAGTCTGCGCCGAGTGTGGAACCTTACTTCCTCTCAGCAAATGTACTTTTTGTTTCACATAGTATATAGTATCAATGATCTAACGAGGTTACACGTACCCTGGTATGAAGGGGTAGATCACACAAGAAGGTGTGACCATACAAGGGTTTAGGTCACACAAGACGGTGAAATCACACAATAATGTGGCTAGACCGTAACAAGAAGTCAGTACGTGGCTGGACTGCCAGTAGTTATGCATTACAATTAGGCTTTACTATTCAATAAGGAAGACCAAGAGATTTAGATATAGGTGGCTTTGCGGGAAATATCTACAATTAACATTATAAACAGAAGAGTCTATTTGCCTTGGTTAAGGTTGTGGTTACTCTTGAAGTAAGTGGATTGCGATCCGCTATACTCGACCTTGGCTTAGCTTCCTCTAAGCGAAAGAACTACGGCAGCACCGCTGCACTTGGCAGCATTTATAGCCAAGATATACCCTTGCCACCCGACAGGGCAAAAACAGATTGGTAGACTTTGTCCAAGAATTGCGTACGTTCATTGCCGGTATGATAGTCAATCCTCTCCCCGAGGCGGTCACAGTGACCGTCGTTATAGAGGGCATCCGCACCTGCGTGGCCAGAATGGAAGTCTTCCGTGTGCACCCATTTTCTTTTGATGAAGCAATGAATATGGCATTAAATAACGAATTCAACTTTAATTCGGCACGACTCAACTGGAATGTACACCTAGCAGCTGGTCGAGCGGGCCTGAGCCGATATATTTCAGCTATGCTGAGGACGAGGAGGCAGAGCTTCGAGTTGCCGAGCAGCGTTCGAACACCCAATGGTGTTTTGTCTGTAAATACACCTGTCACCTTCGGACTGGTTGTCCTGCGCAAGGCGTGCCAAGGATCGTCGACCCGACGTGCTTCTAACCAATCTGGTTTGACGCGAAAAAACGACAACACCACGGGGTCTCCTACTAGGGAGAAACTGAGTTCTGTTGGGCCTCAAATTTTTGTTAGGCTTCAAGGAGGCAGAGGTTAGTGGGGCATCGACAGCCCAGCCCCGAAGAGCTTCGTGCTCTTATACACACAACGTGGGTTCAAGCCGGTCTTGCTGGTCGTGGAAGCGACCAGGAGGGCTTTAAAAAGTCGTGGAGGATCCTGATCGACTCCGGGGCGACAAACAATAATGCTCGACGCTTCACGATCAAGCCCCTTCAGATGCGCGTGGTTATCCACTGGACGAAGACTGCGGAAATAGCAGCTCTTCGTCGGATGTGTAAATAATATCAGGGCTCCGGTGGAGCAGGTTGTGAGCTTAACAGTAGACGACACTAAGTGCTTATTCCTACTAGTCTCGCCAAGACGTACAAATCCTGGGGAGAGGCGACGGCAACGCCGTATGCTATCTACAAGACGCCAGGAATCTACCCTTACCTAGGGTGTGTCTACGGTAGACAGTAGCGCGCAGCTATACACTTTCGTAAACAGTATGACGGGGAATGAGGACGGCAACGTCACCCTCGAGCGATGAATGCTCTTATTGAGCTGGACTCCCTCGAAGGGTTCGGCGGTGCCTTGAAGGCAGTACGTAGCCGAAGCGGCCATTATACGACTGGAAGAAGGAATCAAGCCGTCGTCGCTTCTGGATGAAGCTGTCCTGGGGGACACCAAAAGGGGCTGAGTGCACGAAGTGGATCTTCAATCCTGAAGAGTCCCTCGGATCCGTACTATCCCATAGTGAAGTAATCTCAAGATGTTGTCTCCAAGGACCCGCCATCGGTCCTTCTTCCGAACCTAGCTGTGCGTATGAGATCGACCTGGCTCTGAATACAAAATACTGAGTCATACACCAATGGCTTCTGTCCAAGTAGCAGTGCGACATCATTGACGCCTCTGTCCGTGCGAAGCATAGCGCAGGAATGGTGCGTGAGAGCAATTCTCCCAATTCGACACCCTAGTTTCCTGTCCGGAAGCCGAACAAGAAGCGCAACGCTACCACCATTCCGGCAGGAGCCGATCCCTGGAACGGATGTTCTCCAATACAACATGGTTGGATGTACAAAGTACACTGCACTCGACTTGGTCGATGGGTATTTCCAATTGCTCATGAGAGCGAAAGATATTCCACTAACAGCGCCGAGCGACATGCTCTGGGAGTGGCTAGTGATGTCTCTAGGGCTGTCAAATGCACCAGCAACTTTAATCGGTTTGTAACGCATATGTTCAGGCCCCACCGGGCGTATGCACAAACACACTTGACATCTTAACGCTCACTATGAGCAGCCTGGGTCGGAAGAATAATCCGTCGTCGACGGTGGTGTCATAGACGCAGACGACGCAGACAGTTTATGCTGCAAGTGCTTAAACAGATCATTTTCATGATATTAAAACGCCTCTTGGCGCGCGCTTGCCGCCTCGGGCCCGTGCGCAACAAGGTGCTCTACGCCCTCAGGGCCCAGTAGGGACATCAGCTTATTAATCCCGTCCTGCATGCCCTTGGGCAAATAAGAGTATTTCTTCATCCTCAGAGAGAATCAGTCGTAACGACTCAGGCGTAGACTGACTACGACTGCTACCAAGTGCAGCTGGGCTGCAATAGCTCTTTGCTTAGAGGAAGCTAAGCCAAGGTCATCAACCTTACGTTCTTTACAAGAACCAGTACGAGAGCAGCGGACTCCAAGAGTACTGAGAACCTTAGCCAAGGTAAGTGAACCCTTTCGTTCAAGATTCTAACTGTATCTAATTGTTTTAGTTGCGGCAGAGCCGCCAATTTCTAAATACTTAGGTTCTGCGAATTAATATAGTAATACCTGACTAATATAGTAAAAGCAATTAAACATAGTAATATATATTTCTCCTGGCAATCCTGCCAATTGGTGACTTCTTGTTACGGTGTAGCCACACCACTGTGTGAATACACTAACTTGTGTAAATCACACCTATGTACGGTCACATCATCTTGAGCGACCCGCCTTTTCATGCAAGGGTTTGTGTTAACCCGTTATAAATAAGCTGTATTCTAATGCAGACAAATTCATCTTCAGCGCCGAAGAAAACTCATTCAGGGTGCTTTATTGGGAAGCGTGGATTTTAAGCGGACCTAGCTAAGGTCAAGGCCATTGTGGACTGGCCAATTCCGAAAAATCAAAAGGACTTGCGCAAGTGGCTTGGCCTCGCCCTCTACTTACATAAGTACAGCAGGAATTATGCGGAAATACCACAGCCATTGTCGAATCTCCTTAAGTGTCCTTTGCTTCAAGCAGAGCCAACACATTAAAGGATGACCGCTGCCAGCTGAAAGCTGCCGAAAAGAACTACTGCGTCAAAAACAAGGGGTTAATTACAATGATGTAAGTTCAGTATGCACTTGCGTGGCTCGTAGCCATTTGTAATCCTTACAGCTTAGGTGTCATCCCGCACAGCGACGTCGTATTTGCAGTTCCACCTTGCATGACACCTATCCTTCTTTGCTGTGTAAACCTATGGGAAAGGTATAAGCAAGGCTGGTTTAATGTGTTAGCTTATGTACTTTGCGCCACACAGATCATATATTGTCGAATGCTACTTTGGTGACGGCGCTAATTACTAAGGCAATGTGTCCAGCGTGCGGGTCATTGCGCTGTATGTTTTGCGGTGCCGAAAGCTGTGAAAGCTGGAAGTTCGAAACTCAGTTTGACCTTTAAAAATCACTTGGTAGCACGCCTGCACCATTTTGCTGTATCTCAAGATTGCTGTTTCACCGCAATGACCCGCATGACATTCAGTAAGTACTGATATCTAATGATGATTATCCAAAGCACAAAAGGATTTACGCGTAATATACAAAACCCCTCAAGTAGCTTCTTCGGGAGAGAAAAGACATGAGCAAGTCCGCACTCTGACCATCTGATTGCGGGTGGTAAGCGTTCGATGTAATCAAAGCAGCTTGAATAATGTTTACCAAAACTTCACTCAATCTGGGCGAGATTGAACGTCATGTGTAGTGTAGACGATGATGTTGCTGGGAGCCAACACAAAAAGAGACAAATCGCTTCAGCTGGAGGCATTCGAAACACCAAATACGGTGTGGGACAACGAGCCTCACTGAGTGCAATTTATGGAGTTTACCTTCTGTGGTCATCAAGACCAAGTTGCGACCGAGCTATAACGGACCGCTCGCGATCGTATTGAAAATAAATTTGGTTATTTTTTAATATTCCAATGCGAGCGCAACCTTACTTAGTCACAATCCCGCTCGTACGAGCGGGTTGTATCCGACGAGCTTTGTTGCAAAGGAAACATGGTTTTACCAACTTCACAGTCGACTTAGCTTCTGCTGCAAGACAGCAATACGATCCGCTCGGGGGGTTTCTCGAGCAAGGCGATGTACGAAGCCGAGAGCTCTTGCTCATCTCAGTCTTTGCTGTGCTGATACACACAAGAGCCAGTCGCGGGAGACCCAATCTTCGCTGGCACTTCCTATGTGCCCTTCACTTTTTTACGTTTGATGGGCTGGCGGATTCACTAGTGCTGTTAACAGGAACTGGTAAAATGGAAGGGTAACTTTGAGTCGAACATCTATTGGAAATTCCACTTTGGCGAAATTTACCTAATGCCGTTGCCGCTTCGACCTGGTGTACTCTCGGCTTTTGCCCAGTTTTGAAAAAGACGGGGGTCACCCGTCGCAGCGTGCTTCCCAAACGTGGGATATGTTGTGATAAAAAATATTCGGTAGCATTTGCCGAAGCCCCTTGGCGACAAGTGGAGCTGTCAGTAGCAGAAAATTGAGATTGTCGCCTCGATGAATGCGTCGAATGCATCGTCTCATGCTTGACTTCGCAGCGCTAATGGTAATGCTAGTATCGAAGAAACGAAAAATTTTCATCACTCAAAACGCAAAAAGTAAGTCTTGTTCTCTATGGACTTCTAGAATCTAAGATTCATCTTGACTGAAGGTCTTAGACATTTCCTTCATACTATACATCTAGCAGGTGCTGATTTGCGGGCTGGAAAAGCGCTAGCACAGTGACTTTTACGCGCTCATGTTGCTCTGGGGCAAGAGGTAAGACAACACGCGAAGGCTTTAAGAGCCTTCTTATTGGCGCAGCAACATACATTGGACGATAAGAGCATAAACAAGACGCCATCTGGATAGGAATCGGTGTGACTATACTGATTGCTGTAAAGTAGGCTGGGTTGCTTGATTAAGGCCCGGCATAATAATAACGAGCTGAATTTTGTTGTGGTTTCAGTTTCAATGATGGGGGTGTTGATAGAAAAGGGCGCGGAATCTGAGACGCGTGCATTGCGCACTGTGCGCAGTGATCACTATTTAAAGGCTAGACTGTTTTTCGCTGGGTGGAGGGGCAGGTGTTTAAATGGACATCGAACAATAATTTGAATTTATTTTATTGAAAACCTCCTCAACATCTTCACCAAGAGTTTCCTTTAATCGCATCGGTCGCGAAAATCGCGCTTTGGGTAGGGATCGTTGAGGCATTTAGTTATATGCACGAAAACAAGTACGAAAAATTTGTGTAGTTAACCGTTACACATTACGTAATACTGTATTGATTACACAATGGTACAATTGTACAAAATTCACATTAAATGAATTTGATAAAACTTTGATTATTTATGGTTTTATAAAGGTTACCGAAACGCAAACAGCAAGTGCTGGCCGCAAATTTGAAATATAACATAGCTTTATTATGAAAAGCAGTAAAACATGATTATTGAGTATTTGTCCATATAATTAATCAATTCTAGAGATTTGTACACCTTAATTATCAGTGCAAAGTAATGACTTTAGTTGATGAGAGCCTCTTGGCTCCGCTCTTGGTAGGAGCACATGATTCCGGCCCCTATGAGCTTTCTTAAGCGGACTCTGACTGTCTAAGCTTCATCTGCGCGAAGTGCACGGCGACCCCAATGTACATAGCAAGCTCTTATCAAGCGTTTTTATTCTGTATTGCCGATCTACTAGCATATTGCATGACAGTGTTGCGCGCTAACAAATAACTTTTTTTTCGCTGGCTGTGATTTACAAACAAAACTTATTTTTTATGTTCTGTTATTGCAGCGAGGCTGCCGTAGCTCTTTCGCTCAGATGAAGCTTAGTTAAGGTCGGCGACCTTCCTTTATACTTAGAACCAGTACGAGTGAAGCGGATCGCAATCCGCTAACTCCAAGAGTAAGTGCAATCTTAACCCACGCTAATTAGCTCTTCCGTTTAAAATGTAAATTGTAATTCTCGGTTAAGCCGCCTATTGCTAACTCTATAGGTTTTCCAATCTATATAGTAAAACCTGATTGAATGTACAATTTAGCCACGTACTGACTTGTTTAAGTGCAACTATACCATTGTGTGATTGGCAAAGTCCAATAAAAGCTGAATATGCAAGAAACACGAATGGCTTGGTATTTGAATCGACTTTTACAAAGATTGAAATGTGTAATGAGAGATAATGTAAGCTATAATAAAATGAAAGTATTATCTCATTGAAACTATGATATCAACAAGAGTTAGTTTAAGAATAGAAGGGAAAACAGGTCCTTGCCCGAATTGCGTCGGCCATCCTCTTGTCGCACTCTTCACCCTAATATAGCGTTTCCCATACGAACATGCAAAAATACAATAACAACATACTTTTCTCTCATCCACCCCACATGAGGGAAATCGACGTCTTTCGATCACAAAAGAGTAAAACATCCTTCCTAGTCCCCGCTTTGCAGCGGTTAGGAGCGATATGATACACTTTGTTCAGTCCGCCCGACGCAAAATTTCTAATCATCGAGAAATATGGAAGTCGCTTTTTAGCAAGTCTCCCATACAAATCGCCCCAATCACATGCAAACACACATCATCTTCTCAAGTAACTTGAGAATAAATCTAATGGAATCTTCCTGCGAAACCTCGACTGAAAACTTAAAAGAGGTGACTTCACAATCCCAGACAAGGACCTACAACAAAAAATGGCATACAAACACATTGCATAGTTAGAAAGAGGCCTTCTCTAAAATTCTACTTTTTCTCCTTCTTGGGCACACGGTAGGACCCAACCACGACAGCGTGATCACGCTCATACGGTTCTAGAGTAAGTTGCTCAGCGGGCTTGAACTGCTCCTGTTGTAGCTTCTTCACTTCACGGGCGAAGACGGCTTCAGGAGGGGCTGTTGAATCTATACAACTAGCCTTTATAGAAATAACGAAGTGACCACCATTTCTCAAAAAATGCGAGGCGTTGAGAGCCACTATACGTGCTTGGTCAGGCTGTGCGACGTCAGCAAAAACGACGTCGACCATAGGTACAAGCATACGGTACTTGAGCGGATGGCGGGCATCCTCGATGATTGGAACAACGTTGGTACGAGACTTGGCCATGTTGATGAGATCGCGGCCAACACGGTGAGAAAACTCAACAGCATACACAGCACCTGAAGGTCCAACGATGTCAGATACATGCGATACCGTAGTACCGGAGGCACCACCAAGGTACAGCACTTTTGCGCCAGGCTGAATCCAAATATTGTCCACACCGCCAAGGATGGCAGCAGCAATCTTCGAGCGGAACGGGTTCCATACACGGTACTCCACTTTCTCAGTTCCTTCACCTGAAGCAGACGGAATATCTACTGAAATGCGCTTTTCGCCGTACACAGACTTTCCAGGGGTTGAATTGAGCGTCACTAGAGCGTCTTCTTTACCACGAGCGATAAAGATTCCGGCGTGACGATGGGGCTCTACGACAACTTTGGCACCACCAGCCATGCCACCGCGTCCACCACCACGACCACCACCACGGCCACGACCACCAGCTCCGCGACCACCTCCACGGCCAGCACCACGACCACCACCAACGCCGCGACCTCC
>NW_020187364.1:241979-249850 GCF_900000015.1 Plasmopara halstedii | reverse complement strand
GCAATAATCGATTGGAACTGTAAATGTTCTCAATCTTAATGGGGGAGGGTGTAACGGAGGTACATGTACCTTGGTAACAGGGGTGTGTGTCACACGAAATGTGCATGGTGTGACTGTACCCAAACAAGAATACGGTATGTTGCTAATTAGCCAGTAGTTATGCATGTATTTAGATTTTAGTATATTTTAGTAAATTTAAAAAAATCTAAAATCTTAAAATTAGGCTAAAAATAAAATCCGTTTTGGATCTTAAACCGAAGAGCAATTAGCCTTGGGAAGGCAATGATTACTGGAGTAAGCGGATTGCGATCCGCTAACTCGTACTTGTTCTAAGTATAGAACGAAAGGTCGGTGACCTGAATTACGCTTCCTCAAGCGCTAAGCTACGGCAGCCCCGCTGCAAGGAATGTTACCGTCCTATGCTGTGTTTGATTCCAGATTTGAGAGCAAAAATCTGATGACTTGCTCATCATCATGCCCAAGTAATCCTTCATCAAAGGATAAAACCACAAGAAAATTGAATATAACCGTTCCACGCCTCACACCTTGTGATTTTGATTTACAGAGTCATCCGTGGTAAATGAAAAGCTCAGCGTGATATCTGTACTAATTCAGTGAGTTCATCGTCTTGCAACTCGCTGCGAGCAATGCTAAGAATCATTTTTTCTACATAAATATGCTCTTGCTTATGCGTTTTGCTTGTGATGGGGAAAGAAGAGTTACATTTTTTAGTAATATCCCGGACCCCCATTGACGAGTATGTAACGTTACTCCCTCGGAACTCGTAATTGATGCGTCATTTGGTAGGCTAACTGAGTAGTTCCGTTACATCGTGATAAAGTGCGGCATGCTTTTTAACTTCAGCGCCTGGTTTATTATTTGCATCTCATGGTCGCCCTTCAGACCTGCCGACTCTAACATGGAAGCCTGCGACGCCCAGTCGCTACCACACCACCAACATAGATATCAGATTGCAGCCGTCCCGCTGGGGATGAACTCTGGCGACTACGACATATGGGCGTTCTTAACAGGGATGCGATTGGAAGGCGGCGATGGACAACTGTCCTTATCTGTCTTATCGTGAGATCGCGACTCACTGGCCCTGGTTGAGATACATAGCAGTACCGTTCTAATACATTTTGGGCAAGTTTTATGCTCTGCATGAAAGCTTTCGCAGCTTCGTGCCCAAACTGAATGGATCTTGCTTTTTGGACTCATAGCTCTGACACGACTCGCCAAAGTTACACCAGGATAGAAGTGTGTGGTACCTAGTTGATCGACTTTCAATTGACCCGTGCTTCGTAGGTTCCAGCCAACAAGACATACCTAGAGCAATATTGTATCTCAAATCATAATCAGGACGTGGTAAAGCTCAAAAGGATTTGGCATTTTCACTAGTGCCAATTTTGCAGAGCGCACAAATAATCTATCCATATTTGTTTTGACAATGGCATATCTGACGGAGTCGCACGACACCCTAAATTAATTCTATCAGGACTTTCCACGACTTTATAAAGCCCAAAATATTCGCATCTACAATCAACAACTTTGGACAGAGAGCCTCACTTCTCCACATCTTTCAATGCTGGGTTTCATTGACCACGACCCCCACAAGGTGCGATATAATCCGATTCTCGCTCAGTAGGCCGCTTTGCGCCTAATCGAACTCAATATCTCAGGCGAGGGGTTGTCGTCCATCCTTGCGCGGGAGCCCGATACTTCGTGCCTCTCATCCGTGAGCAAATGGAAAACGCAAAGCGTAGATGAAACATCTTTGGGCACCGCTTAGCAGCTAAAAGATATCTCTCTTCCGCTTCGGCATGACTAAGGTCTAGCGTCTCCCTGTAACGCTTTCTGCCCGTGCGGCACGAGTTGATTACGCGACAACCGCTTCCTTGAAAGAGGTAGAATGGATGCAATAGGTCTCAGTGCAAGCCGCGCGCATATGGAGATCCTCGCTAAAGATGCTAATCCTTGTCGCCTTTGATTGAGTATTGGACGTCTTTGAGTTGACTAGAGTTCTTAACCTCCAGACGCTCTTCGCCGGATCTCGCCTCCTATGATGGGTAGACAAGATTTCAGTCCCGCCCAATCAGCCTGAAAAGTCGTGCATATACCCGCTCTATTCGCCACTCCAAATCGTCCCGTTACTAAACGCCTTTTTACGTTGGTGTCCATTTTCACGCGCAACCATAGCTTGTAGATCGCAAGAGCGTCGCACTGTGGCTTTGATTGAATAGCACCGAATCCAAGGCTATTGTTTTTATCCTCATCCCGAGTGAACGCATATGTCCCTCGTAGTCCTAAAAGACCTAGACGCTCAACATCAGCGGCTTCAACGTATAAGCCGTCTGTTTATTCTACTGTCGCCTGATTGGGGCACCTCTGGACGTGCAATCTTTTCCTGGTGATCGCCTTCAGGCGAGGACAACCGTCTGACCCTTTGACTGATCACACTTGAACCCAAGATGTACGAAGCTTGTTAAGCTCGTCTATTCGTCCCGAACGGGTACTCGAACAATTCATATTTCACTTATCGCAGATCAGTCGACCCTCTCACGACTCGGTCGTGGAAGTGCAACAAGTTTGCTGAGCACTCTGCATCGATGAAGTTTTAACTATCGAAGTCTGCGTCAACACACATTGGTTTCGTGCGCTTCAACCAGGAAAAGAACTGATATATTTAGATAAGCTAATTTAATGACATTCGGACAAATACTAAATGTAAACGTTTTACTATCTTCTAAAATATTCCTGTCTTAATTTTTATTTTTTTGCCGTGCGGCTGGCCCAGATCGGTACTTATGAATGAATATCCACAATCAAACCAAAGTGCTACTGTGTCGTATTTGATGCAGTTATATCAAATGTGTTTGGAACTAATACGCAAGATTATAGTACAACGCCGTCATTTATCGCGTTGGTTACTTAAGATTTAATCAACGCAGACAAATAATTCAAAAATTCGGCAACCGCGTGCACCAGAAATAAGGAATGACACATAATTATTTGCCAGAATTTATGGAAATGTGACAAAATTTACGAGAAGGCAGGAATTTTTCTTCAGTGACAACTATGATTTAAATTGTGCTTTCGTTTTCTTTCCTCGTGCGCACATCAATCGCTAGAAAACGTCACACTCGAAACTAAAGTACGTATCATGTAGACTTTTTGCTATTGCATGCATTTGAATTTCAACTGCATAATCAACTCGAAGCCACGCGTTCTTCGACTTCTTGTAATGAGACTTTGTTCATTTATCGATCATGTGATTTCTACCCTATATCAGAAGTAAAGTGTCGGCTAGAGCTATAAAGTGATGGTAATCGAGCTAGTGGTAGTTTGTTTGCTGATATTTTTTCAGCGAATTGGCCACGTATCGGTGCGTAATTTGACTAGGTCACTTAATGGCTTTCAGTGAAATTGTAGTGACGATACGCTACCCACATATCTCCACTTACCTGCTTTAGCTTACCTCAATTCTTCAATTCTTCAAAGCAGCCATAAATGATGATATTGGGCGTAGCAACTATTCTTTCTGTGTACACCATTGCTATTGCATCCGCTCAAGGTCCGAACACCACGGCAACGCAAGACGGTAGCGTGATCGGAAATACCAACGTCACTTCCACGACTTTGCCAGCCATAAATGCCCCACCGCCGGTTGCGATTCCTAATGGAGCAGCTTCACCAGTAGTCGCAGCAGCGATCACGCAAACTCCGTTGGATGCTAACTCTTCTACGGCGACGGATACTAGCGCTAGCTTCGGAGGCGATATCACACCTCCCGCAATCAAGAAGCCCAAAAGAGACACAGACATGTCCACGCCAATTCCAGTCGAAAACTCGAGCGCATTCGTTACAATGTCGACAACTGGTGCGTTGGTCATTGCGGGGCTGACTGCAGGACTTGCTGTGTTGGTTTGAGAGCACCGTCCGTATCCGACAACATTACAATCTTTTTTCTACGATAATTCTGCTTAATAATCAGTCTCAAACTATTTGAATACTTGAAACGTGATATTGTCAATGATTTGCGACCTAAATATTACAACTTGACAAATTTGATAACGATGTACCCATAAATACCATACTGGTGATATTAGCTACGCCAAGAGATAGTTGACTATACCTTTACATGTCGCGAGCAACCCTTCATGTACTTGTACCCTGCAATGCTCGCACGTGCGTGATTTCTATACAGTTATTAGCGCGCGGCTTTACAAAAAGGACTCAAGAACATTATCAGGCCTTGCAAAGCTACGACTGTTCTCTTCGTATACTAAGTATGAAGTGCCACTGTATTAAACGCGCCTTCTTGAGGTATCATTCGATGTAAATGATGATCCAGACAACGGCAAGATGGGCTTCTCTTTTGTAATTAATTTCTGATCACCAGCATATAATCTTTGACCGTTCAAATGCACGAAAGGTGGGACAGATAAAAAACTTGTTAACGTAAGGCGAAGAAAATCCAGACGACTGTTCCCTATGCATTTCAAGTATTTCAGTATATGATACGGCAAGACAATAAATCTTCAATGCACACAAGCATCAAATTTGTAATATGTCGTGCAATGAGGTCGTTTCAGTAGCATGACCACAAAGTAAAAGCGTCGTGTTGTTCAGACAACTTCACGATTTGCTGAGACGTTGAAAAAAGACGTTCATATGTTTTATCTCGCACTTCAATGATCGCGTTGAGACGAAAGAGCTAAGTCATCATTACGAAACTCTTTCTTTATACAAAATAGTTTTGTCATTTTCACTTTTGCCAGCAATTGCCGAGCAGCTTACAACTCCAATTAATCACCCTCAACAAGTATCATGAAACTTTTCGGCTTCCTTGCTGCTGCAATTGTCATCTCCGTTGCTGCTGGTCAGGACACTTCACTGATCACTTCAACGTCTGAAGTCTCCACTAATGTAAGCGCTCCTTCAACCGAGGCAGGTGCTACTTCTAATCAGACTGCTGCTGCTACGATTTCTGAGTCCACTGCCGGTACCACAAATCCCGACCAGTCCACCGATGTTGGTTCTGGTCCCGGTTCTGGTTCGATGGCTGGTGCACCCACGGTGGGCTCGACACCTGATTCACCTGAGTCTGAGTCTTCAAACGCCATGGATCCAACGGCTGCGGAATCGGGTTCATCAGGTGCCGTTTCGGTCACTACTGGCAGTGTTGCCGCTGTGACGGCCGTTGTAATCACCTACTTCCTGTAGATGCTTGGAGTTATAACGTTACGATTTTGCTGAAGACGTTTACGCATGAAGTCTTCGGCAAATCTAGCGTAACTTGTTGGGGGGGGGGATTAATACAATACATGTACCTAAAATTGCACAAATGTATTAATGTTCGTAACAAAATGTATCAATGATCGCCTTTCCGCAGATTGAACTCGAAAGGTCACATTAGAAGCATATCGCCTGCTTATGTTATTTTCCAAAGTGGAATATAATGTTATGATTTGCTGCAAAATGGAACTATATCTTGACGTAGATGCATTTTCTGACACTAAAACGATACTAATTCTGAGTTAAATTGTGCCATCCCGACGCAACTGGTGGCCAGGGCCCAAATGCGCTTACCGCTTGCCTGGAAACGCTCGCCATTTAATACGATGGCGAGACATCCGAGATAATCTGAAACAGAAGTATGTTCAAGCACCTATGTCTTCCCCTGAGTCGGTCAAATTAGGCTGCTTCTTTTAGACGCTAAGCCCTTAAAAAAACGATGAAGGAAAATATCACTTCGGCTTCAAATTGAGCGTCAAACCAACAATCTCCAAGCTAAAGGTTGCGCGCAAGATTAGACACGAACGTGAGGACGCTTAGTCCAACGAGGTATTCTCAGCATAGAAAGTACACAGCAAAAGATGTAGCAGGGCATTGCACCGCCCGATCAGGCTTACCGCATGTAATCAGAATACTTGACTACTCGTCACGATCAGAAAATAATGGTCAAAATGACAAAAATGGGCTCTCATAGAATTGGTAATATTTATTGTAATTATCAAGAGTTACCTCTGCCTTTCAAACTTCTGTTCGAGGCTGAGCAACATTGCTCCTCATTTTCAGATAGTTTCACGCTCTGCACCAAAGCTGCAGCAGCTTCGCGTTCGATCTAAAAGCTTTGAAATGGGTAAATTCAAGACTTGCGAAAAGCTCCATTAGGGATAGAAGTGTATGGCACCTAACACTTTCAGCTTATTTTCATCCACAAATCATGATGTTTCAGCCAGGAAACACCAACGATGAGATCGTATCTCGCACCAGGGATAAGATCAAACAGCAATGCACACTGTCATAAGCTAAAACTTTGATCGAAGGTTTCATAGAATCTTTGACATTTTGACCAGAGTCTGTCGTGAGATGCTTAGATATAAAGCTATTTTTTGATAATCTCAATGCCTATGCAAATTGTCTACATATTTTGACAAGCTGCGCGCTGTACGTAATTGCACGGTGCACCCACACCGCTATCAGCACTTCTGACGGCTTTGAAAGTGGTCAGCAAAATCAGGTTGTGGGTCTACTTTCGATTGAGAGTAAAGCTCGTAAGAAAGCTGGGTCCTATTAACCTCAACCCCAGAATCTACCAGACCCAGATCTCCAAAAAGTCCACAGTGCGCTTGCTACTACTCAACATGTGCATCATCAGGCGGCCTTGCCTAGAGTCTTCACCATTTGTCTCTCTACACCAAGAATAGGTACTCAGAGGGCAAAATTGCGTAAGGTCAAGATGTTTGACACCTGTGAGAATCATGTCGCTGATCAGCAGCCACAGCCGCCAATCTACTTCGTAAAATTCTCCTTATTTAAAACCAAAGTCAATGGCTTCTGGCGCTTGTTGAGACTTCATCTCTTACACTATAATTTAATCTCGCGAAATGAAAGGTGCGCTCCACATCTATTGTAAAACTTACCTTTTATTCGTAAGTGGTTTATTAACCGCAGAAGATCTCGAGACGAATCGTAGATGCGAGGTTTCAATCAAAAGTTTGGATATGGTAGAATCGTTAGAAAACGGTTTATGACTAGGCGAAGAGGTCAGACAATACTAGCCGAGGCTAGTGTCGTTTAGTGTGAGCCGCAAAAGCTATTGGTTGACTTTTTGCCTTATCGCTATTCTCCTAGAATCCATAAAAACAAAAATCCTCATAAATGACGGCTTCGGTTTACTCGACTGCTGCTACTGTTTGAAATGCAGGTGGTGTTTTTAGGAATGGATGCCTTGCGACTCAAAAGTTTCACCGAAGCGACTTTTGGGCGCTTCTTTGCCCTGTGATCGAGCAGATTTCCCGCAAACATAGGCGCGTACGAATTGTTTCCCGGCGCTGTGAGCAATCATTGTTGAATTGAGTCCATAATCGCGGGGGTGATAGGACCTGCGGGAGTTGTTGCAGCTCTTGCGCTTACAACCAGACAGGCTGAGTTCTTCGAGCCAGTTTAAGCACAATGATAATACTCTGATGTCATAGTGGATTACACGGTGGGTATTCGTGTACCGTAGAGAACGGACATGAGGTGCGCGATTCGTTTAGAGGATAGGTGAAACGAAAAGAGGGTCTTTTTCCGCAATTGACTGCTTTGTCGTATATATTAAACTTATTGCCGCATAAGGCAGCAATAAGTTTAATGGGCAGCAGGTTATCTATGCATTATGATTGTCATCCTCTCGATGGAAGCAGGACGAATGTTATACGAAGTTACCTGAATGAATCCATCTCACATTTACTACATGTTCATTAAAGACAACACACTAAAATTAGGTTATGCACATCAGATTGGATCCCAATACACCCTTCTGACATTAGAGATACCAGAACATTGATACAAATCCCATCAAGCATGCCTGTGGTAATTTGTTT
>NW_020187364.1:238688-241969 GCF_900000015.1 Plasmopara halstedii | reverse complement strand
AATTATACTTGCGCATGGTAGCCTCCATCTTTACTATAGGTCGCTTGAGTAGCTTAAATGTTCAAGGCTGTGCTGTCGTAAATGTTCATTCTGCGTCAAGAAGTTTTGGGGTTTTATCTTTATCTTTACCGGATCTGGAGCTTATAGACCAATAATTGGTTAAAAACCGTCTGGCCTTTAGCGTTTTGCGGTTAAGGCCGCGATACTTCGAATGCCTCATGCTAGGAAATAATGGCATTAGCAAAAACACCATTTTTCCTACATGACTCGTGCACAAAGTGTGCAAACTAAAATGGCATGTATGGATACAATAGTAAACAGTCTGTTTGGTGTCAACACTGTCGCAAGTGGAAGGAACTATCGATTACATGTATGAAGCGGATGAACCTACTGAAGCCATCAAAGACACTTTTGATAACAGATGTGGTACGGCGTTCCATTTTAACATGCACTAAGATTGATTTTGTACTCAGTCGATGATATGATAGGCTAGGACTTAAATGGTAAATTTGAAATACTTACACACCAGCTCAAGAACGTCAAGTAGAGCAGTCACGATTGGACTGGAAATCATAAAAGTCTCCTGAGAGCAGCAGAAGTGATCTGGAATGATAATTGAGGGGTGTACCACATTTCGTAACCAAACACCATGATTATTGACATTTACTATAATCAAATGTTCATCAAAGTTAGTGCTGGTAACGACTAATTTGCAGCGGAGCTGTACTAGCTCTTTGTTTAACGAAAGATAAGCTAAGGTCACCGACCTTACGTTCTATACTACAACCAGTACGAGTGTAGCGGATCGCAATCCGCTACCTCCAAGAGTACGCAAAACTTTAACCGACTCTTTCGTTCAAAATCCAAACTTTTTCTCTTTTATTTTATGTGCGACAGAGCCGCCTGTATCTAAATTTATAAGTTTTCCTAATAAAATAGTAAACCTAATTAAAATGCATAACTACTGGCAGTCCCGCCACGTAGTAGCTTCTTGTTTAGATGTAGACACACCATTGTGTGGTCACACCATCTTGTGTGATCCACCCCTTCATACTAGAATACGTGTTACCCGTTACATCCCCCCATCGAAATTGTGATCACCCAAAATTCACATTTATCTGTCGCCTCGTAAGAGGCTCGCGTGTCTACGACACCTTTACGTCCTCAGAACTGTATTCACGCATCCCTGCTCAAAGAGCTCTGCGTCTATGATATAAAAAACACTTAGCCCCGCTAGTTCTGAGAGCGCCCGCGGGCAGAGCCCGTCTACATCTACTGCACGCGGTGCAACTCCGGACAGTACTTCCGCGGCTTAAAGGGAAGCGCATCCCAACCACTCGGCAACCGGACGCCGCACACCGCGCTCGCCGCGGGCGATGGATTTTTTTTTCTTCGTACGTTGGAAGAAGTTGACTACGAGTCGGATACTCCTTTCCCAGGGTGGGAAGGAGAGGAGGGCGACGTGCGCCAACGGCGCAACGTGAGCCCAGCTTGAACCTTGCGGACACCGTGTCCGTTTCCCGACCTCTCGACTTCCGGGAGGGGTAGTATCATTACCAATCGCCACGACGAGGCAAAAGAGCAGCAGTTTGAGGTTGCCCACAGGGTAGATTTCATACGCTCACATACACGGTCAGTCCTAGACCCTCGTGTGGAATACGGCTTCCGCTCGGCGGATCCCGCGACTGAAGCGAAGGACGCGATCAATCGATCGTTGGGCGTCTACGTAATCGGGGCCCCGGCCACTACACAAACAGAGCTTGACCAACAAAAAGCTCTACGAGTTCGCTTCTTTGTACCTCAAGTAATCCCAATGGATAGGTACCACGCTCTCAAGGAGGAGGCACTCCTGTATCGTAATGCGGATGATTCCTGTTGTACTCAAGTCTCAATGGCTTGGGTTACACCACCCTAGGCTTGACTGATTATCCCATACGTAATGTATCTGCTCACGCTTAAATGATCGGGATTTGGTCCGCTTGGCTGGTACCGATGCTGCCGAGCATGAAAGCCGACGATACTCTTCATAATCAGAAAAAAACTCTCGCTCTAAGTCATGCATTGACATGTGTGTATCATAAATCTAGCAGATCCGGGTAGTTACTACGCCCACAATTGACTCCAAGTACAACAAAATGCCGCGCGTCGCGATATGACACATAGTTTGAGAAGCGTAGCGAAGTATTCATGCATAAGGGCTGCCGTAGCTCTTTGCTTTGAGGAAGCTAAACTAAGGTCACCAAACTTACGTTCTGTACAAGAACCAGTACGAAAGTAGCGGATCGCAATCCGCTACCACTAAGAAAACTTAAAACCTTAACCAAGGTAAAGACGCTCTTCCGTTTAAAATTGAAATTGGATTCAATTGTTTAATTTTTCGGCAAAGCCGCCTTTATCCAAAACCTTAGATTTTCCTAATTAATAACTAAAACCTAATTAATATGCATAACTACTGGTAGTCCTGCCACGTAACGGCTTCTTGTTACGGTGTAGCCGCACTGTTGAGTGATAACATCAACTTGTGTAACCCATACCTTTGTAAACAAGGGTACGTGTAACCCCGTTTCAATTCAGGTTCTCTGTGAAAGGCTGCTCGCGGTTATGAGCCTTATGAGGGTGTTTGCCAAAGATTAGGTTGATTTGTCGACCTGTAGCTTTACATATGACCAGCTGCCGTAGCTTAGCGCATGAGAAAGCGTAATTTATGTCACCGACCTTTCGTTCTCTTCAAGAACCAATACGAGTGTAGTGGATCGCAATCCGCTAACTCCAAGTGTACCTACTACCTTAACCAAGGCTGTTAAATTCTTCGGTTTAAATTCAAAACTGATTTATATTTGCTTTTATCTCCGGCTAAACCGCCTAATTTTACATGTATAGATTTTACTAAATATATAGTACAATCTGAATACATGCATAACTACTGGCTACCAAGCCACATACCGTATTCTTGTTTGAGTGCAGTCACACTATGCACATCTCGTGTGACAAACACCCCCTGTTACCAGGGTACGTAAAACCCCGTAACACCCTACCCATAAAGATTGAGAACATTTACAGTTCGAATCGATTGTTGCCTCAACGAGGCTCGCGTGTCCGCTAGACGCTGCAACTTAAGTCGTTGGATAAAAACGACTTCCTTGCTCAATGAGCCCTGTGTCAACGACACGGAAGTCACCAAGTCCTGCTGGTTCTGACCGCGAACATGGGCAGAGCCCAACTTCGTCTCCCGCACGCAGTGCGATGTCTGACAGTGCGTCCGCGGCACCGGGGGATGTACG
>NW_020187364.1:235089-235215 GCF_900000015.1 Plasmopara halstedii | reverse complement strand
GGTTGCTTTGATACTCGTTTAATCTAGCCTCCGACCGCCTCTGCGTCCAAAATCCCGTTTCTGGCTCGCGATAAAAGGCTTTCGACCAGCGTCGTATTGACCGCGGCTGGGTCGTAGCCATAATAT
>NW_020187364.1:234426-235079 GCF_900000015.1 Plasmopara halstedii | reverse complement strand
GATAAAAGGCTTTCGACCAGCGTCGTATTGACCGCGGCTGGGTCGTAGCCATAATATGTCGAAGGTCGGTATAGCGAGATCTGGTGTTCAAAGGAAGACAAAGTTTTCAGTGATATGCATTTAGGCAGGTTAGACAGCATCACGGAAATGAGATCATCAGCCGCATTACAGCGCGTTTTGATAGCGTTCTCAAGAAAATATATGGGAAAACTCTCCCCGTCACGCTCGATGAAGCCAAAGTTGGCGAGCGTGTTGAGAGTAGGGCAGGGCAAAGACTAGCGCCAAGATGTTGTATTGGCAAAACCCGAAGCTTTCGATGGCTTGTAATTTTCTCCATAAGGTATGAGGTAGGACGTGCCGGTGGATGAAATTGCGAACGAGACAGCGACTGCGGTGGTCACGAGTCGACAGAACCATGATAGGGTGTGGGTGTGGCAGACGGTTAATGAAACAATAAAGAAATTAATGACGTTGGTATTCTGATGGTGCATCATTGTCTCCTTTACATGACAATTGGATCTGATTTACACTATCAAGTATGGAGACCAATCGTAGAAGAAGCTGTCATTCCAGTCATACAGTCACCAAGTCGTACAGTATTCGAAGGGTTTTTAAATAGCATGATTAAGACTGACTAAACTTGCTAAGTGGAA
>NW_020187364.1:226046-234416 GCF_900000015.1 Plasmopara halstedii | reverse complement strand
GTTCGCTGTGCTACCTCTAAGCCTATCTAGAATATTCTACCAAATATTCTACTGGATTGTTTACTTGATTCATGTACCCTTGATGCGCTTATGGATAGCCTTTTTGCTGGATACTTCACTGGATACCTATCCAGCTTATGAAACCGCAACATGCATGATCAGCCCGTCAACACCGGTGAAACTGATATATACCGGTTTGATAGCTGCTCGACGAAGCGCTTCCTTGGCACCACTAGTTTGCACGACGAAGCGCATCTTTAACAATAGAAGCATATAAGCTCATATCTTGGAAGGCATGACAATCGTCTGTGTCACTAAGTATGACTCACAAATCCTGTTCGTTGGTCAGCGAGTTGTGCGTATCATACTTACATCGTTGCATGTTTGGAAGCAGTTTCCGTTAACGAGCTTTGACTAACAAGCTCTTCGTTTGCAACAATGATAGACAAATGCAAAATGTCTGAGAAAACAAACTTTCAAACGTGGAAGATCACAATACATTTGGAACTATAGGGACACAACCGTTTGGAGATTTGGAACAGTCAAATCATATAGGATCAGTGCAATGGTTCGACAAACCAAGAAACATGTAAGCTCGTATCTCGGAAGGCATGGCAATCGTCCGTGTGGCTATGGAGGACTTACAATTCCTTTTTGATGGGCAAGATCCAAGTTCGAATTAGATGGGACACTCTGATTGGCGAACTACTTGAAGAAGAAGAGGAAGATTCAAGAACAACCAATAGGCTTAGAGTAGTTAATAAGTTTCGAACTAAGGACCTAAATATTTATACTTTTCATTTTGCTATCTACTGTTCAAGCAACCTTTTAACATGTTATAAGCCCAAAACCTGCACACTATTCTCTCCTCGCCCCCTCCTCCGACACTGCCTTTGCTGTCACCAAGGAAGCTACGCCATGTCGTTTCAGCAAGTTCGACGGAACAAAGGAACATTTTTCATTCCTAGAAGTTTAGGATGCGGATGGTGCTGGAGGAGCGCGACCTATGGGAGGTTGTGAATGAAAAAGTTAAGCTTGAGCAGCTGGGTAGCGCGCTGGACCAATCAACATTTAAGCACAAGGCTCGAACGGCACTTGCAACCATCTGTCACGCGATGGAGGACTGGCAATCGCCGCTGGTTCGCTGGGCCAAGGACGCGTATGATGTCTGGTCGCGGCTGGAAGGTCATAACAAGAAGAAGCTTTTGGCAAATAAGCTATTTTTCGTTGTCGTTTCTTCACAGCCAAAATGGATGAAGGTGATGATGTGCGTCAGCACATCAAAAAGATGAAAACTTTGGCGGAGCAGCTCGATGCGGTGGACGATTTCGTAACTGAAGATGACTTGGTTATCACGCTTCTTTTAAGTCTCAGTGAGTCGTTCGCGTTTCTCATCACGGCTTGAGAGTCAAGGCCGAATTCGTTGTCGTTGGAGCTTGTGACGTCTCGGCTGCTGCACGAAGATATGGAACGCAAGAAAAAAGGGTGGCGTATTGATAGTGTTGCACATGTTGTCAAGGGCAAACGTTTGTGATGACGGACAGCGAACGACGCAATGGTTGTACTGCTTCAGAGATAGCATCAAGTACTTGTCACTACTGTGGTGAGCTTGGACATAGAATTGCAAAGTGACCAGCTCGCATCCGTGAAGACACAAAGCGTCGAAGATAGCAGCGTGCAAATATTGCTCTGAGCAAGGACTACTCGGGTGATTACCTATGTTTGGTTGGTCGGAATAACTGCGTCACCAAACCAAGCTGCGTATGGCTGGTCGACTCGGGTGCAACGCAACATATTACATACTCGAAAGAGTATGTGAAGAATTTTAAGATTATGACTCCGGTCGGCGTGCATTTTGCGGATGATGCCATCGTTCAAGCAGCTGGCTCGGGTGATACCGTCATGACAATGGATACGCCATGTGGAATGAAGAAGGGTGTGCTGGCTTCAGTGTGGCACATCCTGAAGCTTTCTCGTAATCTTTTCTCCTTTGGATGTTTTCCAAAAGATGTGGGCCTGGTCACCTTTGAGCGTGATGGTTACATTGCTGAAGCAAATGGTCTACGCTGGAAGTTTGGTGAGCGAGAAGGAAAGGGTCGTTCAAGTTGTGCATGACTCCGATTTTGGTGGATGAAGCCAATGTGACGACTTCGTTGGGATGCTTGGGGACATCACGTCGTACCTCTGGCACTTTTATCTTGGTCTCATCCGCTATTCAAGTCTTAATGACACTGTGGATAAAAATTATGGTATTGGCATAGGACTTGCATCGGTAAAGCAGTGGGAGCGTTGTCACGGCTGCTCGTTAGGTAAGCAAACATGTGCAGTCTTCTTGTCAAAGTTGACACACTGCGCGACAAAACTTTTAAAAGTTATCCACAGAGATGTGTGCGGACCGATGCAACCAACAACGTTTAGTTGCAAAAATCATTTCGTCACGTTTATTGACGACTTTTCGCACTTTATCATGGTTTATTTGCTTCAATAATAGTCAGAAGTTGCAAGCGAATTTGCCATTCTTTGCGTTTGCAGAGACACAAGTCGGCAACGTTGTGAAGTCTCTTTGCTGTGATAGTGGTGCTGAATACAAGTCAAGCGAGATGGCAAAGTTCTGCCAGCGTCGTGTTATTTTTCAAAAGTTTACGCCGCCTTATACTACTCAGCTTAACGGGGTAGCCGAGCGCATAAACGGAACTTTGATTGAATGTGCACATTGTATGTCGAACACGCCAACTTGCCAAAGAAGTATTGGAGAAAAGCTGTCATGACTACCAACTTTCTTCGTAATCGGAGTTCTACACGAAGTATATCGCTTGACCGATCATTCTATCAAGTGTGGACTGAAAGAAAACTCATTTTGGCGAACCTTAATGTGTTTGGTTGCCATGCTTTTGTCACGGTGCCAAAGGAAAAAAAAAACAAGTAGAACGCACGAGCAAGACGTTGTCGATCGTTCAGCTATTCTAAACATCAAGAGGCACGTCCTTTTGAAGACCTTGAAAGCGGTCATGTGGCGATTAGCCGCGACGCAAATTTCTTCAGGACATTTCGATTGTGAAAGTCAAGACTGTGTTCATGGACAAGAGGGCATTGAGGAAGAAGCAACTACAGATGAAGATTCGCAATTAGATAACGGAGCCCAAGGTGTTTCAGATGAGCGCAATAGCAATATTTTGACGCGAAAAGGCATGAGCGTACGCAGTCATTGGAAAAGGTGACGGAATTTCCAGACGTCAAACGTTTTGTCCTGCGAAGCGGCTCTAAAGGCCTTGTCCGGTCCGGCAACAAAAGACATCAGCGAACGCAGTCACACGAAAAAGAGATGATAGCCCCAGAATACAAGAGACTCAATCAGTATAGCGGACATCAAGGTCTTGATGAAATGTCAGCCGCAGCACAAGGTGCTGAAGCCGCCTTTATCGTGGAGTCAGAGGGAGATATGCCGACAGCGTTTAAGTCAGCTATGGAATTCAGCGAAGCAGTTAAGTGGCGTGAGGCATGCAACTCAGAATAGAGTCACTCCGTAGAAACAAGACCTGGGAGCTAGTACTACTACCGCATGGACGGAAAACAATCGGCAACAGATGGGTTTTCGCGTGAAAGAGAATCAAAACGGTGAGACTGAGCGTTATTTGGCTGCCAAGTGTTTTGCACAAAAGTACGGCATCGACTACAAAGAAACATTAATTTTGTGGCGAAGTCTACATCGATCAGAGTTTTTCATGGTTTGAGCATAAAATACAACCTGACGATACATCAAAACACGTCAAGACTGCTTTTCTAAATGGAGTGCTTGAAGAAGACATTTTTATGGTTCAACCTGATGAATATATCGATGAAGCTCGACCTGATGTGGAACAAGACTATCGACGATTTCATGCAGTTTCTTGAATTCACGAAGTGCGAATCAGACCACTGTGTCTACATCAGACGCCACGGTCAACAAATGATTTTTGTTGCGCTTTACGTTGACGACCTAATTTTTGCAAGCAGCAATATCAAGATGCTTCAAGACGCCAAGCAAGCGCTCAGCTTCGAGATGAATGACAGGGTCAGCTAAAGTATATTCTTGGAATGGAGATAAGTTAAGACACGGAAGCTGGGACGGTCACAAAGCGGTAAACCAAATTTGCGAACGATGTCTTGAAGAAGTTCAAGATGAAAAAAAGCAATCCTGTGAAGACACCACAAGATTCAGTACTCAAGCTTACTAAGGCTATGTATGTGTGATGGCGGTTGTATTCATAAAGAGACTACGACTAACGTGTCATATCGCAATGCCGTCGAATGCTTAATGTATTTGATGTTTGGTAACGTCCAGATCTGGTAGCTGTGGTGGGAGTGCTTAGTCAAATTGCGGCTGATCCATGCCCAACGCACTGGCAAGCTTTAAATTGAGTTTTCCGATAAATTAAAGGCACAAGGACTTTTGGCATAGGATTTAAAGCCGATAGCTTACATGAAGTTGTGGGGTTTTCATATGCCGATCGGGCTGGTGATGTCGAGTCAAGAAGAAGCACAAGCGGCTGCGCATTCGTGAAGAGCGGCGGCACGACAAGCTGGAGAAGCAAGAAACAGCGTACAGTAAATTTGGCGTCGACAGAAGTCGAGTAAATGGCACTTTTGGAAGCGGCTCGAGAAGCAGTATGGCCCAAGACGATTCTTGGTGAACTCGGTGAAATGGCACAAAGCGATACTGTCAAGATCTACGAGAACAATTTAGGGTCAATTGCGCTTGCTTACAATCCCGAGTTTCACAAGCGGACAGAACACATTGATATACGCTATCATTTTGTACGCAAAAAAATTGAAGACGGCGAAGTAGCACTGAAATACATCTCGACTCTCAACATGCTGGCGGATATCATGACCAAGGCAATTCTTGCAGCTCAGTTCTGTGTGCTTCGGGAAAGACTCGGCATTCTTCAAGCACCAAAAACAGTCGAGTCGAGTGGGAGACGAGAACCAGTAATTACCGGTTGCTTCAGGTAAGGAATAATGTTGCATCATGTGTTTCTGCAAATGGTGACAGCACATCTGAAGAAAGAGTTTTGCCTGATTGCAAGATACAAGTTGGGATGAGATGATCCAAGTTTGGGTGGGCAAGATCCAACTTCGGATGGGATGCGACGATCTGATTGGCGGAATTAGTAAGCGAGCCTCGAAGAAGAATATGCTTCAAGAGGCGTAAACTAGCTAATAGATTGCGTACGCAGGACCTAAAAATATATGCTTTTTGCTATCTGCTGCTGAAGAAACCTTTTCAAAACGTATCATACATACCTCGTTGCGTTTTGGAAGCAATTCCCCTTATGAGCTATGCCTAACAAACCCTTCATGCGTGACAATGACAGATAAAGGCAAAATGTATGACGAAGCAAACTTTCAAACGTGGTAGCTCACAAAACAAATAGAACTATAGGAACTTGTTGGAGATTTGGAACAGTCAGATCAAATTGAAATAGTCCATTGGTTTGACTAAACAAGAAGCATGTAAGCCCATATCTCGGAAGGCATGACAAGCGTCTGTGTTGCTAATGAGGATTAACAAATCCTATTCGTTTTGTCGGCGAGTTTGTTGTTAAAGATGCGCCTTGTCGTGCAGACTAGTGGTGCCAAGGAAGCGTTTCGTCGAGCGGCCGTTAACCTGTTAGATATCGATATTAACTGGGTGGACATGCGGATCGCTTAGGTTGCGGTTTCGTGGGTTAGCCAAGTATCCAGTGAATCATCCAGCAAAGAGGCTATCTACAAGCGCATAAAAGATACACAAATCCAATAAAGAATCCAATATAATATTTGGTAGAATATTCTAGATAGGCGTAGAGGTAGCTCAGCGAACTAAGGACCTATTTACTTTCCATTTTGCCAAAACATACGCACTTGCCCTAACATCTGGTTATGAGCCCAAGTTCCGCCTTCTCTGCCCCCGACTCCGAATACGCCTTCGCCATGGACGCTGCCACCGCCAGTACTTCTCGCATCTACTCGACAAACAAACTTGCCTACTTGAAATTTTAAGATGCAAATAATGCTGGAGGGGCGAGACCTGTGGGATGTCACAAATGGGGCGAACAAGTGGGAGAGTCTGACGACTTCGCTAAACCAGTCGACGTACAAGCGCAAGTCAAGGAAAACGCTTGCAGCCATTTGATTGGCGCAGGAAGACTCGCAACTGCCTTTAATTCGGTCGGCAAATGGAGCGTATGATGCATGGTCACGCCTTGAAGGTCACTATGAGAAGAAGAGCTTTGTAAATAAGCTCTTTTTTCGTCATCGTTTCTTCACGACTAAAGTGGATGAAGGTGATGATGCGCTCACGCACATCAACAAGATGAAGACCCTGGTGGAGCAGCTGGATGCGGTGGGCGCTTCGGTCACTGATGATGAGTTGGTTGGAAGTTTAAGTGACTCGTTTGCGCTTTTCATCTCTGCTTTGAAGTCAAGATCGGACTCGCTATCGTGAGAGCTTGTGACATTGAGGCTTCTACATGAAGACATGAAACGAAAAGAACAAGGAAAAGCGTTCGCGATGACAGACGGTGGGCGGCGTAAGGGACATCCTTCACATACGAAATCCACCAGTATATGTCACTATTGTGGAGAACACAAACACTGGATAGCCAAGTGTTCAGTGTTCTCCACAATAGTGACATGTACTGGAGGTACACGGAGCGTCAAAGATCGCACCGTGTGAATGTCGCTCGGAGTAAGGATTACTCGGAAGATTATCTCTTTTCGGTTGGTGAAAATGAATGCGCTACTAAATCAGGCTGCGTATGGCTGGTCGACTCGTGTACGACGCAGCATATGACGGACTCGAAAGAGTACATGAAGAATTACGAGGTTATGTCTCCGGTTGACGTCCACCTTGCAGAAGACGGCATTGTTCAAGCCGTGGGCACAGGAGACATTGTGGTGACAATGACAACGCCAAAAAGACCGAAAAAAAGGTGTTCTGACTTCGGTATGGCATATTCCAGAGCTTTCTCGCAATCTGTTCTCCGTTGGACGATTCACGAAAGATGTTGGGCCCGACACTTTTACAACTATCGCGAGTTGCAAGCTTACGCTTGAAACTTGGTGTACGCAATGGTAGAGGACTTTTTAAGTTGTGCATGAAGCCAATATGATGAGCTCGTTGGGATACCATGGAGACACCACTTCGTACCTCTGACACTTTTGACTTGGTCATTTAGGCTACTCTAGTCTGGATACAATTGTCAATAAGAACTAAGGAGTTGGTATTGGATTTGCATTTGTGAAGCAGTGGGAATGTTTGCCAAGGCTGTGCGTTCGGCAAACTATCTCGGGCAAGCTTCAGTCGAAGTCTTCTCAGCATGCTACCAGACATTTGAAAGTTATTCACAGTGACGTGAGTGGTCCAATGCAGACTTCGACATCAGTATTATGCGGTACTTTGACACATTTATTTATTGATGAGAACTTGCTTTTTTTCAGGGTGATTTTAATTCGAAACAAGTCAGAACTGCCAGCAAGTTTGCTCATTTTGTTGCCTTTGCCAAAACACAAATGACAACGCTGTGAAGGCGATTCGTTCCGATAACAGTGGCGAGTGCAAGTCAAATGAGATGACCATGTTCTGTTCGCGACGCGGCCTTGACCAGAATATTACGCCGCCATATACACGTCAGCTCAATGGAGTTGCTGAGCGCATAAATAAGACATTGGTGGAATGTTCTCGTTGTATAATTGAGCATGCAAAATCGCCAAAAATGTACTGGGGTGAAGCCGTCATGACTACCAATTTTTCTGCAAAATCGATGCCCGACGCGCAGTATTCCCTTTGGTAAGTCACCATACCAAGTCTGGACTGGAAGGAAGCCGGTATTGGCAAACCTAAAAGTATTTGGTTGTCATGCTTTTGTGACCGTTCCAAAAGAATAAAGGAGCAAACTTGATGCCCGCGCTAAACTTTGTCGATTTGCTGGCTATTCCGAGCATGAATAGGCTTATCGGTTTTTAAGATCTCAAAACTGGCCGCGTTTGTATCAGTCGCGACGCCAAATTTCTCGAAAATGTCTTTGGCAATGGAAGTCACGATTACTTTCTAGATCGAGTTGCTATGATGTTGAGTCAACTACAGATGAAGATGTGCTGTCAGATGCTGTTGACCAAGACGAAGGTACAATAATACATGAAGACAGTGAGAATACCAACAGCAAACGACATGAGCGTACGCAGTCATCAGAAAGTGCTACCGACTTTTCAAGCGCAAAGAAATTTGTTCAGCGCGACAATTCTCACGGCATAATCAGGTCCGGAAACAATCATTTCCAGCGAACACAATCGCTTGAATCGGCCGAAAGTGAAGCAAACGACCCAGTACAGCAAGAAGCAAGGGCTTGT
>NW_020187364.1:219934-226036 GCF_900000015.1 Plasmopara halstedii | reverse complement strand
TTGTGCTCTCAAGATTCCACTGCAGAACGGCATACAGCCCTGCCAGAAAAGGATGGCAGCCGGCGTTTGCAAGGTGCTTTTCAATAAACACGCCGACTCGCTCTACCATCGTGGTACGCTCTTTAGTCATGCGCATGTAATTATGTTGCACACGCACCGAGACCCGGTGTCGATTGTTCTTATCCGTCGTAAGCTCATAATTTGTCCCCTGACTTTTCTTGGCTTGAATCTCAAACTCAGCGTACTAAAGCAATATTTTATAAATTAAGAATTCCACAAGTATTAACAGACTCCCTCACTCTTGTCTTCGAAACATGTTCGTGGTATCCTGCTCGCACCTCCGTCTTCACTACCTCCAGCATTTCGATGCTAAAGGCACAAGCAGCTCTTTGTTAGGGTTTAAAATTCCCTTGACACCTATTGCATTTCGTACATCTTGGTAAAATTCTTTTCGTGGCCAGAAACCATACACTTGTGGAGTCCTAAAGTCTGCACCGCTTCATTAAATTGCTCATCGGCTCCTGTTTCTTCGACTGCCGATATACTGCACGAAAACATCAGAACTTATCCTTGCAAAGATTCTTCTCGATTTATTTGCACCTGATTTCGTCCACTTTGCTCGCCTCAAAGAAATCTAATACGCGTTTAGCAGTCTCATCCTTGTCATAATAAAATTTAGCGCAAAGTTCGCGCCAGCGCTGTTGACGCAATATGCGATTGTCTTCAAGTGCCGTACACTGACATCCTGTGGCACACATGTAAATTCAAAAGTGTTATGACTCGCTCTTACTAGGCGATGTCCTATACACTCTACCACGCACCATCTGCAGCCATGGCTCCACCGCTCAAAAAGCCTTAAGTAAGAAAAATATTATCTTACTATGTAAAGGCATTGAGAATAAAATAATTATTTTGTCCATGTAATGGTAAGAACTATGCTCGACAGCCTTAACGTGTACCGATCCTGTGGTGCAGTGGTATACTGTTCACTTCAGAACCGGGAGGTCCAGCGTTCAATCTCCGGGCCGGGTAGAGAGGGGTTAGAGTGTAATGAATAAAACCCTACAGCACGTGCTTGACATGCTTACACGAATCCTAAAAAGGGGTGTCGTTCCTAATCATATCTACAGCGTTAACGCACCGACCCGTAGCTTGAAGTGGGACCGGGAGGTACACCCATGGGATTCAAAACGGTGACAGGTCACTATAGTGGACGAGCAATCACACCGCTGTGGTATGACCGCCTTGCCAACCCGCACCCAAATGGGTGTGTGATAGAAGAACCGATTTGTAAGTAACCGTGTTTATATTGCGTTACCTTGCTATTCGCACTTATGTAAAGCTTTCGAACCAATTTTTTTAAACTGTCAACGCTGTTGAGATGAAAGCTCCCACGTCAACAAATGCACAAGGCACATAGGCTGTCCCTAGGACGCAAAACAAAGATATTCAGCATCAAATATTTGTTCTTATCAAAAATTTATGGGTACCAGACTATTCTTCAAACCGGAGTCTATATCCTTTTCTTGACCATTTTGTCATAAAATTGAGCTGGTAGACTCAATCCGAGTTGTGAGCCCTTAGTTTGGGCTTCGACCTACTTGTACGCAACAGCAGTGTCTACATCTATCACTGCAAGTAGCAATATTGCTGGATAAGTGGAATCATTGCCATTTTAAGTTGAGGAGAGCGAAAGGGCAGCCAAATAAGAGCTACACTGCAATAAGATTACTGAAAAAATTCAGTATACAGATTTGCATGTATAACACAAGAAAGATGGATTAATTCGCCCCATCTAAACGCAAACTTTATAGCATCTAAGGCAACTAAGCTATAGTGTCCTTTTGAATGCACGAGTGGCACCATTTTAGATGTTGAGTCAAGCTTAGATAATTCGAAATGTACTGAGCGATGTCCTGCATTTCACATGTCGAGTTCGAGTTGGCACTTCAAAATTCCAACAACCAGTATAAGTCATGATACTTCATGATGTTACCTTTGAGCTAAACTCTAATCTGATGGAGTAGTCAAATGTGTTCGCGCACTGTAATACGTGTAATCACGAAGATAGCCAACGAAGCACAGTATTTAGGTTTGATATCGATGCAGGTGTCTATAGATGACACGGTAAAAGCCGTCTGTTACCTCCTTGTACCAGGTTAATGCTCAGTACCCAGTCATGAAAATATTTTTTACTGAATAAGGCGGAGAATAGCTCTATAGTAATTGACTTTTTATTAGCTATCGTTTTGACGAAGCGTGGATCTAGTCTTTAAAGCGTAGACCACTTAGCACCTGGGTCTGCTGAGATGTTGCTTCGTCTCCAACAACCAATCTGGCGTCTGGGCTTCTCAGAAGACCTGATTAAGCTAAGCGCTGAGCATGAGTGAAATATCACAATATCGATTCGCCATAGGGTTGTAAGTTGCTGTGCATCTAGCACAGCAGAGAATTTGATTCGACGTGAATGTGTAAACAAAGCACAGAAGATTGTTTTGTAAGCTTCGTTTAGAGGCATTCTTGACATCCTCTCAAGTAGCTAATATTTAGTTGCTTCGTCTAATTCAAGAGTGACATGTATTTGAAGCTATGTGCTGAAAACAAATACTCGATGATTCCGTTTACTTTGTTCAACATTGCAGCGCATGAGCAGCTCATAAATCTTACAGAGTTTCACACAAAAGTGTAACGTGTACGTACAAAAAGACCCTCTCTCACTAAGATGTGGTCCTTATTTTAACGTTCTATGCCATCGCGCATAGTTAAATACTTTTTTATTAACCATCAGACCCCCCTAGTTCTTCTGAGATGAGGTTTCCATACATCTTGTAGAGGAAGACTTGAGCTAAGCTTCCGTGTTAGCAACGCATGGAGACAGGGCTTGTATGCTCCATTTAAGAGCAGAAGTCACGCCATTGTAATACGTTGGCCTCATTTGCGTTTTATATTCAAAAGAGAAACAAAAATTTGAAAGTAAGAATTTTTAGTCGTCATACTTTTCTTTGTTTAAGAGCTTTAGAAGGCGAAGCACCACCCGCTTCGCGGGCGGTAAGTGCATGGTTTATAACGACTTGTGTCAATTACTGGTCTAGCTTGCTCTACTACCAAGTGTGACTGGTGGTCTCTTTCATCATATAATGTTTCTGCAATAATTGAGATTTTAAACATGCTATGAATATTAGTGTGCTTCACCCCTCTTTCATCACCCTTTCCCTTTTCTACAGCTCACTATTTTGTTTGCTCCATTTGGCCAAGTTGCATTAGCCGTCGGCCCCACTGATTAGATATTAACTTGGACAGTGAACATACAATTTACTATGTGAAACTTGACCGATTCACAACGTGCGATATTTTACTGTAATAATAGATAGTAAACAAGTACTTTTAGCTTCGAGCGCGATATTTTTTAAGAGTGATATTGGCGAGTGCAAAGCTAAATAAAGCCAGATAAGGGCTCAACTAAGCGGGTAATGATGGCATAATGGAGCCACTTCTATACTCCTACCACATCTTTCACAATTAGTCGACAATTATGGGCAATTTAGTTTTTTTAATAAGCTTCTCAGTCTGATGCATTCTCTATCTTATAAAGTCTAGATTTCTCACATTTTTCAAAGTTGTCTCACATTGATTAACTTAAGCCATCGCGTGTTCAAACGAACAGGCCTTGAAAGAGACGCGAACCTATGTAAGATACGTGAGAAATGTGAGAAATAGGCACCATTAGTGTATTCATTGTGAGCTTAGATCATGTTCTAGCAGACTATGCTCTTCACTGCCGTAATCTTAAAAGATACACCAATTAGTAAAATGGGTTTATAGTATGTAACAAAAGCATCTTTGCCGTATCTGAAAATTAGCGTTTTAAATGAATAATTCCTCTTAAAAGCTGCAATTGCTGGGTGCAATTCGGCTCAAAATGTATATGTGGGGATTTGCAGCGAGACACAAGGCCTCATCTCACAGCCTCTTGATTGTTTGCCTAATCGCAATCACAAATCTGCTTAGTTTACAGAAGCTACGTTGTTTCATGCAGGATTCTACGAAGCGATAAGAACCATGCACGTCGTGATACGATGTCGAAGTCAATATAATAGTTTTCACAATACAGAATTGCAATAGCCGTCTTGGGATTGTGGCGCTGGCAACTAAATACTATAATCCATATAAAAATTATTCTGTCTTTGAATGATGGCTTACACTATTTACGAAATTTTACTACGCCATTTGCATTAGCTAACATAGTGTTGTAAACGCATCGATGTGAACCCAACTTGTGCTGGAATTCAGCACTTAAGTAAGTCGCAAAACAATTGGTACCACTTAAGGTTTGTATATCGCACTGACGGCGTACAAATTATCTTCCAATTTGGAGTCTGCCATTGCATTGTAAGCAGAATACATATGTTGTGTGTAGAGATAACCTCGCGTAAATCATTCTCAAATCGTGTGACTTACATCCCATGTGCAGCCGAGTCATCTCCCATGAAAATCATCTCTTAAAAAAATGACGAATTTCTCATTTCCCCAGGTGGATCAGCTCACCCGGTTTATCCTTTTTTGTGGTCAATTTATGACATTTCAAACCCATTGGTGCTAGCGTTAAACCTTGCTTTTTCATACATTCTTGATACATTCAGCTTACAATCGCAGCCAGTGTTGTCATCGCCAATGCGACTATGCTGAGCTCATCCTTGACCATAAGAGCTCTCGCATGCGCAGTTCTGTTTACGTGCGAATCCTTCTTTCTAATGAGCGTTCCACAAAATGGATGCATCGATTTTCCACAGATCAGGCAAACGTGGGCATTTCCGACCAATTCTGAGCACTGACCACAGGGGCTCAATTGCAGCGGGGCTGCTGTAGCTTTGGGCTTAAAGAAAGCGTAAGTTAGGTCGCCGACCTTTCGTTCTATACTCAGAACAAGTTCGAGTTTAGCGGATCGCAATCCGCTTACTCCAAGAGTAATTATAGCCTTAACCCAAGGCTAATTAATTCTTCGGTTTAAATCCAAAACTGACTTTATTTATTTTTATCTGCGGCAAAGCCGCCTAATTTTAATGCATAGATTCTCCTAAATATGTATAGTATAATTTAAATACATGTATCACTACTGGCTATCCACCCCGTACCGCATTCTTGTCTGGGTGTGATCACATCATGCCCATCTAATGTGACACACCCCTGTTACCAGGGTATGTGTAACCCCGTTACAGTTAGTCTGAAGGAATATCACGACGTTGTATTGAGAGGCCCAATACCCGATTTACACCCTTATAGGGGAGTGCGTCATGAAATTTGTAAAGGGTTTACACGTGCCCTTGTGAGAAAGGGTGGGTCGCACAAGATTGTGCGATTGTACATGGGTATGTATTACACAGTATGGGAAATAACACAGTGATGTGGCCACATCTTAACAAGAAGTCGCCATGTGGCGGGATTGCCAGTAGTAATGCATATTACGATATCAATTAGGTTTTGCTATATTAATGAGGTGTTACTATTTAGTTAGAAATCCTTATGTTTTTAGATATTGGCGGCTCTGCCGCAACTTTAACAATTAGTCACAGTTTCGTCTGTAAACAGAAGAGTTTGTTTGCCTTGGTAAGAAGTAGCAGATTGAGTACCGCTACACTTGTACTGTTTCTTTGAAAGAACCAAAGGTCGGTGACCTTAGCTTAGCTTCCTCTAAGCAAAGAGCTACGGCAGCCACGCTGCGCCTGTTTGCACTCGTAGTCAATCTACGCATGAGACGTTACGACTGATTCTATGTGAGGATGGAGGAATACTCTTATTTGCTCCAGGGCATTGCAGGATGGGCTCAACAAGCTGGTGTCCCTGCTGGGCCCTGAAGGCGTGGAGCACCTCGCTGCGCAAGGGCCTGAGGCCATAAGCGCGCGCCAAGAGGCCTATTCTAGTGATAAATAAATCTGTTAGAGCACTTACAGCAAATGCTGTCAGTGTTGACTGCGCTACGATGCCACAGTCGACGAGGGAGGATTCCTTCCGACCCAGGCCGCTCAAAGTGAGTGTTAAGGCCTTCAAGGGTAAGGATAGAGAGAATCTCCTTCTTTGGGTGAGGGAGGTCAAGATGGCCATCGA
>NW_020187364.1:201080-219924 GCF_900000015.1 Plasmopara halstedii | reverse complement strand
ACACATGCAATTTCTGCTACTTTGAAGACACAGCTACGTCCACGGTTTATCGGACTTTTTAAGGTCGTAGCTTAGCGGGGCCTTCCTAAGCTGCTGCGGTCGTAGACTCACCTGTGTCAGAAACCACAGAGCTTGCGGGAGCGTGATGAATTATTCCGTATGTCGCAGGGCGACAATACTCAGGAAGTTGGCGTTGCGCCTTGAGTTTGGCAAACTGAAATCGAAGATGGTGGTCTACGCGCACGTCCTTTTCCTTGTGGCTCCGCTATAAGTTAGACAGCGAATTAATTTTCCGGTGTCGCTACACCCGTCGCTCAAAGCGCTCTTCGTCATCTGTAGTGGTTTTGCCAGTGGTGAGCACCACAGGATAGGTCCGCATTGCGGGTACAGGAGCGCCTCCGCTTTGAGCTCGGAGAGCTTTTCGTTGGTCAGGCTCGGCTTGTGTAGTGACCAGGTGCCCAGCTACGTAGACGCCTAACCATCGAGTGATCGCGGCTATCGCTTCTGTAGCGGGATCTGTCGAGCGGAAGCTATATTCCACACAAGGGTCAAGGACTGAACGTGGATACGAGCGCATAAAAGCCGCCCTATATGCCGTCCTGTGGGCAGCCTCCAAGTGCTACTTCTGTGCCTCGTTGAAACAATTGGTAATAATAACACTTTCCTCGGAAGTCGAGAGGTTCGGGATACTGCATAACGTTCGCAAGGTTCGAACAGGGCTCACGTCGCGCCGCTGGGCCACCTCGCCCTTTTATTCTTTCCATCTTGGGAAAGGAGTATCCGACTTGTAGTCGACTCCTGCCAAACCCATGACGAGGGAATCCATCGCCCGTGGCGGGCGCAGTGCGCGGTTCTAGTTTACCGAGAGCTCGGGCTGCGTTTTCCGTGAAGTCAGGAGTTGCAGCGCGTGCAGGAGACATAGATGGGCTCTGCCCGCGAACGTTCTCGGAGCCAGCGCGGCTGGGTGTCCTCCGTGTCCTCGACACAAGGCTCATTAAGCAGACAAATGGAAGAAGGTCCTGGTGATGTTGTGGTGTCTAAGTCACGCGAGCCTCGCTCGCGGCGATAGGTGAATGTGAACTGAAGGTGTTTACAGTCTTGATGGGAAGAATCTAATGGGGTCAACAAGACGGTGTGATCACACAAAGGTGTGTGTTACATAATATGGTGTGACCCGGTTATTGGCGTGTCTACACTTAAACGACAATTCAATTTGAGGCTGTAACAGGCAGTACTTATACATTTAATTAGGTTTTTCTGTTAAATAGGAAAACCTATAGATTTAGATATAGGCGGCTTTGCCGCAAATAAAACTCAAATTAAAGTTATCATTTTAAACGGAGCTAATTAGCCTTGAATTAAGGCTGTAGTTACTTTTAGAGTAAGCGGATTGTGATACGCAACACTCAAACTGGTTGTAAGTATAGTACGAAGGTCGCCGATCTTGACTCAGCTTTCTCTTAGCGAAAGAGCTCCGGCAGCCCTGCTGCATGTCTCCTAGCAGTATCTTAAGAAGTAGTTACAGCATCGATGGTTTCTTAGCTACTTGTACAGATCTTCTTTTAACCTTTTACGCTTGCACAACCAGCCACCGCAGAGTCTCCTTTCAGCAGGCCTAGAACCTTCGTGGAGGCTATGGCCGGCCAAAGCGTCTCACAGCTGCCTCAAACGACGTTATCTGCGGGTATTACTATCGACTACTGCTCACGAGACTTTAAAATACTCAAAAAATGTGGTCATTGGACTGCACTTGTGTTGCACGTCACCACCGGAAAAAATACCGACTACCAGACCAGAGCCTTTTCCACCGGACATGATTACCTTTCTTGTTTGTTAAACGCTGATTGACGTAGCGTACTAACAGATCCTCAAGCAAAATGTGGTAGTACCTTCACTGTGGGCGTTGCAGCTCTTGGCCAGGTTTCTTGAAATACCACAAACAAATGAACACAATACCTCGGATAGCTCCGATACTTCATGTTGGAAATAACATCTGCAAGTAATATTGAAGCATGGTCATCTGCAGTATCAGATCCTCAATCGACATACACACGATAAATTCGCCGTTCTTCAGAACTGTCACCAACCGCAGGTTGTTCTTACGCATCGATCTCTAACGAAAACAAATGTCAATTTATACTCTCCTCTCGAACATTTCCTCGCATATACCCGCTTCCGTAGTCAGATTCACATTTAGGATTGCCAAGGTAAGTGTAAGTGTGGTGGGTTTTAAGCTCCGGACCTTGCTTAAACTTGAAAGGTCTTCCGGTAGAGTCAAAACTTGCGAGTCATCGCGTGTCGGATTTGCGACGACCGGATGTGATCGCCGGTCTACTCTCTGCAATACCGCGTTCTAGCTTTATCATTTTTGACGAGTCTGCCTCCGCAAAGTGCGCACCGTAGTCGTGATCATATATGCTCGTATGTCAGTAAAATGCTTTCCTCGCCAGCTACAGCTTGTTTGCCTACTCCACTGCATGATTCAAATCGCCCGTCTAGCAGTCTATATCGCATTTTGTGTTGCTTCGCTCCAAAGCAGAGAGTGCATGGCTGCATGTCATGGTATAGATCTTGTGTCAGCTGAGCAATGTTAGCCTCTCTGAGAAGGCACCTAAGACTAATTCTGGCTCGCGGTGGATTGCTTTATCTATGGTAACGCTTCGGCATGTCCGCAAGTCCGAGACAGCCACCATGCAAGTTTTGATTCCCCCCTTGAGCATTGGCGCCCACATTTTATGCTCTATCATGGGGCTTGTAGTATCTCATACCGAATTACTCCGACATTTCTCTTTACTCAGCCTTCAACTCGACGCACTGCCGCAGAAAGGATACAGATACCATGACGACTCTTTTAGGTGTGTTGCTACGGCATTGTTGTGTATCCCAACGTTAAGGAATCTACCGCAGATGCAATTTTTCTCTTGTAGTGTGAGAATTTGACGCGCTCTCATTTTGAAATCACTCATTTTGAATCAGTCGACCAGATTACACCACCATAAACTCGCGAGTACGAGCTGGCGCAGGTGTCACTCGTAAGTACAGGTTGAACTGTGAGCTAACTTTTATGATAACGGAGAGGACAGGTAAGCTGGCAATGTTTTTGGGTGTCTCGAGCAGGAGAGACTAGGCGACAGGAGAAGATACTTAGGACGCCAGTCATCTAGTCGCTCTTAGACAGACAGACCTTTTTCTGGGGTGATTTTTAGCGGAAGACAGCTCCGAAAACTGCACTATAACACAGGGTGTAACTGGCGTAACTTGCTCTGTCGAGCTCACAAGAGAAAGTGTGGGCGACTAGAAAAAGTTGGCTCAACACGGCCTAAGCAGTTGACATAGCCGCGGTCGGCTCATGTTACATGCGAGTTTTTATTTTGCCTTTTAGAATGCGGCAGGAGTGAAACCGCTATAAAGCCCTGAGCTTGCATTGAGCTTTAGGACGGTCACCGATCCTTCACACCTGCTTGCCCTTCGCTTATTTGCTTGTTCTTTTCGTCGATCCTGAGCCTTTGCAGTTGCGTCTCAAACAAATCTTATCAAGTCTTGTCCCATCACCATGAAGATATCGACTGTACCTCACGACTTGTCATGCAAATTAGAGGTTCTATCGAGTTAAAACTCGTTTTAAACACCTGATAGCATTTAGGCCTGATTGTGTCTCCTTAGCCATAGCTCCCTCGCGTTTAAGGTAAAAGCATCCCAGCAAACTGCGCAGGCACTCTATGATAAATTTCATAGCTTACATAAAATTGGGAGTAACCTTTCAGGACATGCGGTGAATTGTTCAACAAGAAACCCCCTCCCACCCCCCAAAGCACGCCCACTAGCTGTGTATCTCGTCTCCCAAGACACGGTTAGCTCGTTCCATTCGGCTGTCCATCTCTGGGTATGCTGTTGTTGACATAAATGGTTTCGTGTCCAAGATGTCAAACTGAGTATGCAGAAACTGGACGTAAACCGAGTGTCACGGTATGATACGAAGGCACATCTTGTTGACATGACACCACGTCTACAAATACTTTGGCAATCATTTTTGCCTAGAGCGTGTCCAAGACCGAAGTATGATGTGCCATCTTACTTAATCGGTCCGTAAACAACAGGACACCGTTCCTGTCATGTTCAACTCTCGGAAGTTTTATTTAAAATTCCGTGCTCCCCAGGTCAGCTGGGGAGCGGACAATAGACGATGTGGGGTTTGAGAAGACCTCGATGGCTTCACTTTCTAGCATTTTCCACAAAAACGTTTATACTTGCGGATTTCATTGACCTTATGTGGCCAGTAATAAACTTGAATTTAGAGCCGTTCTATCCCGTCTATGATGGACACTTGGAGAACCAACATGATACTCATACAAGTGTCTATGACGCAGACCTTTATCGATAGGATCCTCTTCTTCGAGTGCGTAGAGCAGAAGCCTATTATGCATGCTGTAACGATAGACTCGCGACCTAGCTCGTGGTTGGAAGCTCTGGAGATTTCTATCCGAACGCTCATGAAACACTCGTTCAAAATTTGGCATACCTCATTGTGCTTGTAGCCATATTATTTTTTCTTGAGCAGTGCTTGTCACTCCTGTAGCTATCGCAATAACGGCTTCACGGAGTTTGAACGCTTTATTTGTGTCATTATTCTAGTTCTTTGGATCGAAATCGGAAGTTGTAAAAATGCTTGGGGAAGAATGTCTGATTTAACGGGCTTATAGTGCACAAAAAGTGTACAGCGCAAAAAAGAAAAATCATTTTGACATCTTTTGATATAAGCGAGGCGATTTTACATCTGTCCGCGGCGAAGCGTGAGCAATGTAAATAGTGAATAGAATCTAAACTTTGCCAACGCCAACTTTGCACACCCGATGACATAGCCGCCAGCATACCCGACTACATGATATGGCCGCTCATTTTCTGCGAGATTCAGGCTACGAGTGTCTATTAAGCACATCTCCACTTTGACATCGCTGCCTGGTGCTCCTTAGACCGCTTCTAATCATTGGTCTTTTCAAGAGAGATGTTAGTGGTTACACCAACGCAGCATGCTTTCGTGTATATTTGTGCAAATAGCTTGGTAAAAGGCTACCGTCAAATTCTTTGATCTCCTCAGGACTAGCATAGGCATCATATTGCAAACAAAGAAACTGAGTTAGCAAATCTCAACGGCAAGGAAGATGCATTTCTTCAGATTGGTGTATAATTAATTATATCGCTTAACATAGAAGACTAAACGAAGTTAATCACGGTAAACATTACCATATCTCTTCTTTCCCTAAGCCAAACTCTGAACAGATATATCGTCAAAGTTGCTTGGTGCAAACTCTGTAAGTGACCAAAGTACATTTGTGACTGTTCTGTGAAAAGTCGCTGGTACATTCTTCACACTTTGAAGCATTACCATCCATTCCTACAGCATATCACTAAAATATTGGAGCAAATGAGAGGAATATCGCTCTCGCGAATCTGGATTGATAGAAACCATCTTTAAGATCGATAGTGATAAGGAAGGTGCATCAAACCCTTTCATTATCCTTTCGTGGAACAGTTATCTAAGCAGGCTTGGTCGCGTCGGTCATTTTGCGGAATTTGTGAAAAATTCACTAATCACCTGTACCTTTCAATGCACATAATGTGGGACTATAACGCCGAGAAACGCTCTCACGCACATGACCAGCCTCCTGTCGCTACACGAAAACCTCGTCAATTGCATCGCCTTGTTCCTTCGGTAGGGCCATCACCTTATAATACAGTATCTCGCTATATCTATCTCGTGACGAATGCCTCTGTCATGTGACTATTCGTCCGGCACTTTATCTCAGCGTATTCCAAGTAGCATTCCATTCACGGAGACTAAATTTCGATGACTACTACTAAAACCTTTCCTTCTGTATCGTCATATCTAACATTTCCGCAATACTGATGACACCGTTGATAGCTTCTCGACGATCGCACATATTTGCGGACTTTTGCCTCTTTGCAGGCTGATCGTAAGCGTCTTCTTTCTCATCCACGGCCAGAACTTATATCCTTGAGCATTTTCAACCTGTACGTGATGCACTATCTTGCTTCCTTGTACACTACGATATTTTCAGATTCGCTTGAAGCGGATTCTTTGCTTCATCTTCTGCTTTTCTTGTGCCTTGATCGCCTGTAGATCTTCATTTTTCTTTGACAGTTTACTTAATCTCACTAATTCTGCCAAAGCGGACTTCATATCAATTTAAACTTCAAAATAGTCTTTTTCTGGTGCCTGTTTTTTTCACGCCCAGTGGTCTTCATGAGCTTGTCATTTGAGTGTGAGGGGTCATTGAATGCCATGCTCTCATTTAACTCATCAGCAGCAGATGAATTCTTAAATATTTTCTCTTGCTGCCACGAAAACAAGGTCTTCATCGACTTGCTTGCCGATGGTAATTAACTTTTTAAAAATAAAATTTGCTGAAATTAATCAAAATTTGTCGTCCTAGTCGAGCGCAATAAACTCGTCTTCACGCTTCGTAGATCATCACAATTGTTTTTTTGTACCGCAACACGTACTTAGACATCCTCTGCATTGATCCATTAGCCAAGGGAACGATCATTTTTCATTCGAGTGAGGCAGGCCCATGCCTTGCCTTGCCTTGCCTTGCCTTCTCTCCACTTGTGTGCTGACAAAATTGTTTGACGCACAAGTGTCCACAAGAGCCCATAGAGGCTCTGAAGTTTCGCCTATTTGACCTCATGTACTATAAAGACTTATTCTTGCTAGACATGTTGGGTACAGTCGAATCGTCGGCCACTATTTAATTGATTTGATAGTAAATCATGTGTTGCTTGCTGGCGAAAACACTTCACGATTTCTCGCAATGTAACCGAACTAGCTTTTTAACAAAACTAATTCCCGTCATTGCGTGAGGGTTTGTTGACAATCGCATCGACAGACCATATGTCTAACGATTCCGGACCACCGAATGCCAAAGCTTGCTGGCTTGTCGAACGAGCTATAAAGACTCTAAACTTAGCGTATTTCCTTCTAAATTTTATTTGCATCGCACGCTCGTTAACTTCGTCCAACGCCTTCGAAAATTTGTAAAAAAAATAGTTTCGAGTTGAACCTTCATCACGCCTTCCATGAATACCACAACTTGCTTTGGGATATCAACTGATTTATTTTTATATTCGAATTAGGACATCGCGCTCGTTATGCGAACGAGTATTGGTCGTACCTACCCTGACAGAGCTTTCAAAAGTCAGCGCGAGCTCTAATTTTGTTCTTCCGAGATTTGAAAGCTGTTTTGAGATATTGCTCGAAGTCGTCTAGATTGTAAACGCAGCTTGGTTAAGCCAGATGTCTTCCAAATTCCCAATTTTTTTATCGACCCACAAGGTAAGGCGTTGTGAATAACACTTTCTGCACTGGGTCCGCGGGCTGTCGCAGTTATCCTCTACTAACCATTTCTTCGAATCTCGTTTTCTCCACTCAGATAAGAATACATACAGAGTTTAAGCTGAGAGATTCTCGTTACCGTGACAGGAGCTGTGGGCTCCTGTTGAGAACTCATGACCTCGTGATGCGTCGGTGTGTATGATTATCGTAGCTGCATCGCTCATGCTCAGGCTGCAACGCTTATCCCAGCAAGTTGATCAGAATGGCCTTACCGACGTCTTCACGCATACGCTCATGGGCTGCACTCTCGTGGTGCGCCAAATAAAGGAAATGCTCATTTAACAATCCTGGTCACTCGAGGCATCGGGCTCATCAGCGATTCCATCCCTATCATTGATTTTCACAATTGGAGGATTAAATGTCCGTGCACGCTACTCAAACGGCTTATGAAGACTCTTGACTGAGTCGTTGGAAGTTATACAACAAAGCGCTACCAGGTGTAAGAGGCTTAGGCCCCTTTGCTGAAAATCTTGGACCCAGCACACAAGTTTGCGCTTGAGCAGAAGACTTTATGTGAACTCTACGAATGATCAACTGAACTGAAAAGAGAACATACTTCCCAAAGCTACATGGGTAACATTTCAAGGGCCTCTAGAGGTAAAATGGGTGGAAATCTGTGCATGCAAAAGATAATTCTTGAGCCTGGTATGTAAAACCTTGAGTACATTGAGGCAGAGCTCGGGGAATCCTGCAAAACTTGGAATGTCATATAAAATGTCCGGTACATCGAGGATAAATTCGGCGGAACCTTGAGAAACTTGAACGTGAAAATCTCCCACAAAGTGTTTGGTTTGCGTCACTCACTTCAGATAACAACGACACGTCAGTCCCATCACCAGTGTAAATTTTGGAGTATTAACCATTAAACTGGACATTTGTGGCATCATACAATGTCACAAGTGCATGTGGGATCTGTAGTTCTGTGATCCTATTATAACTTGTCCCCACAATGCACGTCGAATGTATTATGTACCACATTAAACCGCCTTCTTGTGATGGCTTGGTTTGAGCCGTTACAATGTGACTTTAAAAAACGTTGGGATGGATAGAAACCTTCACTTCTGGTTGCCTTGATTTTTTATAAATCTGAATTAGTTTATTAACGAATGGTTCACCAGTCGAAGATGCCATCGTTGAGTTGTTAGACCGCATTTTTCCAAGGTGCATCGAGGAATACGAAATTGTATTTCGCCTTTACGAATTCTCAGTCATTGTAAGACATTTAAGCGGTCTAGTTCTTTGACCAAACAAAAACAGAGGTCGCTTTCTACACTTGCAGGCGAATGTCTCGTCTGGCTACTAACATATGTATGTATTGTTCGAAGAGAAGAGAAGAGAAGAGAAGAGAAGAGAAGAGAAGAGAAGAGAAGAGAAGAGAAGAGAAGAGATCTTCAAACTAATCGGCAACTTAACAGAGACTTAAATCATCGTGAAAAAATAAGGCAAAGTTAAAAGTCTCGATTTAATTTCCCGATGGAGCAACACACTTTTAAAAACAAATCTAACATTTATTATTTTATCGGTTGTCTTACGGTCACCTGACATTGTAGCCGCGGAAACACCGAAAATTATGGCCCATCTTGCTGCCGTCCGCGTTGTCAAAGCTATACAGCAAAACTAGTTCTATTCAAAGCCGCTGCTTGTCCGTCGCGAATTCTCTGAATCAAGATGTGTGCCGTACGGTAAAGTTTGGCGATCATTGCTTAATGCATTTGAAATCAGGTTAGATAGGTCTGCGGCGGATGATCTATAGAGTTGCACCCAGGGTGGTAGCGAATAATATCCAAAGAATCTGGTCGGAGCGTCCGCAGCGTAAGAGCGATATGCTCCCACACATTGCGTTAACGCTAAATAAAGCAGCAAAAGCCTCTGTATTACCAATACATATCCCCATACCATCGTACTTTGCAAAAAAGTAGCTTCTTTTGGTAAAACATGGCATGAACACAGACAGACACTCAGTTGCCTTGAAATTAAGGTTCATGTAAATGAGTCGACGTTGCTAAAACACGAAATATGTGGTCATCCTCCGGATTACTTGGTGCATCGACTTGGACAAGAAAGGATTTGGCTTTTTATTTCTTGATGAATTATTAATTGCTCAAATACCTGGTTGGATGCGTTGCACCTTGCGTCACTGAGGATGGTGCAGTTTCAGGCAAAGATGCCTAGTGGCCTGCAGCTCCATCAAGGTCGCTAGTCATTACTTTTAGCTCTTATATCATTATCAAAATCTATGCATACATCAATGTCGTCACGATAACCTCTGAGATCGTGGGGCACTCTCGATGGCAAGAGTCCTGCTTGTAAGGCTACACTTTTTTAGCCACTCTCCTTAACATGAGACTCTGTTAAACTCAAAACCGGTCCTCTTGCGCTACCCGCAATTAACGGAAGCGCTTTGCAATCGAGTGTGCCGGAAAGCTAGGATTCCGTTTGATGCTGAGGATTCGATTACTACGGGCACCGGGATCTTGCTCTTAGAATCAGCCCGCTTGTTTTAGTCCATTGAAGTAGAATTTATTCGACTGTGCTTGCATATGGTATCACCTCCACTGGCGAAGGTTAAAGATTAATTTATCTCATGTAATTAAATAGTTGTGCTACATTCCTGGATCATATATTCATTCGATAGAAGCATGAATACATTTTTATCGTTATGGAGAATTTTTATTGAGAACGATAAATTATCTTCTACCAGAATGCCTGACTTCAAACTTCAATCTCTACTTTTCTTGTCGAGTCAACAGTATCGCGGGCTCCTCTCAACGAAGATGAAATTGAGATCGGAGGGGATAAATGCCTCTACGTTTCTCAAAACTGGATACAATTGTAAAATGTATTAACGTTATTGCAACGATTAAGCAAGTCAGCTCAGCGTCAGAATTAACAATCGAGAAGTTTCAAGTATAAAAGATAATTTTAGAAATTTTGCTCACATAGCGTGGTATCGAACAATTCACGTGTTTTCCTCCCAGAATCATCGTTAGATTTTCAGAATTGAACAGTTTCTTTTTATGGTCGGCAACGTAATTGACGTTGCCTTGCCTCAATCGCAAATTACTTGATATCTGGCTGCTTGTAGGCGTCGAATTACCTCGGAGATTGACTCAACGGTTGCCGAAATCTCTTCTCTTTTCTTGCAGCGTTGGGAACATTTCTCGTTAGACAAAGCGGGAAATGCTGTCAGCATCGTCTCGTCTACGTTTCCTACGCTCCTAGGCATCAATTTAACCTTGATTGGGAGGGTGGTAGGGCATTAACCTCTTTGTATTGGGAAGATAGAGTCGAAATGCCGTGGCGATCTTTTTTTTCTTCGACAGCAATCTATTGGTAATTCTTTTTCTTGTTCTTTAGAAAAATCACCTGAATATAAAATGTGCTGTACGAAAGGATTATTGTGACGTAAACGTGTTATTGCAATGCAACCCTATACAATAGTACTCACGCAATCATGTGGTCATGTACAAGAGTGAAGCGAAAGCTATCACATGATGTCTATCCAATGAAGAAATGCATAGATGCTTTCGCAACGGCGATGTCGTAGCCTATTATTGAAAATAATGTGCTGAAGTTTGACATGACCCAACTTCAGGTTGCGATCATCAATTACAAAGATGAAGCTTAATGTGTATCCTTTCCTTACGTAGATAACTTTTCCTTGCGGAAGGAACAAACTTTGTAACCATTGATAATCTGCGGGGGGTGTAAATGTTGTAACAAATCGTAAAGTTACGATATAGGGGGTGGGCGCGAAGCTGAACAAATCAAAAACCCTACAGGCGTGGCGCTTGAAGCGTCGTCCGACGGCAGAGCGCAAACATAAGATCCCACAGCGCCCCGTTTTTTATGGTGGCTGATGGTTACCAATGCCTATCCTTAACACTAAAACGCTTGAATAACAAAGCTTTCAATGATGCTAGCCGCAGGAAATCCCATTCAAATACTGCAGAGCAGTATCTATCTATATCTATCCTACATGTCATGGAACTTGGCTGTAAATGGGATAACTTCATGTTGAAAAAGGTTGCGGAGCACAGTTCGTTCATAATCAGGGCTCGGTAGATCGTGTATCGCGACCCTCACGCTGGCTTGCACTTGCAAGACGCGCCTGTGCGCGTTGGCGCTGGAACTGAATCCATTCCTGCGTCTCCAGCTCATCCTCCGTATCTTCACCGTTAGAGCAGTCGTCGCTCTCATCCACAAGCCCGCAAGAGTAGAAATCCCAGAGCGGATTAGCTGGTGCCGGGCACTGGGTGGCGGATTTTGCCTCTGCCACGCGGCGCTGTAACGCACTTACTGCTTTGACGGCGCTGACTGCTGTCGACATGGCAGGGTAGACGTTACGAACCGTCGACTACGGCCGCTCGGGCCTGAAGCACGCGAGGATGACGGTAAGTTTGCAAGTGGCTGTCCAGAGTATCGAGTCGGCGCTGGCAACGCACGTCCGGTCGCTACACCTGTGCATCGCTCGAACTGGTCGTATTGGTAACCAATGAATTTCAATGCGACACTTTGTTCAGCACTGACGTCAACGCGCTGCACGTTTCGTTCGGCACCGTCGACTGGCATTACTTAAGTCTCACCAAGATAATTAGGTACTGTAAATACTCAGATGCCTTTGGTGCAACTTTTGGTTACACAATGGCAAGACAATAAGCTTATTGGCACTACACATAGATTAAGTTGTATGAATCGTCCACGACTACAAGTGCCTCGCTAAGAGCCACAGCCTGCTTGGCAGAATTACTATTGACACTTCTAGTCTTGCTCATTTTGCGCTGAATACTTTCCACCAACTCGCGCGCATCAGTGGCGAGCTGCTCATTACGCGATATCTTGACCTCCACTTGCCGGTTGTTCGGGTCCAGTGGTATTGTTATAAAATGTCCTGCATTGCCGATTTGAGCATCCTTTCCCACGACCTCCTCATCATAAAAATGCTGTTCTCCTTTAAGTACTGGTGGGTACTGGGCATCTGGCTCGTCAAGCCGTATATGCTCCCCCATCTGTTGCCGTGTGGCCTCGTCGTCCAGAAATACACCGGCCTGATAATATAGCTCTGTGTCACAATGTGCGCATCGGCGAGCGCCGTTGTACTCAATGAGACCGCATAGTATACAATTAATAATACACGAGTTATTAAGTAGATCCGACGCAGCACCCTTGCTGTTCTTGCTAGGTTTTGAGCGCGAATTTACTAATTTAGGCCTTAGAATCATTTTTTCCTGTTTCCCAGCCACAGCTGCAGCCGCTGCGTTCATACTGGCAAGTTTCGGGACCGACGGTAGGGTTGAAAGTAATCGCGTGCATATTTGCTCTGCACGCTTGGCCGGAATGCCTAACAGCTCGATGAGATAACTCGATATTTCTTCATGAGTGTGAAATGAAGTTGTGATATATTGTACGATCTCATCAACCTCCGCAAAGCCTAACTCGCTCACTAGCTCAGCTTTGAGCCACGATGTGGTCTTGGCGTCCGTCATGTTTCCACGAAGTATTAATTATCTTTAAAACTTACAATTTAAGAACGGTCCCTCAATCTTAGTAATTACATTTATGTGATCTGGCTACACCTCAAACATGAGAAATGTCGTTTCTGCTCGGCGCTGACTTCGCGAGCAGCAGCGAAAATGAGAGTGATGAAGATGATGCGGTAGTTATCCAGACAAGCCAAGAGTCAAAAACGAAGAGAAGGCGTCTTGAGCACGTATTACCCTCATTTGACAGCGTCCTGTCAAGCGTGTCCGCGTCGACGGCCTCGTTCTTGCCGCCTAAATTCAGTGCCACGGCCCAGAATACCATCGAATCGTTTGACTTGGTTAAAGATCAAGAGAGGCAAGAACGAAAGCAAAGAGTTTTGGGTGATGTACAAGAGACACGAGAGGAGAAACAAAAGGTGGCAGCAGAGAAAGTTGGAGATGACCGTAAGCGACGTTTGCGATTAGAGGGGGCGGGGATCCGAGAATCGTTACCCAAGCGTGAGAAGAAAGCTGCTAAGGAGCGAGTTAAAAATCAGCGGCTCAAGGGTCAATCTGGCATTGGTTCGGACTTTCGCGGCTGGAAGTCTGAAACAGAGATGGCGCTGCGGCAGCAATTTGACTAGAGAATGATAACGCTACATATACTTTGGGTAGGAAACTTTAATTATTGTTTATGTGAGCACAATCGTTCCCCCCCTTTCCTCAAATTGTTTCAAACGTCGCGCGATCCAAAACGCGATCTTTTGAGTATTTTGACGACCGGATAGCGTCATTCGCGAACTCGCATTGAAAAGCATTGAATACAATGGGGCTTTTAGCACGATTAGGGAGCTTAGTGCTAGGAGATCCTGAGGAAGAAACAGAGCAAGAGCATCAGCTGCGGCGCCGGAATCGTGCCAAGCGCCAGCTACAGGCCAAGAGTCAACGCAGCATCATTCTTGAAGATCTCGAGAATGCTGTGCATGGATTGCAGCTTTATATAAACACAAAGACGAGTAATAGCAACAATATAGCTGGCACTTGTCGCAGTAGCTCTATGAACGACAAACAAGACACATCGGCATTACTTAGTGGCACCAACGATAGCCCAAAAGCTGCAATGATGAAGAGCATGGACGATGTGCGAGAGTTGCTGCTGAATGACGAGCTGGCGGTGGTCAACTTGCTATGTACTCAAATAGATCGCTGCATTTCCCACGGACTGCGTTTGCTGGAAGCAGACGATGGAAATCCTGATGCCACAGTGAAATCGTTTGGTGTTGTTAAGTGGACTTGTACTCGAATGGAAGTGATTCGTCAAAAGCAAATGATTGAAGCGATGCATCGCGCGTCCGCTAGTGCTTCAAGTGGGAAAATAGTGTCCGCAAAGAATCAAGTATGCGAGGTTGTAACTTCCAGTGTCGATGTGGAGCTCCCACGTCACGTACGCGGTCTTTTTGGTGCCACTCGTTCAGCTATTGGCCTTACTAATGTCAACACAGATGAAGGTAAAACACGAGCGTTCATTCGTCAAGCACTTAACACGCACGTGTTACGCTCAAGTCTTAGTATGGTGCTTTCGGAAACGAATCTTGACCTCTTATCATCGTACTATACTGAGGATGCTCTCTTTCGTCAACGTGACGAAATCAAGGTGTTTCTGAATCTCCTTGCAGGATTGGACGACCTCCCTTTCGCCTTTTTAATTGACGACCCGCGGCTAGATCTTGCGCCCGAAACGCTGCCATTCTCACGTCCTTTACCTCGTTTAAGGACTCACAAGATAAAAAAGGAAGCACCGAAACTTATTGACCCGGAGGATATGGTAAATGGTCGTGTCCGTCTATGTCAGGCTGACGACGAGACAGAATTGTTGGCTCAAAAGCTCGTTTCGCACCACGAATTACGTCTAGCGTTTAATACGCGCAAAGGTGGCAATCCATTGTCGGATACACTGAGAAAAGCAGCTCAGTCTCAGAAGATGGAGGATGCCGCAATCGCTGTACTTCGGTTCCTGGAGCTAGGATATCCTGAGTACAATGTGTTTGGAACCGACTTGCTTGATGTATTGTGCAATCCGTTTTTAAGCAGTATGGCTCGCTTTGAGACTGCACTTGGCCTTCCGGATGTCGTCGAAGCGTGTTTTTGTTATCTCTATGAGCATGTGGATTCTCCTGGCCTCTTTCAAGCACACTTGCAAGCCGACCATGTTATGGAACTACGCGACACGATTGAGGAACTTGGCGGTTTTCATCGTAAAATGGCTGTCGACCCTCATGAAGTGGTGGCAATTCTGCTCCAGTATTTATGGGAATTGCCCGATTCTCTTTTCACAGAAGAGAGATCGGACCGATTTTTAGACTTGGCTGGTCGTCCCGGTAATGTAATATCAGAAGACGAATGCAAGGCTCTTTTGGCGGTGTTAGTAAACGATTTGCCATGGTTTTGCAAGCCATTGCTTGAGCGGCTGTGTCACTGGGTATCAGTAGCTCTACAACCTCGTCATACTGAGAAGAATGGGCTTACATTGTATGCGGTTGCTAACTGTTTCGCTCCAATTCTACTAAGAGAAAGACACAGTGAACGTTATCATGACTTCGAAGATGCAAGCATTCGCAAATATCCTGTCGGATATCAGCATTGGTCGTCTGTTCGCTCGCGTTTGATGCCGGCTGAAGAAAATTCATTATCAATATTTCCAGATGATGACTTGGGTCTCACATCGTTTGCTCATGACGTCCGTCACAAAATGCGCGATGCAGGCGAAGCTGTTCAAGTGGTTGCGATGCTGTTCAAGCAACAAGAATTTGTGCTTCGTGACTTCCGGTCTGACATGTGCTCGCGTCGTCTAAAGTTGCACGACAAGGTGCGTCGTCTGGAAACGCTTCGGTTTGGTTTGGAGGAGTCACTGGATATGACAAATGAATGTCACGTCACTTTGCTGAAACGACTTTGGGACGCATTGTTAGTGCCAGAAGATGATGTGGCAGAAGAATGCGCCTCGATGCTAGCGACTTCGACATATACCGAAAGTCATGTCGCTGGTGTGAACGTCTCTGCGATGCTAGCTTCACGACGATGGAAGTGTAGTGGGTTTCACACGGAAAATCCGCTTGGAGGATTTCGTGGTGGAGGCGTGTTAGCCCTCGAATGTCTTGTATTTTTCGTGGAAGAATATCCAGAGAAGGCGCGGGCAATGATGAAGCGCAATGCAGTGGCAGGCGGCAACCGCTACCCGTTTCCAGTTGCAAGTATAAATGTAGTGCGAATGATGATGCGCTTGCTGATGATTGACGAGGCTCCTGATGTGTGCACAAAACTTGTTTTACACTCAGTCGAGACGAACGAAAACACTTCGCCGGCGATATCCATAAAGTTGCGTGTAGCAGAACGTGTCAGTCGTACGCCATTCTGGCGAGTGTTCGATGACCCTGATGCTTTATTCAAGCTGCATGCCATGGCATTCATGCTGCTGGACTTCCATTGGGTGAGCTCTGGGGCAACTCAAATGGGATTCCAGCCCGTGCTTGATGCTACACGACGTCAGATGGGTTGGTTGCTGGAACAGGCTCCGATCTCCGTGGAAGAAATGTGGACAACCTGGATGAAAGTGCGAGAACTTGACGCAGCCAAATTTACTGGACCAACAAGCTATCACATAAATCAAGTTGATTCTCCGGAGCTAAAATTCGAGCTTGAGTCTCAGCAAATGTCTTGCAAATCATCTGTAAATTTGAAGGCCATAGCAACGCAGCCACAAGACCCAACCTTTACTACGCCTGCCGCTGGATAACGTTTTAATATACATAAATATATATAAGCGTTCAGACAAGAAAATGGATAAAACGTTTTACAGAATGTTTAGGTACAGGTGTCTTGGCTACAGACCTGTAGATGAATGTTTAACGTAGATAGACTTGCCATCTCGTGGAATCATCTTGACTCCAGGGTGACGATCACACCATCCACCACCATTTCGTGCGCGCCAGAATAAACAATACGAATAGAGATTGCATTTAGTTGGCACGTGATCCACGACGTAGTGAAAGGCATCACCGTCATCTCCCTGTTGAAAAGGGTAGTCGATCCAATCAAACTTGCTAAGCGTCGGGTTATTGTCCTTCTCGCCAATCATGTGATTGCATGTATTAAGATATACGTACGGGCGGTGCGTTTGTGGGTGCAGTTTCCAAGCTGAGCGTTCAAGCTCCACTTGGTAGTGATGCATGAGCGAGAACCAGTTGCCGATGTTCTTTTTCTCGCCCTGCGCCCACTGCTGATTACCTCCGTGGTCCTGCGAGTATATAGACACCCATGGCACATCGGCTGCAGGATTTAAGTCGACATTTCTGATCATCGTCGAAAAAAAGAACGTTTAAGCATCTGAAAAGAAAGCAATTTGAAAGTCGTCAACGTACCGGAACTCCATATAATTAATGTCGGCTGTCCGATTATACGTCCGTCGATTATAAGTACGATAACAAAACGTGGCCAGAGAGTTCTCACGTTTCTCATGTTTGCGGTTGTAGCTCGACTCGCCGGCAAATACAATACAGAGCTTGCAATTCAAGTGCCCAGACCGGTCGTCGCGCTCGAAGCGGAAAAAAATCTTGACCAGATCATTGCGATTTTTAATGTCCACGTCCGGCTGCACAAAAATAGGCAAGCAGCGCCGCAGCCACGCAATCTCAGCATTCGAGTCGTTGGCACCCAAGTGTACCTCAATGGAGTCACTGCTGCCGGCGCCTTCGCTAGTGGTTGACATGACACGTTCAAAGCGCCGAATAGAATTACTGACAGCTGATTGGAGAATATGAATTTGGTAATGCAACGAATTCTGTAGGTACAGTTTAGCTACCTAATAGCTTCGTACATAAAATTGCGGTCAAGATAAATATAAAATGATACAGCCTCTATTGAGACAGAAAAAGTCAGTGCGGGTATCTTTGTCTTTGTTCCGCATGATCAGCCAGCTTTGCGACATCAACCAAAGAATCAAATTTTGAGGATAGTTTTCACAATGTAACGGCAATACAGATTATGACCGTTTACAACTTGGCGTTCGTTTGATTACCACATTCCCGTCACATAAAGCTGCAGTAGGACTAGGTCACAGATGGTAATAGTATACATAGTACGAAGTTTATCTACAGCCTTGTATGATCAAAGCAAATACGCTGTGTATTCTTCTTATGGCATGAAAGTGTAGGATACACCATTTAGTCCGTACATTTCAGTTTGGTGTGTGTAACCTGAATTTGGGCAACAATTTTTAATCAATGAACGTTTGTGCTTTTTACGCTATTTCGAACAGATATAAGATATACTCAGTACGTTTGTAAATTTTGCAACAGGGATGTCGCGCACCTTGCGTAGAGGAAACCTCGATTTAAATATTCCGTGCTAACAATCGCCAAGGTAGGGATTGGACTCATAAAATTGAAGAGCCTCTAAATAACCAATCATCACGCTTACAGAATGAATATATGTAAAATTCATTCGATTCGAGAAAATGCTAAGTTTGCACACTATACTATATCTAACCAAAAGACTTTTTTAATAATTTAACGTGAGACGAGCAGCCAGGAACCTGAGTCTCACGATCTATAGTATAATCACCCTAAAATTTTGCTCTATTGTACAATATCTCAACGAGGTAACACGTACCCTGGTAGATAGGGGTGAGTCACACAAGATGGTGTAACCCACACAAAGGTGTGCCTACACTGTAACAAGAATTCAATACGTGGCTGGTCTGCCAGCATATATGCATTTAAATTAGATTTTTCTATTTGATTAGGAAAACCTACAGATTTAGATATAGGCGGCTTTGCCGCTAATAAACCCCAGAAATACATTTGACATTTTAAACGGAAAAGTTTATTCGCCTTGAGTTAAGGTTGTGCTTACTCATGGACTAAGCGGATTACGATTCAGAACGAAGGTCACCGACCATAACTAAGCTTCCTCA